>NC_012874.2:70683971-71031182 GCF_000003195.3 Sorghum bicolor | reverse complement strand
AAGCTTTGCCTCCCATCTCCTTGTTGGACGAATCCTTCGGCTATCCATCTCTCTATCAACCGCTGCTTATTGATCTGATAATCTTCAGGAAATATACTTAGATATAGTAAGCATGTCTTCAATTGTGGAGTCAGATCATAATAGCTAAGCAGCAATATCTTCCTCATACTATCCATACCAGGATTGTTTCTTAGTCCAGAACCAATTGAGTCACACACATCCTGCCACTCATTTACATTTCTTGACTTATTAGCCAGCAAGCTAGATGTGGTTACGATGGCTAATGGGACACCTCCACATTTCTTCAAAAGATTTTCAGATACATCAGAAAATTGTGGAGGACACTTGTCTATAGACCCAAATATTCGTCCATAGAATAAGATTTTAGAGCTCTCTTGAGTAAGAAGTTTCATCCTATAGCAACCACCAACATGCTCAGCAACATCAGTTATGCGGGTAGTTGTGAGTACTCCGCTTTTCTTGCCATTCTCAGGTAGCGCGCACCGTATCATCTCCCATGGTTTTGTATCCCATATATCATCAATAACAATGAGGTACCTGTATGTATGCAGCAATAGAGTCATGATAAGAATATAGATAGAGATGATTTACGTTATAAGCATATGTTGGTAATAACTTGCAAGGTAATAAGTAGGAACAAGTCCATTCTTACTATTTTTATGTGTTTTTTAATCTCTCCTAAATAGTTAAAGTTATCAAGTTTGCACTCAGATTAGGTAGGTATGAACTATGATATATGGAAGCAGTTTTACCTGTATGTTGGCATTCTTTAGTGGAATATGTTGTGTAATCTTTTGGTATAAAAATGTAACATAAAAATACAAAAGCAATTGTTTATTTCCACCATGGAACAACGTCATAGATGCACACACAACACAATTAGGCATTGATATATATAACTGTATGTCATAAATCCAACATTTTTCTGTTGACAGACACCATATATATGTGCAATAATCATGTTATAGAAAGATTGATGGAGTTTTTGAGATCTTTCGTTGACCTGATACAGTGATTTTAAATTTAGCAAAACCTTCTATCATAAAAAAAACATTGTTGCTAGTAGGTAGAGTACAATGAGGACAAATGGTGGCAAGAATGCTCGTTTGCCCACAGTTGTGTATTCATTTGGTTTGAAAGTATAAACTGATTGGGCAATTTTAGAATGGAAAGAAGATACACATGTAAAGCCACCGCCACAATTTCTCATTGACGACTGTAACTAAACATGAACCTACAATCTTACTGTTGACAGTACCACGTATGTGTGTAATAATCTTCAGAGGTTTCCATCCAATGGATTTATGCGGTGATTATATTTGGACTAGCACACAAGACAGCACGTACCTCTTATTTTTGAGAAATTCTTGGACAAGGTCAGTAAGATGATGTTGACCCAATGCTGTGTTGTGAATGCCCATGTACTCATTTCTATCAAGCTCATAAAGCAAGTCCTTCAAAATTTTTATAATATCAGGATCACGAGACACCGACACAAAAGCCGTGCAATTGTATTGCTGTTTAATCTTGTCATAAACTGCTCTAGCAAGCGTTGTCTTGCCTAGTCCTCCGAAGCCAACAATAGAGACTATCCTTTCTTCAACAGACGACTCGCCACCATCTTCCTTTGTCAACATCGAGATCAGCTCTTCCCTTGGCTTATCAATGCCCACAAGGCTAGCCGCTTTAGTGTACAGAGCTGTTATGCGAGGGTCGACTGAGGTTTTGGTAGGAGTAATAGCATCAACCTTGTACCTGTGTAGAGAGATTAAAAAACCAGAACAAAGAGGCAAATAAGAGAAAATTTTGCTGAAATTCAAACGCAAAAGTCTATGATGTCCCGGCACTAACCTGTCACGTCGCTCGGCCACGTCTTTGACACGCTCCTTGATGTCCTTGATCTCTTGGCCAATGTCATGGCGAGTCTTGGCGTTGCTCACAATACTTGTCATCTTCTTGACGAACCTTTTCACACTCCTTTTGCTGGGAGGCTCGGAGCCCTGGACACGCACCAGGAAGGTGTCAACTATGTCCTCCATGTCGTAGGAGAGCTCCCGAACATCCCGAGCCCAGATCCTAATTACTTCTTTGAGCTGCTCCTGTGGCACCTCTCCGACATCGCGGAGGGCGGCATGCATACTCTCCAGCTCTTTCCTGACGAACTGGATGTCTTTCTTCACTCCCTTCTGAAGGTTGTACTCATCTTGGAGCAGCTGTCCTAGCTTGGGAAGCAGGGTGCCCAGTGCCCCAGTCGCAAACTCCATGGCCCCCAAGGTCACTACTGACTACTGATATCCCTGAAAGCACATTTAATTTGAATGAAGATCTAGAGATCAGAAAAGAGCTTTCGTGCAGATTAGAATGCAGAAGCAGCATTAATCCACCACGAAAAGAGAAGCAGCAGCAGAAGAAAAAGCAACAAATTAAATCAAAATGGAAGATGTGCAACTCACCACGGTTTCATGGAGCCTATAGCTGAGATGAGCAGTGGGGATTGAAGAGTGGTGCAGGAGTTTGCTCGAATGGGGTTGAGCGAGACGCATCTGGGAAGAGCCGCATAAACAAATGAAATCAGTGCTTTAACTCCAGACTCAATGAAAAACCTGTAATTCATATTATAGTCTCTTTAATTAAACTTTCCAATTGAACACGCTTCACTCACCGAGGTTTAGAGCCCATCGAGGAGACCATGGGCGACAGTGACGATGCCCGGAATGGCCAGCGTGCGCCAAACAATGGGAAGCTGAGCGAGCATGAAGTCTGACGATTCACACTTTGTACAGAATGCAATGCTTCGCCTTGCTGGACCGCACTAATTAAAGAAAGCTGCAGCATCGATAAATTTTAGTGGAAGAGTCGAATCGAATCAGCTGCCCAGGCCCACGACCCAACCTATCCTGCCGGCCACTACCTTCAATCTAGATTCTCTAATAACTTCCTCCAGAAAAAGTCATAGGTGACTTTCGGTAAACTTATTTTTGCCCTCAAGAGCATGTGCTCCCACTCTCTCTACCACTGAATTCGCATTGAGAAGTGTGCAAACACACATCTCAATACGATCCAACGGTGGCTTCATATCTCAGCTTTCCTACTCCAGCCCAAACATGAAAAGCAGCCCAATTAAGGCCCATTTCGTGGCTGATTGCTACATGGTCATTGGCTCATTGCTACACGTCTTGAAGCAAACAAAGAGGGAAAAATCGAATGCAAGCATTACTTATTTGTTGGGTTCTGCCATTAGTATCACAGGAAGGAAGACCAAAAAGAGAAGCCGATCATCAACCAGTTCGCAACATCACAGCAAGCGCGTCAATCACCACTTCGCCAATCGCGGCACCCTCACATGGTAGCTTCACGAGGATGTCGCTCCACAACATGATGATTCCGGCTAGCGTGACGAGCGGAGCAGACGCAAGGGCAAAGGCGAGCGCGACCTCTGGTGGAGGCGGCGGCAATGCAGACGCGGCAAAAACCTTCGCTCGGTGATTTTTGGCGTCTAAAACAGTCACTGAGCGGCAAAATAGGTTACCTCAGCCACAACATGGGTCTTACTTAGGCCTTGTTTAGATACACCCAAAAACCTAAAACTTTACAAGATTCCCCATCACATCGAATCTTGCGGCACTTGCATGGAACATTAAATATAGATAAAAAGATAACTAATTGCACAGTTTACCTGTAAATCACGATACGAATCTTTTAAGCTTAGTTACTCCATAACTGGACAATGTTTGTCAAATAAAAACAAAAGTGCTACAGTGTCAAAATCCAAAAAAAATTGGATCTAAACAAGGCCTTAGACTGCTTTCTATGTTTGGGCTGAGGAGGCTAGGAGTGGGAAAGCTGAGATGCGCAGTCATCGTTGGATCGCAAATGAACGGCGTGACCTGTGAAAGTCAGAGAATCTGGATTGCACTACCTTGGCCCTCCAATGCTCCGCCTCCAGCTATAAGCATCCTTCAAAATAGAAAAGGTGTCTTTATTATATATTTAAAAAAAGCTAGAGCAATCGATTTTGTGTGCGGTCATGTCGAATTTTCTTGTCCATATTTTTTCTTTAGCTGTGTTAACACCACTAGCCATAACGGGTAGTGGATACTGTAAGAATTCAAGTAGCCATGCAGCATACATTTAACAAACTTAATCAATTAAATAATATATACATTATACGGTCGCCAAGATTCTAGCTTACCGTGATTTCCTATCTGAATTGAGCTTGCTCGTGTATGAGTATCTGTATAGACATTTTGGAATGAAGTATATGTACATACTTCTTAGAATGCAGTACTTGTATATATATTTTGGAACGCAGTACATTTCCGAATGAAGTACACACGAATACGCTACATTAAGACAGTATAAGTACATACTTAAAACCAGACTATATATATATATATATATATATATATATATATATATATATATATATATATATATATATATATAGAGAGAGAGAGAGAGAGAGAGAGAGAGAGAGAATACTTTGTAGCTAGATACAGAATATGTATGTTATTCTGTAGCCAGGTCCTAACACCGAACCGTTGGTGCGTGTGCACAAGCCAATCACATTATTATCCAGGTTGTGTAGTAATTACCCGAGTGTGGTGCATGCATGCGGTATTTACTGGCGCACATAATTTAGCCGTATGTAAATATATAGTCATGAGGTAATTAGGCGCTGAATTGTTTTCTAGAATCTATACTGCCTCTTTTTATTAGTTACGATAATATATTTACTGGACTTGCAAATTGTTATGTCTTTCGATCTACCCTGACTAGCTAGTTACGGTAATGATTACTAGATTTAATTTTTACAGTAATCTTTACTAGATTTTTAAATAATTTGTAATTATTTACTAGAAGTTATGCTTTTTCGTTCTAGGTGTAATTACGATAATATATTTACTATATTTTTTGCACAATTATTTACTAGAATATTAAAATGTATTGGGTAGTTTATTGCGTGGCTACTACTGCGTTAGAGCAAGTATTATACAGCCAGCTGCTGGCTGTAAGATTTCTTTACAGTCTTCTTGCAGCCCACTTATATAATGGTTAACTCATCATTATTAATACATGGCCCATATATCTGTCTCACAGTGAGCCGGCTGTAAGCTTACAGCCCGCTTTTACTCTCTCTCCTTTTCTCTTTCCTCCACCTCAGCATTTAGCTGGCTTACAGCCTACTATAATACTTGCTCTTACTGGCTCGCCTTAATTTCAGCCAACTTCCATTGCATTGCATGCAGCTGAGTGGACCATGTGACGAAGCCGAGCTGCAGCATGCAGGTAGCTACGGTAATTTTTGGAAAGTTATAATTAACGTGGCCAACCGTAATTGATTCTCCTTGATTTGCTCATGTTGATTTGCTCATGCCGTATGCATGCATGCAAAGCTAACAAGGATCATATACGTCAATGTGTGTGACGAGAACACGGAAGTGTACATGCGCATGCAAGGATTACGAGAGCGCACATGTATATTGAAACTTTTGCCAATATACATATGGTGAACTGTGGTAAATATTCGAGGAGTTAACAGATTCATGCAACAAGAAGAGATTTACTCCCTCCGTCCCTGAAAAAATAGATTTCTAGCAAGTTTCAGACAGATTAGCATAGCTGTGAAATGACTAAGTTATCCTTAATTAATATGAATTTTACCATTAAGATGCACAGGAATCACTGCTTTGGGCTACGAGCTGTTCACATCATTTACTCATCCAGCCAACTGTCCACCACTAAATGAAGGAGAGAGAGAGACGAGGCGTGTGCGTCTTGGAAGCCACGATGAATACGAGGCGAGCAGTGGGGACCATATATCCTAGAAATTGATTTATTTGGGAACAAATTTTTAATCTAGAAATCTATTCTTTCAGGGACGGAGGGAGTACAAAATAGTAAACGTTTCCTAGCAAGAGTGTGTATTCAGATTATAGTAATAAATAACTCCAAATAAGGATTGTCGTAGTTGAGTTTGTATTCAAATTTGGCTGCTTGGCGCACCATGAAAACATATTACTGTAACCGAGACTAATTTACCATAAAGTAATTACGATAATTAGGATCGTTTGTAACAACAATTAGGTATATATCCTAATTTTCGTGTTGATTTCTGGTAATGTTGGCAAGAAGAAAGCAAAAATTTTAATTTGCAGATTACTGGATAAGTGCAACTGATACGGGAAAAAGAAATTTGTCATGGATTAAAATACTTGAGATTAGGAGGGAAAAATCAGAACTCATAGCAACTATATATGATGATGTCCAATATATAATCCATTAGAGCAGAATTACAGAACGACATTGAGAAAAAATAGATGTAGACTTGTAGACTGAAGCAATAATCAAATTCTATGAAATGGCCTTGTTTACTTCCAAAATTTTTTGCAAAATATGAATAGTAGTACTTTCATTTGTATTTGACAAATATTGTCCAATTATGGACTAACTAGGCTCAAAAGATTCGCTTCGTCAATTCCGACCAAACTGTGTAATTAGTTTTTATTTTCATCTATATTTAATACTACATGCATACGTCTAAAGATTCGATGTGACGGAGAATCTGAAAAATTTTGTAAAATTTTTAGGGAACTAAACAAGGCCATGGTATTGATGGACTGGACACTGGAGTGCATAAAAATAGATGTGTTGCATGATAGCTTCCACACCGGCGAGTTTGGTCACGGTGGAAGAAAACCATCCCGTACGTAAGCCAAGGATTCAGGTCACTTTCGTGGCCGCCTATCCCGCAGCAAGATTTGCCAGCGCCGTTGGCCGGCCGATCACCCATACATGGTCGTCGAGATGGGGGACCTGTCGTTTTTGCTCGACCGGCGGGAGCAACTGCTGCATTAGAGATCCATGCACGTATCACCGGCGATTGGGTGACACACGAGACCTGCAGCTTCACCGTCGAACACCGTCGGATGGAACCAGCACTACGGGAGAACCGAAATTTTCCGAGTGTCACAGGCTTCCCCGAGTGCCAAAAATCGGACACTCGGGGAAGCCAATCTTCCCCGAGTGTTGCACTCGGGGAAGAGAGGCTTTCCCAAGTGCCGTAGCCTACCAGGCTCTCGGAGAAGAGCGACACTCGGGAAAGACCCTCTTCCCCGAGTGCAACACTCGGGGAAGAGCCATACTCGGGGAAGAAAAGTGTTATTTGACGGTCCAAACTAACGGTGCCGTTCTAACTTAAAATGAAAAAAAAATCTTTGTATCATGAAAACATATAAACCGCAATGCATGTAGAAGACCAAAACATTTTTTAAGTTTTGAACGGAGAGAGTATATTCCAAACTACGATAATAGGAAGCATATGAGTGTGCCTCCATTAATGTTCCACAATATTACAGCAAGCCAATCCCAGCATGAGCAAATAGACATAGTATGTATATAAGTACATAAGTATATAGAAAAGCCAAAATATTTTATAATTTATTTAGAATCGAGGGAGGGCCGGGAAGGTCTAAAGAGCACAAGTAAATTGAAACCTTGAGCAAGCCAGGTGGACGTGGATCTACAGAGATCCAGCAAGCATGATCAAATACACAAGAACGTTAACACAATTATTTGAGTGCGGGGGCAATCGACGGTGATCTCAGAGTTAAGCTAGATCACACGCAGTGGCAATGCTGTAGATGAATCAACTGCAATGGCGACATACGAGGTGGAGACCGTGCGCAACAGGTGGGAGTGGGACATATATTGGTGAAGATCTTCGAAGGGGGGAACATGTTGTAGGTAGTGGTGGAGGTCCTCCGCTGAAAATCCATAGAACTAGTGCGTACATCCTTCCATTACCTGGTGCATGTACACACCAAGGAACTTGCATCAATTAGTAATAGAAAGGTCACAATTCCTACGGGGGTCAGCCAATTTGATTTCAGAATACGGGATCGGAACAGATTCTAGCTGTGAAAAGCAACATAGCTCACAGCTACACTGTCAAATGACCCGTTGTGCTAGTGAATGATGATTAACATGTATATATAACTACATGCATGGCAAAAGTAAAGGATTATTATTATAGACATAAAACTGTAACAAGCTAGCATTATGGAAAACATGCATGTAATTTGTCATGGTGGTATGTTGGAGATACATAGGGCCATCGATGTCACTGTATTCATGGCAAGCATAGGTGTTATTGAAAAGTTACTGAACCGGGTAGAGAGGAGTACTTATATGTACCTGCACAGCTGGCTCCACTGCCCATTGATTCCGACATCAATATCAGGGTGGTTCGGGTGGGCGTGTGCCTCTTTCGTCAGGGCTTTCATTGCCACATCTTTGATGTCTCTGGCTCTCTCTCCATCTAGGCAAACCCAAACCCTCTGTAGTGACGGGAGGTGGCATAAGGCCAGGTCGTCAACTGTAAATCCACTATCATCACCGAAATCCTCTAGTCTTATATCAAAACAAAACCGTTGAAGGCTCGGCATAGCTCCAGGTGGGAACATAGATGGCACCGTCGAAAACCCCGAGAATACACACCGTGTCACACATGGGAAGGCATCAGCGCTAATCATGAACCTTTCAAACACTTGTTTGGCGCCAACCATTCCCAGGTGGAGAACACGAAGAGCCTTCAGCCGGCCGAGGACATGGATGTCCTCCCTTCCAACTTGACCCACCTTTATGCATAGCTGGGATAGGAGTTGAAATGATGTGTGATCAATCCATGTCGGCAGCCGACTGGTTCCAAAAATAACAAGATGAGATAGATTCCACGGGGAGTCCACTGAGCCTTCAAGATGAACTTCCACGTCATCTGAGATTTCTACTTGTAGAGTTTGGATTTTGTGCAGTTTGCTAAGGGACCCCACCAGAACTCTGCATATCCTTTCATCCCATCTGCCTTCCTTGTCCTTCCTGAGAACAACCATTAGCACCCTCAGTTGCGTCAGATGGCCCAGCTCTTCTGCAATGTATGCAGAATCCACATTCATCCGAAGCAGCTCCAGAGACGATAGATTTCTCAATCCACTTGTTGGCAGCCTTGTATTCATCCCAACGGCAAGGCACATTAGTTGTCTCATCCCCAAGATACTCAATGGGACTTGTTTTATGTAAGTTCCAGAGAAGTAAAAAGTCTGCAAAAACTGTAGATTCCCTATCTCCCTTGGGACCTCACCAGCGTATCCAGTATCTACTAGACTTAGAAACCTCAGGTGAAATAATTTACAAAGAAACTCTAGACTTGTATGGTCTTTAAGATTGCACTTTTCAAAATCCAATACACGCAAAAGATGATAGCACAAAAAGGGTGGCATTGAATTAATTATAGCAGAATTGCTTATAGTAAGGGATCTTAATTTTGACATGTTCATTGTAGGCCAGCTAGCATTATGGATAGAGAGCCTGCGAACCTTGTTTTCTGAAGATGTGATTTGCCTGCAGTCACCATATACAGTGGTAGCAAAACTTTCATCTCTTGACAAGGAACAAATGAGATCAAGCACCATATCATGCACCCGGCATCTAAGAGGAGACAAGTCATCCCCCTCACTGTCTCCTGGCTGGATGAGGCATCTGTTTAGAAGCTCATGGTAGTAACTCTGTCCAACCTCAAATAAGCTTTGCCTCCCATCTTCTAGTTGGACAAATCCTTCAGCTATCCACCTCAAAATCAATGTAGTTTTTCGAAACTCATAATCTTCAGGAAATATACTTAGATACAGTAAGCATGTCTTCAGTTGAGGAGTTAGATCATAATAGCTAAGCAGCAATATCTTCCTCATGTTGTCCATACCGGGATTGTTTCCTACTCCGGCACCAATTGCATCACACACATTGGACCACTCATTAATACTTCTTGTCTTATTAGCCAGCAAGCTTGATATGGTAACAATAGCTAATGGAACACCTCCACATTTCTTCAAAACTTTTTCAGATATATCAGAAAATTGTTGAGGACAATTGCCTATAGAGCCAAATATTCGACCATAGAATAAGATTTTAGAGCTCTTGTCAGTAAGATGTTTCATCCTATAGCAACCACCAACATGCTCAGCAACATCAATTATGCGGGTAGTTGTGAGTACTCTACTTTTCTGGCCGTTCTCTGGTAGAGCACATCGTATCATCTCCCATGGTTTTGTATCCCATATATCATCGATAACAATGAGGTACCTATATGTTTGCGGCAATAGAGTCATGATAAGCATATATAGAGATGATATGCAGTATATATAAGCATATGATGGTAATACTGCAAGGAAAGTAAGAACATGCTTGGCGTAAAGTTGAAACAATTTCATTCTTACTGCTTTCTAATTTCTACTCTAAACAATAAAAGTTATCCTGTTTGGACTCAGATTAGGTCTATGTACTCGGAGTGCGGGAATATAACTACAATTGTGTAATCATTCGGAATAAAAATTGTAATAGCAAAATACAAAAAGAGATTGGTTGTTTCTTCAATGGAACAACATGATATATGCACACTTTCTTAATTACTCACCAACTAGTATATCCCTATGTTACAAATCTAATATTTTTGTACTGACAAACACCACACATGTGTGCAGTAATATTGAGAGATTGTTTCCTGGCAATGAAAACCAAAAGTAGATGTAAACATAGCGACCAATACTGGTCAGACACTTTGGTTAAACGGGATATTGGGACATGCCATATTCATATGGGCCAAGTGCCCTAGAAGTGGCCTAACTAGTGCCATTCACTACTACAGAATTCTTTTTCTAAGGTGGGCAAAAAGGATTTTCCGAGGCAGGCAAGATAAACGCCTCCAATAGAAAGTCACCGTTAATCAAGCATTAACGGAGGCACTTGCTTGCCCCCCTCGGTAAATAAATTAGAAAAAATAAAAAGCCCATCGATGTGCCCGCCAAGCCCATCGATGTGCCCGCCAAGCCCAATCCACCATTGCCCCCGCCCTACTCCAGACACACAGCCCTCGATGCCGCCGTCCTCATAGCCTCACATTGGTTCCCGTGCGACACCGCTGCTAGAGAGGGTCAGGCACCGCGCCACCGGGAGAGGGTCGGGCGGCTGGGGCTGTGGGGTTGGTGAGGAGCAAAAGGAGGGCCTCAGGATGACGCCAGAGGAGAGGCCGCACCACCTGCTCCACGCCGCCGCTGGAGGAGGGGTCCGTGCCCCCGCGCGTCACCGCCAGAGTGGGGAGGGCAATAGAGTCATAATAAGCATATATAGAGATGATATGCAGTATATATAAGCATATGATGGTAATACTGCAAGGTAAGTAAGAACATGCTTGGCGTAAAGTTGAAACAATTTCATTCTTACTGCTTTCTAATTTCTACCCTAAACACTAAAAGTTATCCTGTTTGGACTCAGAACATGCCTTTGGTCACTTGCCCAAAATGAACAATAATCTCGGCCAAAACAGAGTGCGGGACAAAAACATATTTTAGTCCCGGTTGGTGAGACCAACTGCCCAACGGCTATTATGTCAGACATCGGTAGAGGGGACTTTTAGTCCCGGTTGGTCTCACCAACCGGGACCAAAGCCTAGCCTTTAGTCCCGGTTGGTACCACCAACCGGGAGTAAAAGCTTTTGTCCCGGTCCGTCCCACCGGCCGGGACTAGTGTTGGAATTTAGACCCTGTTTTTAAAAGGAACCGGGACTCAATGTCCCTCCCCATATTTGAACTCTTCTTCCCGTGGCCGAGCCCATCGATCTTCACTCTTTTGCTGTGTTCTTCATTTGGAGTTGCTTGTTCTTGCTCTCATCTCCGGCTATTGATTCATTTCATCGTTTCTACACCGTCATCGACTTGTTAAGAGGTCACTAGCTTCATCTTCTCAACATTTAGAAGCGGCGTATGTCATTTCCTAGTGTTATGTATATTGTTTTTTATTTTATGGTTTTTAAAGAGGTTATTAGCTTCATCGTCATTTCAAAAGCGACGCGTTTTTTTAGAGAAATAGTGGTAATATGTTTTTTTATTTTAATTAGTTTAAAAAAAATAAAAACATATAATACTTTAATTTGTAATTTTTGACCGATTTAGTTAGTTAATTATAACTAGTATACATACCACATTTCATGATTATTTAGAAAAATAGAGAATTTTTGTGCTTTTTTAATTTAGCTTGTTTAGAAAAATTAGAAATAGAGAATTTACCAGAGTTGAATGCAGCACTTTCAAAGCCCATCTTACTTCAGTGGGTTCTACGGCAGACACCGGACAACAATTTGTGTGGCTACTATGTGTGCGAGTTTACGACGGTGTATGCCAAAAGAACTAATCTTGAGCACCTAAAAGTATGTAACATGTATATATAATAAGAATATTTCATTTATTTGTTGCTATTTAATAAATCCTATTCATACCTCTAACTTTTTTCTTTAATGTCTATTAAAGGAGATGTGGCTGAAGGAGCAGGTGTTGGATGCGGTGCGCCTAAAAGGAATTCAGGAGACAATCGTAGGATTTCTTAACGACCAAGTCCTGGATTCCGGCGGCGAGTGCTACTTCAACCCTCAGGAGCAGATGAAACCAAATAACGATGATCATTTGTACGATGCTTGAGTGGTGGAGATAAATTGTGTTATAAATACTTTGTCCGTGAAGCATATGTGTAAATATTTTATTATGTACCTATAGATACATATTATTTATATATATAGTGTTTTATAGTATATTTATATGTAATCCTTTAAATTATATAAATTATAGGTGCGCATTCCATAAACTACCAGCAAACAATACGCATTCGAAAATAACAATAACATAATTGTAAACCCTAAATGGAAAACTAAATGAAAAGAAAAAGAAAAAAGAAAAAAGAAAAAAGTCTTTAGTCCCGGTTGGTAGCAACAACCGGGACTAAAAGTGGAGGCCAGGTGGCACACCCTGGCGCACCTTTTAGTCCCGGTTGCTGTTACCAACCGGGACTAAAGGTGGACTTTAGTCCCGGTCCACGGAACCGGGACTAAAGGTGGGACATTTAGTCCCGAAACCTTAGCCCCGGTTCCGTAGCTGGGACTAAAGGTGCTTACGGCCCGGGGCTAAAGCCCTTCCCTGTACTAGTGAGATTAGGTCTATGTACTCGGAGTGCGGGAATATAACTACAATTGTGTAATCATTTGGAATAAAAATTGTAATAGCAAAATACAAAAAGAGATTGGTTGTTTCTTCAATGGAACAACATGATATATGCACACTTTCTTAATTACTCACCGACTAGTATATCCCTATGTCACAAATCTAATATTTTTGTACTGACAAACACCACACATGTGTGCAGTAATATTGAGAGATTGTTTCCTGGCAATGAAAACCAAAAGTACATGTAAACATAGCGACCAATACTGGTCAGACACTTTGGTTAAACGGGATATTGGGACATGCCATATTCATATGGGCCAAGTGCCCTAGAAGAGGCCCAGCTAGTGCCATTCACTACTAGAGAATTCTTTTTCTAAGGTGGGCAAAAAGGATTTTCCGAGGCGGGCAAGATAAACGCCTCCAATAGAAAGTCACCGTTAATCAATCATTAACGGAGGCGCTTGCTCGCCCCCCTCGATAAATAAATTAGAAAAAAATAAAAAGCCCATCGATGTGCCCGCCAAGCCCAATCCACCATTGTCCCCGCCCTACTCCAGACACACAGCCCTCGATGCCGCCGTCCTCATAGCCTCACGTTGGTTCTCGTGCGACACCGCTGCTAGAGAGGGTCAGGCACCGCGCCACCGGGAGAGGGTCGGGCGGCTGGGGCTGTGGGGCTGGTGAGGAGCCAAAGGAGGGCCTCGGGATGACGGCAGAGGAGAGTCCGCACCACCTGCTCCACACCGCCGCCAGAGTGGGGAGGGCCACGCCCCCCGCAATGCCACCAAAGGAGGGGGCGCGCCCCCATGAGCTACTGCCGGAGTGGGGAGGGTCGTACCCCCCGTGACGGCTGCCGCTGGAGTGGGGAGGGCCACGCCCCGCATGATGCCACTGAAAGAGGGGGCCGTGCCCTCGTGTGCCGCGGCCAGAGTGGGAACAGGCGCGTGCCCCTATGATGTTGTCCTGCCGATCGACTACTTGTTGTTGCTGCTCCGTACTCCCAGGATGGGCAGCCACCTTCCGCCGCTAGGAGAGGCTGGGGTGACCTGCGTGCGGCCAGGAGAGCAACCGCTCTCGGTTGGGAGTGAGGCGACTGGGGAGGGTGGGAGTGAGGGGATTAGTTAGCTAGAAACCATAACTTTTGTTTATATACTGCTCGCTCATATCGGGTCTCGTCTCTGGTATGTGGCTGAGAAATTGTAGTTCGCTGGGCTAGATTTTAGGAGGCGGGCAATGTAATATAACTGCCTCGATTAATGATTTACCGAGGAGGTTGCGCTATAATGCCCGCCTTGATTAATAGGCATTAACCGAGACAGTTATATTATATTGCCTGCCTCAGTTAATGGATTTTAGGATTAACTGCCTCAGTTAATAAAAAATGACCGTCTTGGTTAATCCGAGGCATTGATTAAGGCGGTTGCAAATTGTGCTCGCCTCCGAGTGGGTTTCAAAAAGGTCGCGGTTAAGTTATTCTGTAGTAGTGATTGAAGTGGCATGTAAAACCAAGCCCCATCAAGGGGTCGCTTGTAAATTAAAGCTTACCTATACATAGTGCCTAGAGCAAGAGGGCAAGGGGGCTCTCCCTTCTGACTCTGGTTGAAAACCCTAGCAACCTCTTTCTAGTCTTCTAAACATGTTCGGGAACTGCTTTCCCAATATTGGTGCCCACCATGCTCGGCACCAAATTTTTCAGAACAGCCAGAAGTTGGAGCATCATTAAAGACCTCTCTAGCCATGTCTTCGTTGACAGACCTTCTTCGGCTAGGTCTTCATCAGTATACGTTCTCTAGCCGAGTGTCGGTGGACATTCAGAGTTGTCGCTCCTACGTTACAACTTGGAGCCTTCGGGAGTTGTCGAATCCTTTTCACCACTATCTCAATAACTAAGTTCAATACGAAAAAACTAACGTGCATTCATTAGTGTCATCCTCTGCTCACATACATGTCAAACATGCACGCTCTTGCTATTTGTGTGTAACATACCGAAGGTGAACCAAGCCTTCGGCCGTATCAACTTTTTTTCAAAAAAATATATAACTTTCCCATAGCCAAAGCATTCGGCTGTATCAATTTGTTATCTAAAAAAGAAAAAGAAAAACCAACCATTTTTTAGCGGTCAATGCCTTCGATTGTGTAAAACTAATGTGCTCCAGCCTCCAGCTCATTGACTCAGAGCTCAAGGTTGGAACTAAAGACCTCCAAATGCTAACCACAAGACCTTACAAAAGCTTTAAAGTAATAATTTTCTTAACAGAAAAAACAGTTGTGTAATAATTTTCTTCAAAGTAAAAAATGGATTGGTCAATTTTACAATGGAAAGAAGATACACAACGAATGATAAACCTATAATTTTACTGTTTACAGTACTATGCATATGCGTAATGATTTTCAGAGGACTTCATCCAATGGACTCATGCCGTGATTATTTGGGACTACAAGACAAGACACTACGTACCTCTTATTTTTGAGAAATTCATGGACAAGGTCAGTAAGATAATGTTGACCCAATGCAATGTTGTGAATGTCCCAATACTCTTTGTTATCAAGCTCATAAAGCATGTCCTTGAAAATTTTTATAATATCAGGATCACGAGACACCGATATAAAAGCCGTGCAATCGAATTGTGGTTTAATCTTATCATAAACTGCTTTAGCAAGCGTTGTCTTGCCTAGTCCTCCAAAGCCAACGATAGAGACTATCCATTGTTCAGCCGATGACCTGCCACCATCTTCCTTTGTCAACATTGAGATCAGCTCTTCCTTTGGCTCATCAATGCCCACAAGGCTAGACGCTTTAGTGTACAGAGCTGCTATGCGAGGGTCAACTGAGGTTTTGGTAGGAGTAATTGCATGAACCTTGTACCTGTGTAGAGATGAAAAAAAGCAGAACAATGTGGTAAATCAGAGAAAATTTTATTGAAATTCAAACGCAAGTCAGTAACACCTCGGCACTGACCTGTCCCGTCGCTCGGCCACGTCCTTGACACGATCCTTGATGTCCTTGACCTCTTGGCCAATCTCATGGCGACTCTTGACGTTGCTCACAATACTTGTCATCTTCTTGATCAACCTTTTCACACTCCTTTTGCTGGGAGGCTCCGAGCCCTGGACACGCACCAGGAAGGTGTCAACTATGTCCTCCATGTCGTAGGAGAGCTCCCGAACATCCCGAGCCCAGATCTTGATTACTTCTTTAAGTTGCTCCTGTGGCACCTCTCCAACATCACGGAGGGCGGCATGCATACTCTCCAGCTCTTTCGTGACGAACTGGATGTCTTTCTTCACTCCCTTCTGAAGGTTGTACTCATCTTGGAGCAGCCGTCCCAGCTTTGGAAGCAGGGTGCCCAGTGCCCCAGTCGCAAACTCCATGGCCCCCAGGTCACTACTGACTACTGATATCCCTGAAAGAACATTTGAATGAGGATCTAGAGATCAGAAAAGAGCTGTCGTGCAGATTTGATTGCAGAAGTAGCATTCATCCACCACGAAAAGAGAAGCAGCAGCAGAAGAAAAAGCAACAAATTAAATCAAAATGGAAGATGTGCAACTCACCACGGTTTCATGGAGCCTGTAGGTGAGAGAGAGCCGAGGGGCAGTAGTGAGCAGTGGGGATTGAAGAGTGGTGCAGGAGTTTGCTCGAATGGGGTTGAGCGAGACGCATCTGATCTGGGAAGAGCCGCATAAACAAATGAAATCAGTGCTTTTCTCCAGACTCAAGGAATCTGTCCCAAGTCTCCATTATTTAAACCACAGCTAACGTACGTTAACTGTGTATTGAGTATTGCGGTCATGCACGAGACGAGTGTGGACAGTGTACTCACGTGACCGGCAACATGCACACATATCTACATACTGCCATTCTGTTTAATCTCAGCAGTGTACCTAGGTTCCATATGTAAGGTTAAACTATTCGGAAAGAAAAGGATTACAACATAAATTAATGTGGTACAGGACCCCATGTTCATCTCGATCAACAGATTGGTTTCCCTACCTCAAGTCGTCATTCAAATGAACTAGTAGCCCGTAAAGCTATCGATTCCCATACGTAGGGTAAGCTTTTTCTAACAGTATATATAGTATGTTGCAGTGATTTGTCTGCCTTTGTCATAGATTTTTTATAATACTGATTATGGTCGAATACTCACTTCACCAAAGAAAACTTTTAGGATTAGAAAATTAACCATCGAAATTTGATGTTTCAGCTCCTCACCCTAGGTCGGGCTTAAAGAAATCAATCTAGCAAGTATGTATAGCAACTCCAGTACTCCACTTAACTTAGCCGTAAGCCGTCTATAATCTCCGAAGATGCTCTCAACGTTTCATATGTGTCCACGGATGCTGACTAATTCTTTTGGTGTGCAACTTTTGAACCAGTAGCTTCTTTGGTGTATGAGTTTTGGATATAGTTTTCCAAGTGGGCCAGGCCCGCTGGGCCGGCACAGGCACGGCCCGAGAAAGCACGGCCCAAGAACGGCACGGCCCGGTAGCCTGCGTGCCCGTGCCTGGCACGGCCCACCCCCGTGCCCGTGCCTGGGCTGCCAATTCGGCCCATGGGCCAGCCCGGGCACGGCACGGTAAAGTGGCCTGGCCCGCTATCGGCACGGCATCTGGCAGCCGTTCGATTCCCCTCGATGGATTGTGGCCGTCCGATCCAGGGCATCCGCGACTCGCGGGGTATATAAGCCAGCCAGCCCGGGCACGGAACGGTTCACTGAACCCTAATTCATTTCATCCTCTCGCCTCTCGGTCTCTCTCTCGGCTCTCGGTCTCTCCGGCTCCTGGTCTCCCACTCTCGGTCTCTTGGCTCTCGCCCTCTTCGCCGACGACCGACGGTGGCGAAGGGCAAAGACAACTCCAAAGGGCGACGGCGAGTCGCCGTCGTCTCCGCGGCCGCGGACCCCGCCTCATCTTCTCGTCCTCCGGCAAGCACAGCTCTGGAGCTCCGACGAAGCAGGTATATTCGCCATCCCCTTCTGCTCTTCTTCTTCTTTCTCTAACTAAGTCGCACTGAGTCACTACCTCTTCTGTAGATCCGCGGATCCGCTACTCCTAGGAGCTCTGGCTCCGCCGTCTTCATCGCCGGTGACGTCTAGGTAAGAAAGACAAACCCTAGATCCGTAGTCTAACCCTAACCCTAGCTCTGATATGCTCTGTTTTTTATTTTTTTTTCTTTCATCTTGAGTTCTTAACTGTTGTTCTTGACTTGTTCTAGTCTAACCGTAACCCTAGCTCTGATATGCTCTGTTTTTGATTTTTTTTACCTTTCATTTTGAGTTCTTAACTGCTGTTCTTGACTTGTTCTAGTGTAACCCTAAGCCTAGCTCTGATATGCTCTGTTTTTTTCTTTCATCTTGAGTCGATTGAGGCCAGGGCAAGTGACGATGCCGGCCCGGCCTCCCTCCGTCTCTGAGGACACGGTGGAGGCTAGTGCCACTGCCATGGCCGAAGAGATGGAGAGGGTTCGCGACCTCCCTGGTGACGACGACGACATGGGTGAAGAAGAGTTAGAAGAGCTCTTCGGCCGTGGAGTTGTAGCTGGTGGAGATGGCGCAAATGACCCCATCGACCTTGACGGTGATGAAGACCGTGAGAACGCCGACGACGACGAGGACCAGGTATCACGCCCCTCTACCTCTGATGTCTGGCAAGATTTTAAGAAGCTATTCAAGATGGGTCCTAAAGGTAAGAAGATCAGGTATGGTGTTGTCTGCATCCATTGCAAAAAAGAGTACTCTGGTAGATCTTCCATTGGCACTGGCCACCTACGTCGTCATAGGGATAAATGTGCTAAGAGGCGAGAGAAAACTAGGGGGTTTAGTCAGTCTCAGATTTCTTTTAATCCTGATGGTTCTATGCGTAATTGGGAGTATTGTCCTATGCGTGCTCGTACTGAACTTTGTAGGTTGCTTGCTAGGGTAGATGTTCCTATCAGCTTTGGTGAATGTCCTGCTTTTCAGGAATATATTAATAATGCTCATAATCCTAAGTTCCAAGCTGTCTCTACACAAACCACCACAAGAGACTTAACCAAAATGTTTTCTGATAGAAAGAGTAAGCTTGTTGAGGTTTTGTCTGCTGATTCTGTTAATTGTGTGTGCCTTACCTCTGATATATGGTCTGGCAAAGCTAAAGAGGATTACCTTAGTGTTGTTGCTCATTACATAAACCCTGATTGGCAATTAGAGAAGAGGATTCTTGGTCTTGTGCTTATTGATTGTTCCCATAATGGACAAAACATTGCTGATAGAGTTGCATCTGTTCTTGGTGAATATGGTGTGCTTGAAAAGGTGTTTGCTGTTACTTTGGACAATGCTTCGTCTAATGTTTCTGCCATGCGTATGCTTAGACCTATTTTGTCTAGATATCTTGGTCTTGATGTCCCTTCAGAGGATCCAAGACATCCTGAATCTGCTGTTAGTACTATGTTCTTGCATCAGCGTTGTGCATGCCATATAATAAACTTGATTGTTAAGGAGGCACTTGATTATCTTAAACCTTTGCTTGAAGTTTTTAGAACTGCAATATCATTTCTAAACTCATCTAACCAGAGAATTGCAGCATAAAAGAACTACTGCATTGCAGCTAGTTATAGGCCTAGAAAGTTTCAGCTGGACATGGATGTAAGGTGGAACTCTACATATCTCATGCTTAAGACTTTGTTTCCTCACAAGGATCCTTTCACTACTTTTATACATGCCAACTATCCTAGAGGTGAGGAAGGTGAGTTGCTGCTAACTGAAGAACATTGGGCTGTTGCTGAAAAAGTACTTAGGTTTCTTGAACTCTTCTATGATGCTACTGTTGCCTTGTCTGGTGTTTACTATCCTACTTCTCCACTTATGCTTCATTATCTAGTTAAGATATCTATACACCTGAAAAATTATGCTAATGACATTCATCTGAGAAATGTGGTTCAACCTATGGTAGATAAATATAATAAATATTGGAGGGATATACCTTTGATGTATTCTTTTGCATTCATCTTAGATCCTAGAGCTAAAATGAAGGGTTTTTCAAAAGTGTTGAGAAAATTGATGGACCTTACCAGTACAGATTACAATGCTTATCAAGTTGGCACTAGAGCAAGGCTTACTGATGTTTACAATAAGTATGAGGAGAAATATGGAGCTGTTAGGTTGAGGAGGACTGTCCCTCAAAACCTGTCTGGTAAGAAAAGATCTGCCTGGGATGAAATATATGATGATGATTGTAGTTCTTCTGGTGGGGGTACTTCACTCGTGCATTCTACTCTTAATTTATCTAGAGATACATCTGCTACTGCTTTGCTGCATGCTGCTACTTCTACAGCTTCTAATGCTTATGAACTTGTCTCATACTTAGACTGTGACACTGTTAGCCAGTTGGATGATTCATTTGACATCTTGAGATGGTGGCATGAGCACAAACTAACATATCCAGTGTTATCCATCATGGCTAAAGATGTTTTAACTGTTCCTGTGTCTACAATATCTTCGGAATCTACGTTTAGTATGACTGGCAGGATCATCGAGGAGCGGCGGAGGAGGCTGAAGCCGGAGACAGTGGAGTGGCTCACCTGCATCAAGGACTGGGAGTTGGCGGAGGCAAGGTTGCAACACAGTGTTGAGGACAAGGAGCTTGAAGAAGAATTTGAAGAACTCTATCTTGATTAGTGCTCCTGGACTTCATGTTTAATCTTTATTTTTGCTTGAACTTGGGTTTGTAATATGAGAACTTGGACAATGTAAGAACATTGAACTTAATTCTGCTTGTGTTTCCTTTGGACTTTGGTTTTCTTTCTCTGGTTCTTTTCTGGCAATTTAGATATCATAATCTGCTTGTTGACTTAATTCTGAGTCTGATGAAGTATTTTTGTGAAACATGTGGCCGTGCCTGGGCTGGCACGGGCACTGCAGTGCCATCGGGCCTGTTGGCACGGCACGGCACGGTTTGTGCTTGATAGTGCCGTGCCTGGGCCATCACCACGGCACGTTGGCACTATCAGGCACGGCACGGCATGCCGCCGTGCCTGCTGTGCCCGTGCCTAGCCGTGCCGTGCCATGTCGTGCCCGTGCCCGTGCCGTGCCGGGCGGCCCGTTTGGAAAACTATAGTTTTGGAGTAGGACTTCGGTGGTGAATTGAAAGCCCTGTCCGGCTACATGGTGTCGTGGGCAGTGGTGAGGGTTTGGCGCCACGCTTCTCGTTGGAGGCCTCCTACTTCCTAGGTTCGGTTGAAAAACCTTGGGGCCTCGATCATCAATGACACAGGTACGCGCGCACCCCAAACTATTCCCTTGTTGGTTGCCTCATGAAAGGTTGTTTGTTCGCCGCTGATTTGGTGGCTTCATGGGGTTTGTGTTGTTGCGCTGCTATCGCATTGTTGTTTCTTTTGTACTCTCTTCATTCCAAATTGTAAGTCATTACAAAATAATAATTATAGAGTAATAATTATTATCTTGGAGAGTCAAACTTTTCTAAGTTTGACCAAATTTATATTATAAAATAATAATTATTATGGTACTAACAGAGTATCATTACACTATAGGAAAATCCTACTTTGCCGAGAGCCGATATCTTTGCCGAGAGCTGTCGAGTAGACACTCGGCAAATACCTTCCTTTGCCGAGCGCCACGTCAGACGCTCGGCAAAGGGCTCTTTGCCGAGAGCCGAAAGCAGGCGGTCGGCAAAGAGGCTCCTCTTTGCCGAGAGCAGTGTGCTCGGCAAAGGCGCGCTCTCGGCAAAGTCCCTGTCCACCAACCGCCGGCGGCCAGCGTCTCCTTTGCCGAGAGCCTTCCGTTTGGCTCTCGGCAAAGGAAGGCTCTTTGCCAAGTGCCAGCTGGCCAGGCCCTCGGCAAAGCAATCTTTGCCGAATGTCTTAGCTGACTCTCGGCAAAGTATTTTTATTTTTTTTTTGTTTTTTGTGCTGAGTTTTTTTGGTGCTTTGTGTCACTATTGCAAACTATATTTTAAAGTTTGGAGGAAATTTGAGTTTTTTTGGTATATTTAACAGATTTATTTTGTTTCTTGGTATGTTTTTGGATAAATCAAATGTGAACTACAAGTACATAAACTATCGCAACCCCGTGCTTCAAAAAATGATACTCATGGTATTAAGTGTATTTTTAGTCCGTATCCAAGACCTCACATGAAATCTCGACCATCTCGCTGAGATAACATGTCGAGTTACGTGCGCAAAAAGTGGATTAAAATTATATAAAATCCATACGAAGTCCGAACATCGCGAAACTTGGTGATGCGTCGTGTTATCGCATGTGGAAGCTATGGTTAAAATTTGAGAAGATTTGAAGCAAGTGTATGGCACAAACTTAATTGTACGTACATGATAGGATAATATTATATAAAGCCGTCAGCTCGGCATGATCTACTGTTACTGAAAGTCTAACGAACATAGTAAACTGAAACCTTGAGCAAGCCAAGTGGATCTACAGATATGTTCGTCAAGCATGATTGAGTACACAAGAACAATGTGAGTGTAGTTATGGCCAATTATTGGCCATTGATGTCGATCGTAGAGTAAAGCTGCACCGTGAAAAGTGGAGTTGGTGAATCTATGTTAAAGGCGATGATCGTAGAGTAGACCTGGTACATGTACACAACAAGCAATTAGCATCATATAGTATATACGAATAACTCAGAAATTTTATGAGGACAGTCACATTGATTTTCGAATACGCAGCAGACTGTCTAACTATGCAAAGAAGGAACATAGGTCACAACTAGATTGTCCAATCGCCAATTGCTCTGGTAACAAATGAATAAAAATGATAACTAGAAGCGTAACAAATGTAAAGGATTCTTATTAGCGGCACATAAAACTGGAATAAAATAGTAGGTAAATAAGCATATTTGCCATGCTAAGTGTGGGGTGAAACTCAGTGGCATCCATCGATGTCATAGTACTCATGGGATCATGCAGAAGATTATTAGACAGGCTACAGTAAGAGGTGGTTAAAAAAGTAGAAAAAGGAAGAATACATACATGCACAGCTGGATCCACTTCTCATCAATTCGGATATCAATATTAGGATGGTTGGGGTGGGCACGTGCCTCGTTCCTCAGTGTCTCTTTTACTTTCAATGCTAACTCTTCACTCAATGTCTCCTCTCCATCAAGGCGAACCCGAACGTTCTGAAGGGATGGCAGGTGGCTTAGGGCCAGGTCATCAACAGTAATTTCACTATGACCACCGAAATCCTCTGGTCGGATATAGAATTTAAAACGTTGAAGCCTGGGCATAGCTCCAGGTGGGAACATAGATGGCACTGTTGAAAACCCAGAGAATTTGCACCGTGTCACACATGGGAAGGCATCCACGGTAACCATGAACCTCTCAAACATTTGTTTGGCGCCATCCACTTTCACTTCCAGAACAAGAAGAGCCTGCAGCATGCCAAAGACTTGGATGTCCTCACATCTAATCTGACCCACCTTTATGTCCAGGTAGGATAGGAGGAGAAATGATGTGGGATCGATCCATGTCGGCAACCGACTGGTTCCATAAATACCAAGATTGGATAGGCTGCACAGGGAGTCCACTGAACCATCAAGATCAACACCGCACCAGAACTCTGCACATGCTTTCATCCCATCTGCCTTCCTTGTCCTTTATGAGCATAACCATCAATGCCCTCAGTTGTGTCAGATAGCCTAGCTGTTCTGCAATGTATGTAGAATCCACATTAATCTGTAACAGCTCCAGAGACGATAGATTTCTCAACCCACTTGTTGTTGGCAGCCTTGTACTGTCCCCAACACGAAGGCTCATTAATTGTCTCAGACCGAAGAAACTCAATGGCACTACTTTTATGTCAGTTCCATCGAACCTAAATGACTGCAAAAACAGTAGCTTCCCTATCTCTCTTGGGATGTCGCCAGCATATCCAGTGCCTGCTAGACTTAGATACCTCATGTGAAGTAATTTACCAACAAACTCTATACTTGAATGATCACTAAGATTACAATCTTCAAGATCCAATACACGCAGAAGATAAAAGCTTGAAAGGGGTGGCATACTGTTAATTAAAGCATAACTGCAGATAGTGAGCGACCTCAATGTTGACATGTTAATAGTAGGCCAAGTGGTATTATAGATAGAGAGCCTCCGAGCCTTGCTTCCCAAAGAAGATGTGATTTCCTTGCAGTCACCATTTAATGTGGCAGCAAAACATTCATCTCTTGACAAGGAGCAAATGAGATCTAGCACCATATCATGAACCTGGCAAGAAAAAGGATTCATCTCATCGTCATCCATGTCTGCTGGCTGGATCAGGCTTCTATTTAGAAGTTCATTGAAGTAACTCTGTCCAATCTCATGCAAGCTTTGCCTCCCATCTCCTTGTTGGACGAATCCTTCGGCTATCCATCTCTCTATCAACCGCTGCTTATTGATCTGATAATCTTCAGGAAATATACTTAGATATAGTAAGCATGTCTTCAATTGTGGAGTCAGATCATAATAGCTAAGCAGCAATATCTTCCTCATACTATCCATACCAGGATTGTTTCTTAGTCCAGAACCAATTGAGTCACACACATCCTGCCACTCATTTACATTTCTTGACTTATTAGCCAGCAAGCTAGATGTGGTTACGATGGCTAATGGGACACCTCCACATTTCTTCAAAAGATTTTCAGATACATCAGAAAATTGTGGAGGACACTTGTCTATAGACCCAAATATTCGTCCATAGAATAAGATTTTAGAGCTCTCTTGAGTAAGAAGTTTCATCCTATAGCAACCACCAACATGCTCAGCAACATCAGTTATGCGGGTAGTTGTGAGTACTCCGCTTTTCTTGCCATTCTCAGGTAGCGCGCACCGTATCATCTCCCATGGTTTTGTATCCCATATATCATCAATAACAATGAGGTACCTGTATGTATGCAGCAATAGAGTCATGATAAGAATATAGATAGAGATGATTTACGTTATAAGCATATGTTGGTAATAACTTGCAAGGTAATAAGTAGGAACAAGTCCATTCTTACTATTTTTATGTGTTTTTTAATCTCTCCTAAATAGTTAAAGTTATCAAGTTTGCACTCAGATTAGGTAGGTATGAACTATGATATATGGAAGCAGTTTTACCTGTATGTTGGCATTCTTTAGTGGAATATGTTGTGTAATCTTTTGGTATAAAAATGTAACATAAAAATACAAAAGCAATTGTTTATTTCCACCATGGAACAACGTCATAGATGCACACACAACACAATTAGGCATTGATATATATAACTGTATGTCATAAATCCAACATTTTTCTGTTGACAGACACCATATATATGTGCAATAATCATGTTATAGAAAGATTGATGGAGTTTTTGAGATCTTTCGTTGACCTGATACAGTGATTTTAAATTTAGCAAAACCTTCTATCATAAAAAAAACATTGTTGCTAGTAGGTAGAGTACAATGAGGACAAATGGTGGCAAGAATGCTCGTTTGCCCACAGTTGTGTATTCATTTGGTTTGAAAGTATAAACTGATTGGGCAATTTTAGAATGGAAAGAAGATACACATGTAAAGCCACCGCCACAATTTCTCATTGACGACTGTAACTAAACATGAACCTACAATCTTACTGTTGACAGTACCACGTATGTGTGTAATAATCTTCAGAGGTTTCCATCCAATGGATTTATGCGGTGATTATATTTGGACTAGCACACAAGACAGCACGTACCTCTTATTTTTGAGAAATTCTTGGACAAGGTCAGTAAGATGATGTTGACCCAATGCTGTGTTGTGAATGCCCATGTACTCATTTCTATCAAGCTCATAAAGCAAGTCCTTCAAAATTTTTATAATATCAGGATCACGAGACACCGACACAAAAGCCGTGCAATTGTATTGCTGTTTAATCTTGTCATAAACTGCTCTAGCAAGCGTTGTCTTGCCTAGTCCTCCGAAGCCAACAATAGAGACTATCCTTTCTTCAACAGACGACTCGCCACCATCTTCCTTTGTCAACATCGAGATCAGCTCTTCCCTTGGCTTATCAATGCCCACAAGGCTAGCCGCTTTAGTGTACAGAGCTGTTATGCGAGGGTCGACTGAGGTTTTGGTAGGAGTAATAGCATCAACCTTGTACCTGTGTAGAGAGATTAAAAAACCAGAACAAAGAGGCAAATAAGAGAAAATTTTGCTGAAATTCAAACGCAAAAGTCTATGATGTCCCGGCACTAACCTGTCACGTCGCTCGGCCACGTCTTTGACACGCTCCTTGATGTCCTTGATCTCTTGGCCAATGTCATGGCGAGTCTTGGCGTTGCTCACAATACTTGTCATCTTCTTGACGAACCTTTTCACACTCCTTTTGCTGGGAGGCTCGGAGCCCTGGACACGCACCAGGAAGGTGTCAACTATGTCCTCCATGTCGTAGGAGAGCTCCCGAACATCCCGAGCCCAGATCCTAATTACTTCTTTGAGCTGCTCCTGTGGCACCTCTCCGACATCGCGGAGGGCGGCATGCATACTCTCCAGCTCTTTCCTGACGAACTGGATGTCTTTCTTCACTCCCTTCTGAAGGTTGTACTCATCTTGGAGCAGCTGTCCTAGCTTGGGAAGCAGGGTGCCCAGTGCCCCAGTCGCAAACTCCATGGCCCCCAAGGTCACTACTGACTACTGATATCCCTGAAAGCACATTTAATTTGAATGAAGATCTAGAGATCAGAAAAGAGCTTTCGTGCAGATTAGAATGCAGAAGCAGCATTAATCCACCACGAAAAGAGAAGCAGCAGCAGAAGAAAAAGCAACAAATTAAATCAAAATGGAAGATGTGCAACTCACCACGGTTTCATGGAGCCTATAGCTGAGATGAGCAGTGGGGATTGAAGAGTGGTGCAGGAGTTTGCTCGAATGGGGTTGAGCGAGACGCATCTGGGAAGAGCCGCATAAACAAATGAAATCAGTGCTTTAACTCCAGACTCAATGAAAAACCTGTAATTCATATTATAGTCTCTTTAATTAAACTTTCCAATTGAACACGCTTCACTCACCGAGGTTTAGAGCCCATCGAGGAGACCATGGGCGACAGTGACGATGCCCGGAATGGCCAGCGTGCGCCAAACAATGGGAAGCTGAGCGAGCATGAAGTCTGACGATTCACACTTTGTACAGAATGCAATGCTTCGCCTTGCTGGACCGCACTAATTAAAGAAAGCTGCAGCATCGATAAATTTTAGTGGAAGAGTCGAATCGAATCAGCTGCCCAGGCCCACGACCCAACCTATCCTGCCGGCCACTACCTTCAATCTAGATTCTCTAATAACTTCCTCCAGAAAAAGTCATAGGTGACTTTCGGTAAACTTATTTTTGCCCTCAAGAGCATGTGCTCCCACTCTCTCTACCACTGAATTCGCATTGAGAAGTGTGCAAACACACATCTCAATACGATCCAACGGTGGCTTCATATCTCAGCTTTCCTACTCCAGCCCAAACATGAAAAGCAGCCCAATTAAGGCCCATTTCGTGGCTGATTGCTACATGGTCATTGGCTCATTGCTACACGTCTTGAAGCAAACAAAGAGGGAAAAATCGAATGCAAGCATTACTTATTTGTTGGGTTCTGCCATTAGTATCACAGGAAGGAAGACCAAAAAGAGAAGCCGATCATCAACCAGTTCGCAACATCACAGCAAGCGCGTCAATCACCACTTCGCCAATCGCGGCACCCTCACATGGTAGCTTCACGAGGATGTCGCTCCACAACATGATGATTCCGGCTAGCGTGACGAGCGGAGCAGACGCAAGGGCAAAGGCGAGCGCGACCTCTGGTGGAGGCGGCGGCAATGCAGACGCGGCAAAAACCTTCGCTCGGTGATTTTTGGCGTCTAAAACAGTCACTGAGCGGCAAAATAGGTTACCTCAGCCACAACATGGGTCTTACTTAGGCCTTGTTTAGATACACCCAAAAACCTAAAACTTTACAAGATTCCCCATCACATCGAATCTTGCGGCACTTGCATGGAACATTAAATATAGATAAAAAGATAACTAATTGCACAGTTTACCTGTAAATCACGATACGAATCTTTTAAGCTTAGTTACTCCATAACTGGACAATGTTTGTCAAATAAAAACAAAAGTGCTACAGTGTCAAAATCCAAAAAAAATTGGATCTAAACAAGGCCTTAGACTGCTTTCTATGTTTGGGCTGAGGAGGCTAGGAGTGGGAAAGCTGAGATGCGCAGTCATCGTTGGATCGCAAATGAACGGCGTGACCTGTGAAAGTCAGAGAATCTGGATTGCACTACCTTGGCCCTCCAATGCTCCGCCTCCAGCTATAAGCATCCTTCAAAATAGAAAAGGTGTCTTTATTATATATTTAAAAAAAGCTAGAGCAATCGATTTTGTGTGCGGTCATGTCGAATTTTCTTGTCCATATTTTTTCTTTAGCTGTGTTAACACCACTAGCCATAACGGGTAGTGGATACTGTAAGAATTCAAGTAGCCATGCAGCATACATTTAACAAACTTAATCAATTAAATAATATATACATTATACGGTCGCCAAGATTCTAGCTTACCGTGATTTCCTATCTGAATTGAGCTTGCTCGTGTATGAGTATCTGTATAGACATTTTGGAATGAAGTATATGTACATACTTCTTAGAATGCAGTACTTGTATATATATTTTGGAACGCAGTACATTTCCGAATGAAGTACACACGAATACGCTACATTAAGACAGTATAAGTACATACTTAAAACCAGACTATATATATATATATATATATATATATATATAGAGAGAGAGAGAGAGAGAGAGAGAGAGAGAGAGAGAATACTTTGTAGCTAGATACAGAATATGTATGTTATTCTGTAGCCAGGTCCTAACACCGAACCGTTGGTGCGTGTGCACAAGCCAATCACATTATTATCCAGGTTGTGTAGTAATTACCCGAGTGTGGTGCATGCATGCGGTATTTACTGGCGCACATAATTTAGCCGTATGTAAATATATAGTCATGAGGTAATTAGGCGCTGAATTGTTTTCTAGAATCTATACTGCCTCTTTTTATTAGTTACGATAATATATTTACTGGACTTGCAAATTGTTATGTCTTTCGATCTACCCTGACTAGCTAGTTACGGTAATGATTACTAGATTTAATTTTTACAGTAATCTTTACTAGATTTTTAAATAATTTGTAATTATTTACTAGAAGTTATGCTTTTTCGTTCTAGGTGTAATTACGATAATATATTTACTATATTTTTTGCACAATTATTTACTAGAATATTAAAATGTATTGGGTAGTTTATTGCGTGGCTACTACTGCGTTAGAGCAAGTATTATACAGCCAGCTGCTGGCTGTAAGATTTCTTTACAGTCTTCTTGCAGCCCACTTATATAATGGTTAACTCATCATTATTAATACATGGCCCATATATCTGTCTCACAGTGAGCCGGCTGTAAGCTTACAGCCCGCTTTTACTCTCTCTCCTTTTCTCTTTCCTCCACCTCAGCATTTAGCTGGCTTACAGCCTACTATAATACTTGCTCTTACTGGCTCGCCTTAATTTCAGCCAACTTCCATTGCATTGCATGCAGCTGAGTGGACCATGTGACGAAGCCGAGCTGCAGCATGCAGGTAGCTACGGTAATTTTTGGAAAGTTATAATTAACGTGGCCAACCGTAATTGATTCTCCTTGATTTGCTCATGTTGATTTGCTCATGCCGTATGCATGCATGCAAAGCTAACAAGGATCATATACGTCAATGTGTGTGACGAGAACACGGAAGTGTACATGCGCATGCAAGGATTACGAGAGCGCACATGTATATTGAAACTTTTGCCAATATACATATGGTGAACTGTGGTAAATATTCGAGGAGTTAACAGATTCATGCAACAAGAAGAGATTTACTCCCTCCGTCCCTGAAAAAATAGATTTCTAGCAAGTTTCAGACAGATTAGCATAGCTGTGAAATGACTAAGTTATCCTTAATTAATATGAATTTTACCATTAAGATGCACAGGAATCACTGCTTTGGGCTACGAGCTGTTCACATCATTTACTCATCCAACCAACTGTCCACCACTAAATGAAGGAGAGAGAGAGACGAGGCGTGTGCGTCTTGGAAGCCACGATGAATACGAGGCGAGCAGTGGGGACCATATATCCTAGAAATTGATTTATTTGGGAACAAATTTTTAATCTAGAAATCTATTCTTTCAGGGACGGAGGGAGTACAAAATAGTAAACGTTTCCTAGCAAGAGTGTGTATTCAGATTATAGTAATAAATAACTCCAAATAAGGATTGTCGTAGTTGAGTTTGTATTCAAATTTGGCTGCTTGGCGCACCATGAAAACATATTACTGTAACCGAGACTAATTTACCATAAAGTAATTACGATAATTAGGATCGTTTGTAACAACAATTAGGTATATATCCTAATTTTCGTGTTGATTTCTGGTAATGTTGGCAAGAAGAAAGCAAAAATTTTAATTTGCAGATTACTGGATAAGTGCAACTGATACGGGAAAAAGAAATTTGTCATGGATTAAAATACTTGAGATTAGGAGGGAAAAATCAGAACTCATAGCAACTATATATGATGATGTACAATATATAATCCATTAGAGCAGAATTACAGAACGACATTGAGAAAAAATAGATGTAGACTTGTAGACTGAAGCAATAATCAAATTCTATGAAATGACCTTGTTTACTTCCAAAATTTTTTGCAAAATATGAATAGTAGTACTTTCATTTGTATTTGACAAATATTGTCCAATTATGGACTAACTAGGATCAAAAGATTCGCTTCGTCAATTCCGACCAAACTGTGCAATTAGTTTTTATTTTCATCTATATTTAATACTACATGCATACGTCTAAAGATTCGATGTGACGGAGAATCTGAAAAATTTTGCAAAATTTTTAGGGAACTAAACAAGGCCATGGTATTGATGGACTGGACACTGGAGTGCATAAAAATAGATGTGTTGCATGATAGCTTCCACACCGGCGAGTTTGGTCACGGTGGAAGAAAACCATCCCGTACGTAAGCCAAGGATTCAGGTCACTTTCGTGGCCGCCTATCCCGCAGCAAGATTTGCCAGCGCCGTTGGCCGGCCGATCACCCATACATGGTCGTCGAGATGGGGGACCTGTCGTTTTTGCTCGACCGGCGGGAGCAACTGCTGCATTAGAGATCCATGCACGTATCACCGGCGATTGGGTGACACACGAGACCTGCAGCTTCACCGTCGAACACCGTCGGATGGAACCAGCACTACGGGAGAACCGAAATTTCCCGAGTGTCACAGGCTTCCCCGAGTGCCAAAAATCGGACACTCGGGGAAGCCAATCTTCCCCGAGTGTTGCACTCGGGGAAGAGAGGCTTTCCCAAGTGCCGTAGCCTACCAGGCTCTCGGAGAAGAGCGACACTCGGGAAAGACCCTCTTCCCCGAGTGCAACACTCGGGGAAGAGCCATACTCGGGGAAGAAAAGTGTTATTTGACGGTCCAAACTAACGGTGCCGTTCTAACTTAAAATGAAAAAAAAATCTTTGTATCATGAAAACATATAAACCGCAATGCATGTAGAAGACCAAAACATTTTTTAAGTTTTGAACGGAGAGAGTATATTCCAAACTACGATAATAGGAAGCATATGAGTGTGCCTCCATTAATGTTCCACAATATTACAGCAAGCCAATCCCAGCATGAGCAAATAGACATAGTATATATATAAGTACATAAGTATATAGAAAAGCCAAAATATTTTATAATTTATTTAGAATCGAGGGAGGGAAGGTCTAAAGAGCACAAGTAAATTGAAACCTTGAGCAAGCCAGGTGGACGTGGATCTACAGAGATCCAGCAAGCATGATCAAATACACAAGAACGTTAACACAATTATTTGAGTGCGGGGAGAATCGACGGTGATCTCAGAGTTAAGCTAGATCACACGCAGTGGCAATGCTGTAGATGAATAAACTGCAATGGCGACATACGAGAGGTGGAGACCGTGCGCAACAGGTGGGAGTGGGACATATATTGGTGAATATCTTCGAAGGGGGGAACATGTTGTAGGTAGTGGTGGAGGTCCTCCGCTGAAAATCCATAGAACTAGTGCGTACATCCTTCCATTACCTGGTGCATGTACACACCAAGGAACTTGCATCAATTAGTAATAGAAAGGTCACAATTCCTACGGGGGTCAGCCAATTTGATTCAGAATACGGGAACAGATTATTCTAGCTGTGAAAAGCAACAGAGCTCACAGCTACACAGTCAAATGACCCGTTGCGCTAGTGAATGATGATTAACATGTATATATAACTACATGCATGGCAAAAGTAAAGGATTATTATTATAGACATAAAACTGTAACAAGCTAGCATTATGGAAAACATGCATGTAATTTGTCATGGTGGTATGTTGGAGATACATAGGGCCATCGATGTCACTGTATTCATGGCAAGCATAGGTGTTATTGAAAAGTTACTGAACCGGGTAGAGAGGAGTACTTATGTACCTGCACAGCTGGCTCCACTGCCCATTGATTCCGACATCAATATCAGGGTGGTTCGGGTGGGCGTGTGCCTCTTTCGTCAGGGCTTTCATTGCCACATCTTTGATGTCTCTGGCTCTCTCTCCATCTAGGCAAACCCAAACCCTCTGTAGTGACGGGAGGTGGCATAAGGCCAGGTCGTCAACTGTAAATCCACTATCATCACCGAAATCCTCTAGTCTTATATCAAAACAAAACCGTTGAAGGCTCGGCATAGCTCCAGGTGGGAACATAGATGGCACCGTCGAAAACCCCGAGAATACACACCGTGTCACACATGGGAAGGCATCAGCGCTAATCATGAACCTTTCAAACACTTGTTTGGCGCCAACCATTCCCAGGTGGAGAACACGAAGAGCCTTCAGCCGGCCGAGGACATGGATGTCCTCCCTTCCAACTTGACCCACCTTTATGCATAGCTGGGATAGGAGTTGAAATGATGTGTGATCAATCCATGTCGGCAGCCGACTGGTTCCAAAAATAACAAGATGAGATAGATTCCACGGGGAGTCCACTGAGCCTTCAAGATGAACTTCCACGTCATCTGAGATTTCTACTTGTAGAGTTTGGATTTTGTGCAGTTTGCTAAGGGACCCCACCAGAACTCTGCATATCCTTTCATCCCATCTGCCTTCCTTGTCCTTCCTGAGAACAACCATTAGCACCCTCAGTTGCGTCAGATGGCCCAGCTCTTCTGCAATGTATGCAGAATCCACATTCATCCGAAGCAGCTCCAGAGACGATAGATTTCTCAATCCACTTGTTGGCAGCCTTGTATTCATCCCAACGGCAAGGCACATTAGTTGTCTCATCCCCAAGATACTCAATGGGACTTGTTTTATGTAAGTTCCAGAGAAGTAAAAAGTCTGCAAAAACTGTAGATTCCCTATCTCCCTTGGGACCTCACCAGCGTATCCAGTATCTACTAGACTTAGAAACCTCAGGTGAAATAATTTACAAAGAAACTCTAGACTTGTATGGTCTTTAAGATTGCACTTTTCAAAATCCAATACACGCAAAAGATGATAGCACAAAAAGGGTGGCATTGAATTAATTATAGCAGAATTGCTTATAGTAAGGGATCTTAATTTTGACATGTTCATTGTAGGCCAGCTAGCATTATGGATAGAGAGCCTGCGAACCTTGTTTTCTGAAGATGTGATTTGCCTGCAGTCACCATATACAGTGGTAGCAAAACTTTCATCTCTTGACAAGGAACAAATGAGATCAAGCACCATATCATGCACCCGGCATCTAAGAGGAGACAAGTCATCCCCCTCACTGTCTCCTGGCTGGATGAGGCATCTGTTTAGAAGCTCATGGTAGTAACTCTGTCCAACCTCAAATAAGCTTTGCCTCCCATCTTCTAGTTGGACAAATCCTTCAGCTATCCACCTCAAAATCAATGTAGTTTTTCGAAACTCATAATCTTCAGGAAATATACTTAGATACAGTAAGCATGTCTTCAGTTGAGGAGTTAGATCATAATAGCTAAGCAGCAATATCTTCCTCATGTTGTCCATACCGGGATTGTTTCCTACTCCGGCACCAATTGCATCACACACATTGGACCACTCATTAATACTTCTTGTCTTATTAGCCAGCAAGCTTGATATGGTAACAATAGCTAATGGAACACCTCCACATTTCTTCAAAACTTTTTCAGATATATCAGAAAATTGTTGAGGACAATTGCCTATAGAGCCAAATATTCGACCATAGAATATGATTTTAGAGCTCTTGTCAGTAAGATGTTTCATCCTATAGCAACCACCAACATGCTCAGCAACATCAATTATGCGGGTAGTTGTGAGTACTCTACTTTTCTGGCCGTTCTCTGGTAGAGCACATCGTATCATCTCCCATGGTTTTGTATCCCATATATCATCGATAACAATGAGGTACCTATATGTTTGCGGCAATAGAGTCATGATAAGCATATATAGAGATGATATGCAGTATATATAAGCATATGATGGTAATACTGCAAGGTAAGTAAGAACATGCTTGGCGTAAAGTTGAAACAATTTCATTCTTACTGCTTTCTAATTTCTACTCTAAACAATAAAAGTTATCCTGTTTGGACTCAGATTAGGTATATGTACTCGGAGTGTGGGAATATAACTACAATTGTGTAATCATTCGGAATAAAAATTGTAATAGCAAAATACAAAAAGAGATTGGTTGTTTCTTCAATGGAACAACATGATATATGCACACTTTCTTAATTACTCACCAACTAGTATATCCCTATGTCACAAATCTAATATTTTTGTACTGACAAACACCACACATGTGTGCAGTAATATTGAGAGATTGTTTCCTGGCAATGAAAACCAAAAGTACATGTAAACATAGCGACCAATACTGGTCAGACACTTTGGTTAAACGGGATATTGGGACATGCCATATTCATATGGGCCAAGTGCCCTAGAAGAGGCCTAACTAGTGCCATTCACTACTACAGAATTCTTTTTCTAAGGTGGGCAAAAAGGATTTTCCGAGGCAGGCAAGATAAACGCCTCCAATAGAAAGTCACCGTTAATCAAGCATTAACGGAGGCACTTGCTTGCCCCCCTCGGTAAATAAATTAGAAAAAATAAGAAGCCCATCGATGTGCCCGCCAAGCCCATCGATGTGCCCGCCAAGCCCAATCCACCATTGTCCCCGCCCTACTCCAGACACACAGCCCTCGATGCCGCTGTCCTCATAGCCTCACATTGGTTCCCGTGCGACACCGCTGCTAGAGAGGGTCAGGCACCGCGCCACCGGGAGAGGGTCGGGCGGCTGGGGCTGTGGGGTTGGTGAGGAGCAAAAGGAGGGCCTCAGGATGACGCCAGAGGAGAGGCCGCACCACCTGCTCCACGCCGCCGCTGGAGGAGGGGTCCGTGCCCCCGCGCGTCACCGCCAGAGTGGGGAGGGCAATAGAGTCATAATAAGCATATATAGAGATGATATGCAGTATATATAAGCATATGATGGTAATACTGCAAGGTAAGTAAGAACATGCTTGGCGTAAAGTTGAAACAATTTCATTCTTACTGCTTTCTAATTTCTACCCTAAACACTAAAAGTTATCCTGTTTGGACTCAGAACAGGCCTTTGGTCACTTGCCCAAAATGAACAATAATCTCGGCCAAAACAGAGTGCGGGACAAAAACATATTTTAGTCCCGGTTGGTGAGACCAACTGCCCAACGGCTATTATGTCAGACATCGGCAGAGGGGACTTTTAGTCCCGGTTGGTCTCACCAACCGGGACCAAAGCCTAGCCTTTAGTCCCGGTTGGTACCACCAACCGGGAGTAAAAGCTTTTGTCCCGGTCCGTCCCACCGGCCGGGACTAGTGTTGGAATTTAGACCCTGTTTTTAAAAGGAACCGGGACTCAATGTCCCTCCCCATATTTGAACTCTTCTTCCCGTGGCCGAGCCCATCGATCTTCACTCTTTTGCTGTGTTCTTCATTTGGAGTTGCTTGTTCTTGCTCTCATCTCCGGCTATTGATTCATTTCATCGTTTCTACACCGTCATCGACTTGTTAAGAGGTCACTAGCTTCATTTTCTCAACATTTAGAAGCGGCGTATGTCATTTCCTAGTGTTATGTATATTGTTTTTTATTTTATGGTTTTTAAAGAGGTTATTAGCTTCATCGTCATTTCAAAAGCGACGCGTTTTTTTAGAGAAATAGTGGTAATATGTTTTTTTATTTTAATTAGTTTAAAAAAAATAAAAACATATAATACTTTAATTTGTAATTTTTGACCGATTTAGTTAGTTAATTATAACTAGTATACATACCACATTTCATGATTATTTAGAAAAATAGAGAATTTTTGTGCTTTTTTAATTTAGCTTGTTTAGAAAAATTAGAAATAGAGAATTTACCAGAGTTGAATGCAGCACTTTCAAAGCCCATCTTACTTCAGTGGGTTCTACGGCAGACACCGGACAACAATTTGTGTGGCTACTATGTGTGCGAGTTTACGACGGTGTATGCCAAAAGAACTAATCTTGAGCACCTAAAAGTATGTAACATGTATATATAATAAGAATATTTCATTTATTTGTTGCTATTTAATAAATCCTATTCATACCTCTAACTTTTTTCTTTAATGTCTATTAAAGGAGATGTGGCTGAAGGAGCAGGTGTTGGATGCGGTGCGCCTAAAAGGAATTCAGGAGACAATCGTAGGATTTCTTAACGACCAAGTCCTGGATTCCGACGGCGAGTGCTACTTCAACCCTCAGGAGCAGATGAAACCAAATAACGATGATCATTTGTACGATGCTTGAGTGGTGGAGATAAATTGTGTTATAAATACTTTGTCCGTGAAGCATATGTGTAAATATTTTATTATGTACCTATAGATACATATTATTTATATATATAGTGTTTTATAGTATATTTATATGTAATCCTTTAAATTATATAAATTATAGGTGCGCATTCCATAAACTACCAGCAAACAATACGCATTCGAAAATAACAATAACATAATTGTAAACCCTAAATGGAAAACTAAATGAAAAGAAAAAGAAAAAAGAAAAAAGAAAAAAGTCTTTAGTCCCGGTTGGTAGCAACAACCGGGACTAAAAGTGGAGGCCAGGTGGCACACCCTGGCGCACCTTTTAGTCCTGTTTGCTGTTACCAACCGGGACTAAAGGTGGACTTTAGTCCCGGTCCACGGAACCGGGACTAAAGGTGGGACATTTAGTCCCGAAACCTTAGCCCCGGTTCCGTAGCTGGGACTAAAGGTGCTTACGGCCCGGGGCTAAAGCCCTTCCCTGTACTAGTGAGATTAGGTCTATGTACTCGGAGTGCGGGAATATAACTACAATTGTGTAATCATTTGGAATAAAAATTGTAATAGCAAAATACAAAAAGAGATTGGTTGTTTCTTCAATGGAACAACATGATATATGCACACTTTCTTAATTACTCACCGACTAGTATATCCCTATGTCACAAATCTAATATTTTTGTACTGACAAACACCACACATGTGTGCAGTAATATTGAGAGATTGTTTCCTGGCAATGAAAACCAAAAGTACATGTAAACATAGCGACCAATACTGGTCAGACACTTTGGTTAAACGGGATATTGGGACATGCCATATTCATATGGGCCAAGTGCCCTAGAAGAGGCCTAGCTAGTGCCATTCACTACTAGAGAATTCTTTTTCTAAGGTGGGCAAAAAGGATTTTCCGAGGCGGGCAAGATAAACGCCTCCAATAGAAAGTCACCGTTAATCAATCATTAACAGAGGCGCTTGCTCGCCCCCCTCGATAAATAAATTAGAAAAAATAAAAAGCCCATCGATGTGCCCGCCAAGCCCAATCCACCATTGTCCCCGCCCTACTCCAGACACACAGCCCTCGATGCCGCCGTCCTCATAGCCTCACGTTGGTTCCCGTGCGACACCGCTGCTAGAGAGGGTCAGGCACCGCGCCACCGGGAGAGGGTCGGGCGGCTGGGGCTGTGGGGCTGGTGAGGAGCCAAAGGAGGGCCTCGGGATGACGGCAGAGGAGAGGCCGCACCACCTGCTCCACGCCGCCGCCAGAGTGGGGAGGGCCACGCCCCCCGCAATGCCACCAAAGGAGGGGGCGCGCCCCCATGAGCTACTGCCGGAGTGGGGAGGGTCGTACCCCCCGTGACGGCTGCCGCTGGAGTGGGGAGGGCCACGCCCCGCATGATGCCACTGAAAGCGGGGGCCGTGCCCTCGTGTGCCGCGGCCAGAGTGGGAACAGGCGCGTGCCCCTATGATGTTGTCCTGCCGATCGACTACTTGTTGTTGCTGCTCCGTACTCCCAGGATGGGCAGCCACCTTCCGCCGCTAGGAGAGGCTGGGGTGACCTGCGTGCGGCCAGGAGAGCAACCGCTCTCGGTTGGGAGTGAGGCGTCTGGGGAGGGTGGGAGTGAGGGGATTAGTTAGCTAGAAACCATAACTTTTGTTTATATACTGCTCGCTCATATCGGGTCTCGTCTCTGGTATGTGGCTGAGAAATTGTAGTTCGCTGGGCTAGATTTTAGGAGGCGGGCAATGTAATATAACTGCCTCGATTAATGATTTACCGAGGAGGTTGCGCTATAATGCCCGCCTTGATTAATAGGCATTAACCGAGACAGTTATATTATATTGCCTGCCTCAGTTAATGGATTTTAGGATTAACTGCCTCAGTTAATAAAAAATGACCGTCTTGGTTAATCCGAGGCATTAATTAAGGCGGTTGCAAATTGTGCTCGCCTCCGAGTGGGTTTCAAAAAGGTCGCGGTTAAGTTATTCTGTAGTAGTGATTGAAGTGGCATGTAAAACCAAGCCCCATCAAGGGGTCGCTTGTAAATTAAAGCTTACCTATACATAGTGCCTAGAGCAAGAGGGCAAGGGGGCTCTCCCTTCTGACTCTGGTTGAAAACCCTAGCAACCTCTTTCTAGTCTTCTAAACATGTTCGGGAACTGCTTTCCCAATATTGGTGCCCACCATGCTCGGCACCAAATTTTTCAGAACAGCCAGAAGTTGGAGCATCATTAAAGACCTCTCTAGCCATGTCTTCGTTGACAGACCTTCTTCGGCTAGGTCTTCATCAGTATACGTTCTCTAGCCGAGTGTCGGTGGACATTCAGAGTTGTCGCTCCTACGTTACAACTTGGAGCCTTCGGGAGTTGTCGAATCCTTTTCACCACTATCTCAATAACTAAGTTCAATACGAAAAAACTAACGTGCATTCATTAGTGTCATCCTCTGCTCACATACATGTCAAACATGCACGCTCTTGCTATTTGTGTGTAACATACCGAAGGTGAACCAAGCCTTCGGCCGTATCAACTTTTTTTCAAAAAAATATATAACTTTCCCATAGCCAAAGCATTCGGCTGTATCAATTTGTTATCTAAAAAAGAAAAAGAAAAACCAACCATTTTTTAGCGGTCAATGCCTTCGATTGTGTAAAACTAATGTGCTCCAGCCTCCAGCTCATTGACTCAGAGCTCAAGGTTGGAACTAAAGACCTCCAAATGCTAACCACAAGACCTTACAAAAGCTTTAAAGTAATAATTTTCTTAACAGAAAAAACAGTTGTGTAATAATTTTCTTCAAAGTAAAAAATGGATTGGTCAATTTTACAATGGAAAGAAGATACACAACGAATGATAAACCTATAATTTTACTGTTTACAGTACTATGCATATGCGTAATGATTTTCAGAGGACTTCATCCAATGGACTCATGCCGTGATTATTTGGGACTACAAGACAAGACACTACGTACCTCTTATTTTTGAGAAATTCATGGACAAGGTCAGTAAGATAATGTTGACCCAATGCAATGTTGTGAATGTCCCAATACTCTTTGTTATCAAGCTCATAAAGCATGTCCTTGAAAATTTTTATAATATCAGGATCACGAGACACCGATATAAAAGCCGTGCAATCGAATTGTGGTTTAATCTTATCATAAACTGCTTTAGCAAGCGTTGTCTTGCCTAGTCCTCCAAAGCCAACGATAGAGACTATCCATTGTTCAGCCGATGACCTGCCACCATCTTCCTTTGTCAACATTGAGATCAGCTCTTCCTTTGGCTCATCAATGCCCACAAGGCTAGACGCTTTAGTGTACAGAGCTGCTATGCGAGGGTCAACTGAGGTTTTGGTAGGAGTAATTGCATGAACCTTGTACCTGTGTAGAGATGAAAAAAAGCAGAACAATGTGGTAAATCAGAGAAAATTTTATTGAAATTCAAACGCAAGTCAGTAACACCTCGGCACTGACCTAGTTATCACTAGGTTTCTAACTAACTTCCGTGACAACATGCACGAAACTTTACCAAATTTTTACCATAGCATCCACATGTGTTCCAAAGACGTGTCGCTAAGTTATGTAATTTTTCGACTTCATTTGCATTTTATATAATTTAATAGCACTTCACGCGCAACTTGGTCGCCGTGTTCCGTGCGCGAGATGTTCGATATTTCATGCGTGCTCCTGGATATGGCCTTAACATACGCTATGTAAAGCGAATATCAATTTTTGAACCGTCGAATTCGGAGATTCGATACACCTGCAGTTCAAACCCGCGTTTATCGTAGAAATTCAATTAAACCAAATTAACTAAAGATATATAATAAAAAGATTTTAAAAACTACCAAAACCTTAACATATACTATTAAATAATGTGTAATGCAAAACAAAAAAGTTTGGAAGCAAAAAGTAAATAAAAAAAAAATTCTTTGCCGAGCGCCAAAAGTCAGCGCTAGGCAAAGAGAGCCTTTGCCGAGCGCAAAAATTCAGCGCTAGGCAAAGAGATGCCTTTGCCGAGCGCCAAACGTCAGCGCTAGGCAAAGAGATGTCTTTGCCAAGCGCCTAACGGAGGGCGCTCGGCAAAGGGTGACGGCAGGTACCCCATGTTACATGTGTTATCTCTTTGCCGAGTGCAAGCCGTTGCCGAGCGCTTGGCGCTTGGGAAAGATGTCCTTTGCCAAGAGCGGGCCTTTGCCGAGCGTCTGGTGCTTGGCAAAGACGTTCTTTGCCGAGCGTCTCCGTTTGCCGAGGGCACTACCCTCGGCAAAGAAATCTTTGCCGAGCGCTGTCTTTGCCGAGGGTCCTGCGCTAGGCAAAGGTGGCCTTTGCCGAGCGCCCGATTTATAGCGCTCGGCAAATAACCATACGCTAGGCAAAGGCGCTGTCTGCCGTAGTGCACCATCTTCCTTTGTCAACATTGAGATCAGCTCTTCCTTTGGCTCATCAATGCCCACAAGGCTAGACGCTTTAGTGTACAGAGCTGCTATGCGAGGGTCAACTGAGGTTTTGGTAGGAGTAATTGCATGAACCTTGTACCTGTGTAGAGATGAAAAAAAACAGAACAATGTGGTAAATCAGAGAAAATTTTATTGAAATTCAAACGCAAGTCAGTAACACCTCGGCACTGACCTGTCCCGTCGCTCGGCCACGTCCTTGACACGATCCTTGATGTCCTTGACCTCTTGGCCAATCTCATGGCGACTCTTGACGTTGCTCACAATACTTGTCATCTTCTTGATAACCTTTTCACACTCCTTTTGCTGGGAGGCTCGGAGCCCTGGACACGCACCAGGAAGGTGTCAACTATGTCCTCCATGTCGTAGGAGAGCTCCCGAACATCCCGAGCCCAGATCTTGATTACTTCTTTAAGTTGCTCCTGTGGCACCTCTCCAACATCACGGAGGGCGGCATGCATACTCTCCAGCTCTTTCGTGACGAACTGGATGTCTTTCTTCACTCCCTTCTGAAGGTTGTACTCATCTTGGAGCAGCTGTCCCAGCTTTGGAAGCAGGGTGCCCAGCGCCCCTGTTGCAAACTCCATGGCTCGCAAGGTCACAACTGATATTCCCGAAGCGCATGTGAATGAGGATCTAGAGATCAGAAAAGAGACGCGCAGATTAGATTGCAGAAACAGCTTTTATCCACTGATTGAAGAAGAAAAAGAGAAGCTGCAGCAGAAGAAAATGCAACGAATTGAAATGGAAAAGGCAAGAAAGAAACAAATCCGGTCGAACTGAAAAGTAAACATCGGTCGTTCTATGCATACCCAACAAGCACGAAAGAAGTTAAGCCAATTAAAAGATCTCCAACTCACAAGGTTTCCTGGAGATTATTCAAAAAAACAAGGTTTCCTGGAGGAGCCTGTAGGCTAGAGGGGGGCAATAGTGAGCAGTTGGGAGTATGGGTTGAGCCGAGAGCCTGCTGCAGCAAATGGAGACCCGCATAAACAAATGACTGCTGCAGCAAGTCTCAAGTCTCAAGTCTCCATTATTTAAACTTACTCACCTAACATCTCCTCGTCAGATTCATATCTGCTGGTACTCAATAATCATCCATCGCATGGAATATTATCTTTTATCTGCCGATCTCTGACAATATTTCAGATATATATATCCTGTTTATCCATACATGCTTATAAAAAAATCAATCCTTTTCTCAATCATTTTGTTTAAACTTTTTTGAATATATTTCAATTCAATATAAATTTTATTTGATTTTTTCCAATATTTTCGATATAACCTATTTATTCATGTTCTCTGTAATTCTCGATTAATTGCCGACCTAGGGTCCGCATTGATGATGGAATAATTAGTTATACTAATAAAGAACTGAAAGCACAAAGAACTTTCTACAGTATTCTATCATCCAAGATAACTAGAGAGTGGTTCATCACCTAACCTGGCACTAACTCTGTCCCTATTAATTTATTGAGCAATAAGGCATTATAAAAATATTTTGCCAGCTCATCAGCTAGCCTCCGTCACATCACAACAGTGCAACGAAACTTCCCCGTCATCGCTGATGGCATAAAGGCAAAAGAATATGTTGTCTCCAATAAACCACTACCATAGATCACTATAATACTGCTGGTTCAAAATCAGCTTTCATTGTGGGATTTTGAACCAGCAGATCCATACTGGCAGTGTTATAGAGTTGACATCACTACCGGTTTTGATGAACTGGTACTAATGTTGAACTAGCAGTGATGTGGTTTCTAAAAATAAAGCTCAAAAAATGCAACAAAAAATCGAATATTTTTTAGTATCAAGAAAGGGCCCCCTGGACAAGCACACGGTTCCCTCACCACTCCACCTACACACCAGTTTGTGACTAGGTAGGATAGTCGTGCTAGCCATTTTATATTCATCTAATTTTTAAATAAGTATTTAGGACCCTAAACGAATTTAAATAAAAAAGTTGTCAACTACAAAGTTTTATAATATTTCGAGATCTACAACTTTTATTTTAGAAATCAGATGAACATAACTTTTATTTCAAATTAAAAATGTTGTCAAATTTCAAATTTTTAGAAATTGAAACGTAGTTTTCCTTGCTTGACAAGATGATTTCAAATCGAAACGTTATCAACTAAAAAGTTTTATAAAGACCTATAACTTTCATTATGATCAATTTAACTTTTATATCTTGTTGTATTTGATTAAATACCCACTTATGCAATATTACTCTCTGGACATGACTGATGCTTCCTTCATCGGGAGATATTAAAAGTCACTCCAGATTGGAGGCACCACAGCGTTTGAAGCCTCGGTGGCCTCTCCTGCGCTCGACGTACACATGTCTTCGTTGGCCACTCGTTTGGAAACTGCCCGCAAGCACACACGCCCGTCCGGTCCGTCCTCGCACCTTTGTTTTATTTTTGCAGACAGCCCTCTCCACATGGGCCTGAAGCCCCTAATCCTAGCCCCCTTCTCATTCTCCTCTCCTCTTTCTCTCTCTTCTCCCTGCTTGCCACCATCGCTGGATTCGGGAAGCCGCAGAGCTCCATAGCATTGAAGGATACGGCAGCCAAGCAGGATCAAGGGAAGCTGCGCGATATTAGTTGTTGGAGCCGACGGACATCCTACGTCGGCATGTGCGCGTAATCCAACAAGGTGTGTTCCTCTGCCTCTGAATCTGGTGTAGTGGCCCCGATTCATCCCCGATCTATGAAGGGAGGAATGTGGTGCGACCTCAGCAACCGCCGATCGGGCCGATCTCTAGAAGCCTATGGTATGCGTGCGGCGAGCTTTGACAAGCAGGTGAGTGGGGGACTAAGCTCAAGCTCCTAGATTTAGCTTGCTTCTATCTCACGTTCTTTTTTCCCCTTCTCTGTTTCCACCTATGCATCTACCGCAGGCCACAGGCATCAGGTGAAGTTTGTCCGCCGTGTTCGTCGTCATCGGCGGTGACGGCATGCCTGCCCATCGCTGGCTGGTGCCCGACCATCCCTTCGCAGGCGGCCGACCACGCATGCCGGCTCAATCGCGATCTACGCAACGCCACCTGTAATACCCGATTTTAAGGATAAAACCAGATATACACCATATGTGAGTCTTAGAAGTCAAATCTCACATATAGCTACAAATAAGGGGTAATATCAAAAGACAATGCATAAATATATAACGTACTTAGTATAAAAGATATAACCTTTGATATCAAACAGCGGACAGACAACTCCAAACTTCGGGTATTAACTTCACTCCACAGGATCCAACTGACTGGTTGAACACAAACCTAAACTCCTCCTGAAGTTTGGGGGAAATAGCAAGAGTGAGTCCATGTCGAACTCCACAAGTATAGCAACTAGATTGTATAGCTCCCACAACCTCATGATCAATGTGACATAAGTAATGTAAAGCATTAAACAATAAACAATGAGTATATTTAACACACAAGAATCATCACCCTTAATGTAGATGTCCCCAAGGCCGCTCCTGACCGTGAGCTCGGCTAGTATACTAGTTTTTAACCCTCTGCAGAGGTTGCACATCTTTACCCATGAGTCATGATTTACCCTTTCGCCCGAGGTGATCAGCCTCTTAACCCACTTCCAAGGAAGGTCGGCAGGGATCACTATGAAGCCTTTCAAAAGTTCGTCAAACATGTTAGGGCCGCAAGGTTTCCTTTGCGCGCAGATATAGAGCCCCCCTTCCGATGGCACAATGACGCGCAGCCTATACACATACAGACAGAGGCCACACTATACCCAAAACGGTTCAGCCCCTCCGCCCTTTCGGGTAACCTCTAACAAGCTAGAAAAAGGTCTTCATACTGAGCTAAAGCCAGAGCCATTATAGCCCTCATGGTTGCACTGTTGTCCCGGGTGATCACGTACAGATAAATCATCAAGTGGCTAAAAAGTCATTTTTATCATTTATTACTTAACATTAATCCAGTCACAGGATCACGGTCACATAAATAAAATCCAAATGCTATACTTGCCTTAATCCAAATGCTCTTGCTTATCTTTTGGTCCTGCTGGTCTCACTTGTTGCCCAAAGCTTTGATCTTGATCACCGAAACTGCTCTCCGTCTAAACTCGATCATCGATCACACAAACAATCGGAGAAAGCATACATGAAACAAACAAGGCTACAATTAAAACAGTACACCAATCATATGAAAACAGTATGAAAAGTTTGTAAAATAATTCTACGCATCGCTACGATTTTACAGACGTAAAGATCACGAAAATCGGAATTAAAACGGAGGAGATATGAATTTTCTAAGATTTCCTATAGATAAATAATTAATTAAATAGGATCATGAAATTAGAAAGTTTTAAACTGAGTAAATAATTTTACTAACATGTAGAGATCATGATTATGAACCTAACGCAATTTGAATGGGTCAAATCGGAGTTAAAATGAGCATGTTATAAGCAATTGAAATCTGGTGGCAAAACTGTAAATAGTGAAAGCGTATTTTGGACCTATTTTGGACCTAAGCCGATCGGTTTACGCTTTAGAAATTGAAAAGCGTATTCCTGGAAGACGTTTTCGGACTGCGGGTTCTATATTGAAAAAGGCCAGGGGTTCTTTAACAAAACCTACCCCGAAGGGGTATCTTCTAACTGCAGCCGTTGGATCTTCTCTGGATGGACCAGATTAGAGCTGGGAGAGAGGAGAGGCAGCTGCCGGCCGGAACAGTGGCAGCCGCGGTGGTGCCATGGCCGGAGTTGGGCACACCTCGCCGGAGTTCGTGGTTAAAGCGATTCTGGGCACGATTTGAAAAACCGATTGCACGGGAAGCAAGAGGAGAGTACCGCGAACTCACCCGGAGCACCAATCGAAGACGGGAAGGGCTAGGAGATGGTCGGCCACGTGCAACTGCGGGCGGCGGACTTCCTGCAACATCGGCGAGGCGGTGTGAGTCACAGAGACCGAGAGAAAGGATAGAGAGGGGCTCGGTAGCGTCTTCATCTCGATGCAGTACTCGGCAAGGGCTCGAATTTCGACGGCACGACGCGGTTAGGGCGCTCCACGGCGGCGGCTTGCTCCTGTGCTTTTCGGCGAGATCCAAAATCGGCTCCAGAGGCGGCTTTCGGTGATGGATAGATGAGAAAAGGACGCTGGGTGGTTAAAAGCTTCTATATGATTCGGTAGAGCGCGTTAGGCAGGAAAAATCCCAGAGAAAACGGGATTGGGGCGCTGATTTGGCCTGGACAGGAGTCCGGCTCGCTCACGCCCAAGGAAGAAGAAGAGGGAGGTGACTGACGGGTGGGGCCCAGCTGGCAGTGGAAAGAAGGGAAGGGGGAGGCGCGGCTTGGGCTGGCCTGCTGCGTATCGGGCCGAGGGTGGAAGGTGGAGTGGGCCTTTGGGCCAGACTAGAGGGTGAAGGGGTTTTGTCTTTGTTTTTCTATTTTCTTTTCTTTCATTCCAAAGTCATTTTCAAATCCATTTTAAAATCACTTTGAAATACTTTTGAACTTTAGTAAAACCACTCAGCACATAAATGAAATGCAGGAGCATGAGTGCACAAAAGTGTTGCTATATCCTATGTTAAATTTTAATTAAATGAAAAATATTATTTTTCCTATGTTCCATGAGCACAACCATACAAAAATTGAATTAATTTAGCTTTATTTCGAAAAGACAAATTTTAGGGTGTTACAAATCTACCCCCCTTAAAATGAATCTCGTCCTTGAGATTCGAGAGTGACACAGATCCGCTTAGAGAAGACATAATAAAGATCTTGATAACTCTTTCGACTTTTACAACTTGCATACCAAAGATAAACTCAAATTTTCCAGAGAGTGTCTATTATTCGTAATTGCTCACTGTCCATCTTGACTACCAACTTTTCAGCTTATGCAACTCAAAGACGTGATACCTTGACATGGATATGCCTCCTCAGGTAGGAGTGGACCACCTTGATACTCAATTCTTTTCCCTGATGGTGCAGTTAAGAAAATTTTCCACTGGGTAGCATAGATCACTGCCTTGTGTGCACATAGCCATCCATTGCCAAGAACCAAAGGAATATTGAGTGACTCTAGCACAATGAGGTTTACAGCGAAGTTTTCCTTCTTTATGACAAGATTGATATTTGAGCAAACCTGGTCTGCCTGTATTTCTCCCGTTGGGGTTTGAACTAACAAAGGCTTTCTCGTCAGACACTTCACCCGTTCGATTGTCTTTACCAAGTCAGCGGAAATAAAAGAATGTGAAGCACTTCGGTCAAACAGAGCAAAAACTAGCACTGAGTCCACTTGAATGTAGCCTCCCACCACTTTGGTGGCTCCTTGAATGTTATGCATATCCACATTGTTCAGTCTTCCATTGATATAATTTCGCTGTACTTTATTTCCGAGAGCAGGCTTCTTACGAGCTTTCCTTTTACGCTTCCGTCGTTGTGGATTTTGATTTGATTCATTGTCAACTTGCTCCTCAATATTATTTTGATAACACTCAGCTTTGTCATACTCATAGCATCTTTCTTCAAAGGCAAGATGATCATAATCTTCCCACCTATCCATGAGAGGTGTCATATTGTGCTCCGAATCCATGGGACACTACACTCCCTGTCATCAAGTGACCAACGTCAGTAACACGGCAAGGATAGATGATCATAACCATAGAATATCTTAGAAGACAATTATTACTTCAAGCTAGTCTTAAAATGCATCACCCGTGATATCAAGGTACTACCCCCCTTAAAATTAGATTGATTGGGGAGACATTAGGGACTAGTCCTCATAACCTTTTTAAATGCTACACATCATATAGTCTTTTAAATTTGCCGTACTGAGTCTCTTGATCCAACATTATCCAATTCTTCTCCATGTAACCCCTTTATAAAAGTCACCTAGGGGGCACAGGAAAGATAGCTTGCATGTTTTCCAGGCAGGTTAACTAACATTGAGAACCTCTAACGTCCCAAAGAACTTAGGTGTAAGGGGAGAACAAACAAGTATCCTGAATTTTTCCCATGATATGAAAACTCCCACATAGTAAAACACATATAACTCTTATTCTGTTAATCCAACAGAGTTATAGCTTATACCGTTAGAAAACTTGTGAAATTCTCTACCACTTTCATGTAGAAGACCTCCTTAGATTCTGTATTTAAGCTTAGGTAAAACAACCAAACATAATATCCTTCCTGGTAATGTCTCAGCAAAGGTGCAGTAACTTCCAGAAATTATATCTCCAGCTACTTAACTCATCCGGAGACGATCCTTATATTGTTGGAAAGCTTATGAAATCCTCTACATCTTTCGTATACAACACTTTCCCAGATTCTGTCTTTAACTTGGCTGAAAATAGTAAATGCCAGATCTGTCCAGACCTTGAAACAGAACAGAAACATCCGAGTATAAATATCATAATCTCAAGTTCTACTTATCCAAATAAGTTCCAGCTTATACCGTTGGAAAGAGTAGAAAATTGTCTACAAATTTTCTATAGAATACTTTTCCAAATTCTATAGTTATATATGTCTAAAACAGTAAGCAACCGAAACTGGTACAGATTCTTGACAGCGCAGCTGCATCAACTTGTGATTTTCATAACTCCAATTCCAAAATAGATATGGGGGTGATTCTTACGGTCAGAGAAAGATCTTGAAGTCTAGTTATTCCCAGAAAAAGTTGATATACTTTGCACGATCAAAACTTGAGGTACACCAGAATCATCGCAGACTGCTCCAGAAATCAGCAAGGGATAGGAACAAAAGATAGCCAAACCCAACTACTTATTTCATTAATCCTTATGCCTTAGGTCTATAAACTAATGAAATTGTGGAGAAATCCCACAAGATCATTGCAATCATTACAAAGATCCAAATCAAGCATAAGCATAATAACAAACCAACTAAGCACACTTCACTCAATTTGCGATACTATCGTTCTCTTCATAGTAAGGGTAGATATCTTAAAACACCTATTCCAACGATGCCAGAAGGTGGTAAGAAAAAGTTCTAAAAGCATATCAAGCAAGGAGTGGGGATGAGAACAAGTCTTTAAAATAAGCAACAAGGTGGAGACAAATAGCAAGGATAGAGATATAATATGGATGAAAATACCAAGGTTTATAGAGCAAGGATTTTATGACAATTCCAAAACCTTAAGACGACAAATTTCTAACTAGGCTTGCGTCCTACAGTCAGCATTGCTTTGATACCACTTTGTAATACCCGATTTTAAGGATAAAACCAGATATACACCATATGTGAGTCTTAGAAGTCAAATCTCACATATAGCTACAAATAAGGGGTAATATCAAAAGACAATGCATAAATATATAACGTACTTAGTATAAAAGATATAACCTTTGATATCAAACAGCGGACAGACAACTCCAAACTTCGGGTATTAACTTCACTCCACAGGATCCAACTGACTGGTTGATCACAAACCTAAACTCCTCCTGAAGTTTGGGGGAAATAGCAAGAGTGAGTCCATGTCGAACTCCACAAGTATAGCAACTAGATTGTATAGCTCCCACAACCTCATGATCAATGTGACATAAGTAATGTAAAGCATTAAACAATAAACAATGAGTATATTTAACACACAAGAATCATCACCCTTAATGTAGATGTCCCCAAGGCCGCTCCTGACCGTGAGCTCGGCTAGTATACTAGTTTTTAACCCTCTGCAGAGGTTGCACATCTTTACCCATGAGTCATGATTTACCCTTTCGCCCGAGGTGATCAGCCTCTTAACCCACTTCCAAGGAAGGTCGGCAGGGATCACTATGAAGCCTTTCAAAAGTTCGTCTAACATGTTAGGGCCGCAAGGTTTCCTTTGCGCGCAGATATAGAGCCCCCCTTCCGATGGCACAATGACGCGCAGCCTATACACATACAGATAGAGGCCACACTATACCCAAAACGGTTCAGCCCCTCCGCCCTTTCGGGTAACCTCTAATAAGCTAGAAAAGGTCTTCATACTGAGCTAAAGCCAGAGCCATTATAGCCCTCATGGTTGCATTGTTGTCCCGGGTGATCACGTACAGATAAATCATCAAGTGGCTAAAAAGTCATTTTTATCATTTATTACTTAACATTAATCCAGTCACAGGATCACGGTCACAGAAATAAAATCCAAATGCTATACTTGCCTTAATCCAAATGCTCTTGCTTATCCTTTTGGTCCTGCTGGTCTCACTTGTTGCCCAAAGCTTTGATCTTGATCACCGAAACTGCTCTCCGTCTAAACTCGATCATCGATCACACAAACAATCGAAGAAAGCATACATGAAACAAACAAGGCTACAATTAAAACAGTACACCAATCATATGAAAACAGTATGAAAAGTTTGTAAAACAATTCTACGCATCGCTACGATTTTACAGACGTAAAGATCACGAAAATCGGAATTAAAACGGAGGAGATATGAATTTTCTAAGATTTCCTATAGATAAATAATTAATTAAATAGGATCATGAAATTAGAAAGTTTCAAACTGAGTAAATAATTTTACTAACATGTAGAGATCATGATTATGAACCTAACGCAATTTGAATGGGTCAAATCGGAGTTAAAATGAGCATGTTATAAGCAATTGAAATCTGGTGGCAAAACTGTAAATAGTGAAAGCGTATTTTGGACCTATTTTGGACCTAAGCCGATCGGTTTACGCTTTAGAAATTGAAAAGCGTATTCCTGGAAGACGTTTTCGGACTGCGGGTTCTATATTAAAAAGGCCAGGGGTTCTTTAACAAAACCTACCCCGAAGGGGTATCTTCTAACTGCAGCCATTGGATCTTCTCTGGATGGACCAGATTAGAGCTGGGAGAGAGGAGAGGCAGCTGCCGGCCGGAACAGTGGCAGCCGCGGTGGTGCCATGGCCGGAGTTGGGCACACCTCGCCGGAGTTCGTGGTTAAAGCGATTCTGGGCACGATTTGAAAAAACCGATTGCACGGGAAGCAAGAGGAGAGTACCGCGAACTCACCCGGAGCACCAATCGAAGACGGGAAGGGCTAGGAGATGGTCGGCCACGTGCAACTGCGGGCGGCGGACTTCCTGCAACATCGGCGAGGCGGTGTGAGTCACAGAGACCGAGAGAAAGGATAGAGAGGGGCTCGGTAGCGTCTTCATCTCGATGCAGTACTCGGCAAGGGCTCGAATTTCGACGGCACGACGCGGTTAGGGCGCTCCACGGCGGCGGCTTGCTCCTGTGCTTTTCGGCGAGATCCAAAATCGGCTCCAGAGGCGGCTTTCGGTGATGGATAGATGAGAAAAGGACGCTGGGTGGTTAAAAGCTTCTATATGATTCGGTAGAGCACGTTAGGCAGGAAAAATCCCAGAGAAAACGGGATTGGGGCGCTGATTTGGCCTGGACAGGAGTCCGGCTCGCTCACGCCCAAGGAAGAAGAAGAGGGAGGTGACTGACGGGTGGGGCCCAGCTGGCAGTGGAAAGAAGGGAAGGGGGAGGCGCGGCTTGGGCTGGCCTGCTGCGTATCGGGCCGAGGGTGGAAGGTGGAGTGGGCCTTCGGGCCAGACTAGAGGGTGAAGGGGTTTTGTCTTTTTTTTTCTATTTTCTTTTCTTTCATTCCAAAGTCATTTTCAAATCCATTTTAAAATCACTTTAAAATACTTTTGAACTTTAGTAAAACCACTCAGCACATAAATGAAATGCAGGAGCATGAGTGCACAAAAGTGTTGCTATATCCTATGTTAAATTTTAATTAAATGAAAAATATTATTTTTTCTATGTTTCATGAGCACAACCATACAAAAAATTGAATTAATTTAGCTTTATTTCAAAAAGACAAATTTTAGGGTGTTACACCACCCTCCCCAATCCTCATGAACCAAGATCCCAAATCAAAACCCACGAGGTTGCAGTGTGCCACAGCCACTCTAGCTTCCAAGATCTGTAAGCTTCATGTCTATCTTAGGCATTTTCTTCCCCCCTAATCTGAGAATGGATATTCTTATTTCGATTTGGGAAGATTTGTGTTGACCTATGAATGAGACTATGATGGGAGGTGCACTTCGTCTATACACACTACTGACATGCCCCTGCTATCAGCAGCTCTGTTTTCTGTTAAGTTCTTTTTTTTCTGCTACATTGTTCATCAGATTGGATGCATATACAGATATATGTTGTTGTATGCCATTTGTGACTGAGCAAATTTGGAGATATGCTATCTATGTGCCTTTTCGAAATGCAACTGCTAGCTATTCAAATTCCAACTGGTGTGTAAAATTCGTTTGCTTTTCCTGTGGTGCTACCAAAGAGCTTCCTATCTATTTTCCAGTACTATTGAATCCAACAGGATTAGGAGAACATATCCCTATACTTTTCCTATCCTGTGTTCCAAAGGGGGCCTAAATATTTATTCCTTCAGGCACAATGTATATGCAGTAACACAGTTAGACTATGCTAGACGGAATGTGTTTAAATGGTGTATTGATGTTTTTTATGATAGGGGGTCCCGTGATAAGGTGAAATCACTTGGGTAATTTTCTGTTTTTTTTTCAGCATTTGCTAGACACATGGGTTATCCTTGAGAAGAAGAATGTGTGGAAGATGTTTCAGGTAAACAAAAGTAAATGATTTATTAATTAGAGAATGCATTCACATAGCGATATTATTCTGAACCACTTTTGCATTGCCAACAAAGAAAAAGTCGGATTTTGAGTTCCTTTTTCTGCAGGGGTACTATTTTTTGCCTGGCAGTTTCCTACTACCACCTAGAATACAAAGTTGTTTTCCTTTACATGGACATATTTGTGGACTGTGATAACAAGTGAGAAAATGGAAGGTGTATGTTTTTATCTTTGTGGTGTTTCTGTTAAATAATATTAGCACAAAAAGGATATGTAGATAGATATAGATGTCTACTCTTCAAATAAACTCACTTGAAATTTTATTTCCAGGATGCATAGGCAACCTGAGCATTCTCTCCACTTGAAGAGCAAATGTTGGCAACATTCTTCGAAGCTTATATTCTGGTGTATGACGTTCCTGGTTTCTCAAAGACATTACTTCTAGCATGTCGAAATAACATTCATGGACACTCGGAAGAATATTTTTCCTACTGTGTATTGCATTTTCGAAGATGTGGCTGCGAGCTGGTTAATGTGACTGACCTATAGGGGTATGAATTGGTCTACAGAAGTTGTTTATGCATTTCTTAGACGGTGGTGGTGGCTGTTATTATCAGATTAGTAACTCACTGACTTGATGAGGATTCAAGCACAAAGTTATTTTAGGAATATGATATTATTCTTATAATAGTCTGATATGTGATCCCTAATGCATGATTTTGGTGTTAATATTAGAAACAATTATACCCAATGTTTATGCTGTGTTTCTCTTTGCAACCAAACTAAGCAGCTGTCAAAATATGAAGAGTACTATACAAAGTAGCTTCCTTTACAAATTTTTTAGTACAAACACAAGGTGATTATTTAATTAGCCATTAGTTTATTAACATGGCTAAGTTGGTGTAAGATGTACTTGATCTTAATATGTAACTTGGAGTATTTGGGTTTGCAAAGTATTGATTCTAGGAAAGAATTTTTTTTTCCTATGCTTTTAGACTGGATACAACAGAGCTTATATATCTATGTTTTGCTTAGATGTAAAGCCATATGTTTATCGAATGTGGACATTTGTTTTAAAGTCATAATAGGGCGCCCGAAGGGCGCATGATGTTCTAGTAATATTGTAAGCTTCAACTGCTATCTTTGCATGCATGCTGGAATCGACTCTTTAGTCGAACTCCATCCTTATCGGCTCTCAGAGAGCTATATATTTAGAACTGTTATTGATTAACTCTCTCTTACTTATCTATTACAGGTGTAATTGATTGCCACGCTTCGGTTCACGGATCAGGCCATCGACGTTTTGAGGCTAGGCGGGTTCCAACTCTGATCCTTCCCGACCAACGTGTGTCCAGGGCGGCAGGAGACACGTTTTCACAGCGACACAGTACTGAGCACTTGTTTTATATTACGGCCCCTAGTAGAACGAGGGCAATGGATCCTGCGTTGTTTTTTGTATGGCCCACTAGAATAACGAGACCAACGCCGGGTCCTGTGTGGGCTGAAAATACATTCATCACAGTAATCAAATCCTCACTTTTTATTTTGTTTGTAGCCAAAATTGACCCAAAAAAAGTATCTTCCGCTGCTTGTAAATGACATTCCAACCAAAAGAGGTTAAGGTATCGTTTAGTTGCGATAGAAGGTTATGACGGTATCCATGTAAAGGTGAGATCCAGTTCCACTGTTTTACTTTTTGTGTGTTCCTATAATTAGGTCTTGTTTAGTTGCAGAAATTTTTTGGTATTGGGTACTGTAGTACTTTTGTTTATATTCGACAATTATTGTCTAATTATGGACTAACTAGGTTCAAAAGATTCATCTCGCAAATTACAGGTAACTGTACAATTAGTTATTTCTTTTATCTATATTTAATGCTCCATACTCCCTCCATACTAGAAATACATAAAGTTTAGAACATAATTGTGCTTACTAAGGAGTCATTAATTAGGGGGTAATCTTTCGGTTTTGCCCTTATTAAAAAGAAGCACGTGTGTATTCTAGACATGAAACGTTCTCTGCTCTATTGGTTATCGGGGCTAATTTCGAGGCAAGGGGTTCAATTCCATGGCCTGCGCCTTTTTTTTTACTTGGCCTGCATGTTCCGTTGATCGATGGAGATGCCCGTTAGCTTATGCCCGTCTGTTAGCGTGGACGAGAGGACGAGAGGCCGTTAGCTTATGCCTGTCCGTTAGCGTGGACGAGAGGCTGTTAGCTTGATTCTTGCGGGCGGAAGACTGGGACGCCCGGCCGCGATCGAAAGGCAAGGCCAGTGCAGTCCATTGGACCCCTTCGGAAGCTACGGCGTCAATCTTTCCGAAAGTACGGAGGAAGCTCACAACGTCATCTAATCTAAGTACGGAGGAAGTATATGTGCCGCAATATTCGATATGGTAGGGAACCTTAATTTTTTTTTTTGAATTTTGGGTGGAACTAAACAAGGCCTTATGTTGGGCCACTACAAGGTGTAATGCACAAGGCATGCAAATCGAAGCAGAAGAATAGAAGAACTTCTTGGTTTGGTCACTAATACCATGGCACATCATGTGAAGAAGGGCCCTGGACTCCTGCCAATAGCAGCTCTGTGACGCAGCAGGTAATTATCATCCTGTGACGCAGGAGGTAATTATATATTTTTAATTCATACAGCATGCATGTAAGTACTTCATTTTCTCTCCTAGTTCTGGCTATATGTATATGTATATGTAGCATGTTTATCATTTTATACCAACAATATCAAGGTAGCATATAATCCTATAACCATATGCATGATCGATGTATACAAGAATAAAGAATGATCATAAACAACATAATTATCCATCATTTATTATCATTATCATCATTAATTAGTGACCATCTATTTCATCAATTTTCCGGGTTGCTCATACCCGTGGGCACGGCTAGTATATCAGATTATTAAACTCTACATAGAGGTGTACACCTCCACTGTGAGTCATGATTTACCATTTCGTCCGAGGTGATCAGCCTCTTAACCCAGTAGCAAGGAAGGTCGGCAGGGTTCACTATGAAGCCTAAAGTTCGTCTAACAAGTTTGGGCCGCACGATTTCCAGTCGGCGAGCAAATATAGAGCCCCTTTCCGAATGGCACAATGAGGCGTAGCCTATACACATAAGGACAGAGGCCGCACTATACCCAAATCGGCAAATCCCTTTAGCACCGTTACGGGTAACCTCTAATAAGCTAGAAAAGTTCTTCATACTGAGCTAAAGTCAGAGCCATATAGCCCTCACAGTTGTACAAAAAATCCCAGATTTTGCCAAGGGATAAGTCCTTATGGAGGGTCAAGATGAACTAGCAAAAGCCAGAGCTCTTTTCACCCTTCTTGTTCATGTTGTTAAAGGCATCTTTTAGTGTTTATTGCATATTCCATTATTCATGTTACAAGATCATGATTATAAGTTCAGCGCTAGTAAATACTACCCCAATGCATATCCAAAAAGGTATCAAGGTATTTAGGATATCAAACATATGTGATTTCACTAAGGTCATCAAGGTGGACATATGTATATGATATATGTATAATTACGAGTGTGTTGGTAACAAGAATAGTCCGAAGCTATACTTGCCTTAAGCACTTGCTCAATACTCACACCATCAGCTTTCGGTTATCATCTTCTGATCTTTAACGCCCACAAACAGTTCTCGTCTACTCGCATCAAGCACCACACAGAGGCAAACATAAGAGCAACAAATAGAAACAACTAAGAACAATACACACCATACAAGATAAAAGAGCATATTAATAGATAGCTAATGCTACAAGGTCACAAGAAACGCTCATAACTATCGTTAAAAAGGATGCAACTATCGTGGCTGGCTATAAAAAGACACTACTACTAAAATCTTTTCCGAGGCAGGCAAATTAGATTAACCGAGGCAGACAATGCAATCGCCTCGGACTAAAGGTCACAGTAAATCAAACCTGTACCGAGGCAGTTCAAATGCCCACCTCGGTTAATCAAATAAAAAAAATAAAAAAACATGGACAGGCCCACCGCGCCCATCCATGGGCCTGCCAAGCCCATCCACGGGCAGCCGTTGTTGTTGGTCGCTCAAGCCAGAGCCAGCCTCCCTGTTGGCGGATCTGGACCCACTGTGGCTAGATCTAGACGCACCGTGTCCATATCTGGACTCGTCGTCGTAGGACCTTGCTCGCGCACCGTCGTTGGGTGCCTCTTCCGCTAGACACCATCGCCGGGGAGGGCGCTTTCTCATGCTGGAAGTCACCGGCCAGCCACCTCCTTCGGCTGTACTGCCGGCCACCACGCCCTCTCCCGCACAGGAGCTGAGTCCTCATGCCTGCGCCCATGCTGGAGGAGCACCACCGCCTCTTTTGCTTGAGAGAGGGAGGAAGGGGACGGCCAGGGCGGCGTACTTGGAGGGGGAGAGGGGGGAGGAGAGGGTGGCGCACTCGCTGCTTCAAGAAGGAAGGGAGGAGTCGCGACCATGACAGATAGGGGCATGAGCTCCTGGTGCGGCGCTCGGGTTGGGAGAGAGTGAGAGAGAGGGTGAGAGCGAAAACCCTAATTGTGCTATTTTATATAAGCCCACGATGTGTTGGGATTTTGGGCTTTTGTTGGGACGGATACAGTAGCAGGCTGGGCAAAAATTTAGGTGGCAGGCCTTATAGAATAACCGTCTCAGTTAATTATTTACCATAGCGTTTGTATTATAATGCCCGCCCAAGGCGGTTATGTTACATTCCCCGCCTTGGTTAATGAATTTTAGGAGGCGATTATCTGTAACCGCCTCGGTTAATAAAAAATGACCGCCTCGGTTAATCCAGGTTATTAACTGAGGCGGTTCAAAATGTTGCCCGCCTTTGTGCGTGTTTTTAAAAGGCCGCGGTTAATGTTTTGTGTAGTAGTGAGAGACAAAAGACCACGACGTGTACTTATTTTATTTTAGTACAACAAGGTGATGAATATTTTAGTGGGTGAGAGTAAAAACCCTAACTGTGCTATCTTATATAAGCCCACAATGTGTTGGGATTTTGGGCTTTTGCTGGGACGGATACAGTAGCAGGCTGGGCCAAATTTTAGGTGGCAGGCCTTGTAAAATAACCACCTTGGTTAATGATTTACCGTGGCGTTTGTATTATAATGCCCGCCCGAGGCGGTTATGTTACATTCCCCGCCTTGGTTAATGAACTTTAGGAAACCGCCTCGGTTAATCCGGGCTATTAACCAAGGCGGTTTAAAATGTTGCCCGCATTTGTGCGTGTTTTTAATAGGCCGCGGTTAGTATTTGTGTAGTAGTGACAGGCAAAAGATTATAGGGTGTATTTATTTTATTTTAGTGAAACAAGGTGATGAATATTTTAGAGAAACATCCTAAAGTAGAATTATTAAATTAGATTAATTACAAAGCCAAAGTTAAAACTTAGTTATATTTTAATCATAAATAATTATATATCATTTAAGCCATATTTATAGTTTGGAAAACCTAGAATATATGATAAAAGCTAAACAAGAACATTTATGGTTCAAAATTGAATTTAGTAGGTCATAATGAAAAGGCCTTTCTCATGGTACTAACCATATTAACATTTATTTATGAAATATAGACTTACGTTGCTTTTAATAAACTAAAAGACAGTAATCATTAATCATATTAGTTACACATTTCATATTTAACCAAACAACTATAATTAAGAAACATTTAAGTAATTATTAATTATATTAACACTTATTTATTTATAAAGATTGAAATTATAAACCTATGTCACTTTTAATTCAATAAGACATTATATAAGCATGAATCAAAATTAATATGATTAATTAAATTTACAAACTCATAGCATGACAAACATTGTTGCTAACACGTATCTTAAAGTCGGTATGGTCGCAACGTAACAAAATCGGAATTATAACCCTAGGTTGATTTTAATTATAATGCTATTAAATAAATTAAATTTAAATCAATAAATTCAGAATTGAGCTACATAATAAATATTTGTACTACTACATCGAGCACGTCAACATAAGTTTAATGTAACTTGAATCACTTGAATTGAAGTTAAAACGATTAATCGATGAGGATTTGGATGGACAGCAAAACTGTGAATACCTTCGTCTTCGACCTTGGAACACCTGTACGTGGTCATGATTCAGAGCTAGGAGCTACTCCGTGCAAGTAAACGAGGGGGCCTCGGCTAGGGCCAAGAGCGGCCGGCTGGCTGGCCAAGGGCGGCGCTAGAACATGATCGGAAAACCTCGCCGAAGGTTCGCCGGAGCTTTAGGTTTCGAAACTTTGGCTTTAAATCTAGGACGATAGGAGTGGTGGCTGAGAAAAGCGGTCGTACTTTCGAAATCAGCGTGTCAAGGGCTACACTAGCATATACATAGTATTAGGGTTCGAGGTCGGTAGAAAAACAAGATATTTTAGTATTTTTGGAATTAATTAATTTTAAGATTAAAATAATTCCAGAAAAGTCTATAATTTATTTTTAGGCCTCGAAAAATACTTCGAAGGCTCCAAAACTTTGGGGAAAATCCTAGAGACACTTTAGAACATGAGGAACCTAAATAATGTATTTAGAGCTCATGGAAAGATATCTAGGAGCATCTAAAAATTAAATTATGCTTTTAGAAAGGCTAGAAAGAATTCAAAAAATGGTGAAAAATTCATGAGAAGTTTTAATAGGTCGGTTGATGGAAGATAAACTCAAAGGAATGATTTAGAGTAGAAGAATAAGATCTGGGGCAACTCCATATGAAAAAGATTAAGATTGAGAATGAAGAGATTTGATTAATGACAGACATGCCACATAAAGATAAACGGCTTACTAAATGTGCCCTAAAACTTTACCCACTCATAACACAAAGTCAAGCAATGAGCAAGCATCATACCACATCAACAAAAAAACCATCAAATTAATTTGGAACAATTTGGAAATCCACATTTTCCTATAACTAAATTTGCACTAACTCAACTAAACTTGGCAAATCTTGTACAAATATTAAATTCATTTGATATTTATTTAGTGTTTTCTATGCACAACCCAAAATAAAAAATTTTGGGGTGTGACACCATGAAGTCTAAGTGAAACCATCTAGAGTATTATGTCCATGATCAATTAATACTAGTAATATAAATGGTGGATTAAAATACTTAGAACTCTATAGTTGAAACTTTTTTATTTAATTTTATTTTGTAGGAAAATTATTGAATACAATATTAAGAAATATTGACAAAAAGATAACATCGTATATTACTCACCATTTAGTATGTGTAGGGCAGTAGTAGTCAGGCGTTATTGCTGAGTAGTAGGTCGTGGGTTCAGTGAAAATCAATTAGCAGTAGCAGCCTTCTAACACACCTAACACTTTAAATGGCTAATCTATTTAAGGGGTGGACGTGCCAATCGCCTCTATAGATAGTAAGCAATGGTTAGGGCCAAATATGCCCATATCTAATTAAAAATCCTCTCTTGAGTTGTGAGTGATAGATAGATAGATAGATAGGTAGGTAGGTAGGTAGGTAGGTATAGATAGATAGATAGATAGATAGATAGATAGATAGATAGATAGATAGATAGATAGATAGATAGATAGATAGATAGATAGATAGATAGATAGAAAGAAAGAAAGAAAGAAAGAAAGATAGATAGATAGATGATAGATAGATAGATAGAAACAAAGAAAGAAAGATAGATAGATAGATAAATATATAGATAAATTGATAGATAGATACACTAATATAGAACAGGCCTTTAGTCACTTTCCCAAAGCGAACAATAGTCTCGGCTCAATCAGCGTCCAGGACAAAAACGTCTCCTGGTTGGTGAGACCAACCGGGACTAAAAGTCTCCTGCCCAACGGCTATGGTGTCAGAGTTCGGCAGAAGGGACCTTTAGTCCTGGTTGGTCTCCCTAACCGGGACTAAAGCCCACCCTTTAGTCCCGGTTGGAAACACTAACCGGGATTAAAAGGTGTTGTCCCGGTAACACCAATAGATAGATAGATAGATAGATAGATAGATAGATAGATAGATAGATAGATAGATAGATAGATAGATAGATAGATAGATAGATAGAAAAAAGAATGAAAGAATGAAAGAAAGATAGACAGAGAGGTTGATAGATAGATAGATAGATAGATAGATAGATAGATAGATAGATAGATAGATAGATAGATAGATAGATAGATAGATAGATAGTGTCACATTAACTTAGCATAGAGATATCTGTCTACACTGTAATATAATGCTAATGCATTAACAGCCTGCTTCTATATAAGCACCGTATTACCATCGGCATAGCTAGCTTGTGCATCGGGCAGCACTCTCAGATCGAGTCATCCTAGCTACTAGCAATGGCACTCATCATCAACACAAGAAGCAGCAGCAGCAGCAGCGTGCACTCCATGGGTGCTGCTGTGTTTGTTGGTCTGCTGCTCGTGTCCTCTCTTTTCGTGTCTACCTTTGCTGCTGGTACACGAAAAATTAGCATGCATGCATGCCTAGCGTGTTCGTACTAATTATTAAAAATCTCGGATGTGCATATGTGATGGCTGATTGCATTCTGCATGTGTGTACGTGCAGAGTACAGGACGGAGTGCAACGACGTAGCATATGACTGCCACGACAAAACAAAACCACCATTGTGCGATGCTTCATGCCGTGCCAAGTCCAAATCCCACGGCTATCGGTACTATAAACCAGTTTGTGATGGTAACGTCAAGCCGTCCAGGTGCTGCTGTACGTTTGAAATAAGAACGTAAATGTAACAAGGTGTATACAGCAGCCTGCATAATGTGTGTATTGGATCAGCTTATGCCTATCCATTAATGCATCCAATGATATAATAATAATATAATATACATAAACGTGCATGCATGTCTTTCTTACATACACTTATAAGCCATATTTTTTCTATCAGCCAACAATATTTTTCTCATAATAAATCAGCGAACAGTATTTTCAGCCATAACTTTTTAGACCAGCGAACATATTTTCAGCCATAACTTTTTAGACCAGCTAACAAACTCGGTAAATCGACGTGCTCACCGCCGCCTGCCGCAAACAAGGCCGAGGCCATGGCAGTGGTAGACCGGATGCTGCTCATCCCACGGCGTCGTGACATGGTCCAGGCGATGTCCCAGCTTTCGTTGCTCGATCGCGTGCATTATCGTCTTCCAAACTACATTGCAACCATTTCTCAAAATTGTTGCATGCAACAGCACCTAAATATTGCAACAAAATTAAGGATTATCGCTGTACAAGATTTTCATGGTAATAGTATTGTGTAATTGCAACCATTTCCCAATATGGCGGCGGCAACAATAACTTAACACCTACATCTCGCAACTAAATTGAGAATGATTGGAACACAAGGTTTTCGTGGGAATAGTCTAAACTTATTGCTACTATCTCTCAATATGGCGGCAATACCACCTACCCCTATTCCAACCGAATTTATGTTGTTGCCAAGATTTTAGTGGCAAAAGCCAGAAAATCTAGTAGTGATGTGGGCACCCCTACTTTTAGCTACACTGCATTATTTTCGGGCTTTCAGGTGAATAATTGTTGACTAATATTACGCTGCATTGGATGTGTAGGCTTCAACCCATAGTGTCAGCCGCTGCCACCTTGCTTGAGACTTACTCTATCCATCCAGTAATATAATGCATTCTAGCATTAAAATTTGTTCTCAAATATACTCTCTTTGTACCTGTTTTAGTTGACGTTCTAAGCAACTCAAGCTTTTTCACAAAGCTTGACGTTCTGGCCACGCGGGTTCCTGTTGGACCTGTTTGCAACCTCAAACCCAATACTCTAGCCTCTGAGTACTAGCCAGCTGAGCTGAATTATTTTCTTGTACAGAGAGTACTCGTAACCATATTTAATTTATTAGGGGCAGACATGAAAAATGAACACTTAATTAATCACTTCTTGGTTAACACAATCACGTCCTAAGTCAAGAATTATGGGTATGGATGGAGTAATTCTTTCTAGAGGATAAAATCAATTTTGCATTAAATACTCTCCATTTATCAATCACTCACCATTAATCAAGTTTATGATATAGTGTCTAATTAGAAAACAAAATGAGGTTGCATGCGTCTTTTATGTTTTCTTTTATTTTGTCTTAGAAGTTTCTAGAATACACTATACTATAGAATAGAGGGACTACAAATGATAACTACTATACGAATATCATCTGCGAATATTTATGTGCTTTGCATGATAAGGCCAGTCTCAATGGATAGTGTCACTGCACGGTTTCACATACCAACACGTCATCAAGATTGAAATAAAACCATCTATGAAATAACCCCAGTAATGAAACATTTCACTTGGTTGTTTCCAAAGCGAAGCAAAGCATTTCATTGCTGCAAAATGATTAGATCACATACAAGATGGTGATCTGGCCCTCAGTGGGGATTTCATCCCGTTTCACCGCGTGGGAAACAACGTCCGCGGAGTTTCACCATGTTGAAACTACATCGTTCTCTCACCTATTCGTTTCATGCAAAAAGTATAGTTTTGTTTACATGACGCTCTAATAAATGTGCATGACATTCTGGTGAAAGCTCTAGTGAAACGATTCCTACCGCAAAAAAGGTCACCATTTATGGATGTGCTGCTTCCCACCGCGGCGTTGACTGGGCAGGTGTAATAATGATGCATCCATCATGTCTAATGGAAATTGAACAAAAACTTCTCATGGATATATTAGCAAGTTATATCTGTCTGTCTGTCCGTTCAGTGTGTAGGGGTGAGGATATATCTTGTCCTAAATTGTCGCAAATTTCATTCAACATTTGCAGGTGGTTTTAGAGAGTAACAACTTCTTAGGAATGTGTTTCTATGTCTTCAATGTCCTGTTTTTCTATGTTTTAATATCTCAAGTCGAGATCAATTTCGATCTTTCAGACCCAAATAATAAATATTAGAATCTAGTTCACATGGTTATCTATACTATCTATGTCCTTATATCTCTCTCTCTCTCTCTCTCTCTCTATATATATATATATATATATATATATATATATATATATATATATATATATATCCCTCCGTCATGCACACATGCACCTCCTGCCTATCCCACATCCATGCGCCTGGAAAAGAATAAATCACTAATGTCATCAATATGCACGCAGCCGCATTTTAGAACTTTATATTTTCTAAATTAAGTAATGAGCAAAGAACAGTTAAAAATATAAGCAGCTATGGGCAACCAGGGGGACTCGGGTGCTGTATCTGCTTGAATTTCTGCATATGGAATCAACTTTTTTGTGCTGTAGGAAACAAAACAGCATATAGATAGAAGATTGCTAACAACAGATGGAATGATGGATGAGCAGATTTTATTTAATTTGCAGCAGACATGCTTGATGCATTAATTGTTAATTACACCATTCAATTCTATAGTGGGCAGCAGCACAAATAGGGCTCCTGAGCATGTGTAGGATGTTTGCAAAATGCCCTATAGGTCCTGATTCCGTTATACTGGCAAACAAATACGCAGCTGCGGCCATCCACACAGCGGTGAGTCGGAGGCTCAAAGCAAGGTGGCTGCAGCTTCACACTCGAAGGGAACAAGCCTGCATATGCAGTAATACAACCCAATGCAATGTTAGCAGTAAAACAAGACTGGTCGTTAAAATAATAAATGATGATATGAAAATGCCTAAAAATATGACAGTGGACAGCAGATCAAAGTATGAAGGTATGAGTGCCTACTGGCTTGGCAGGATGTAGAGTTGGAATAAATCATCACAAGAACCACGAACATAGTAGCCATCAAGTAGTGCACCATCCTTGTCATGCTGCTGTCGTTTTCCTTCAGTTTTTGCGAGGGAGAAGAGGTGAGGATCGATATATATATAGCTTGTTGTGTCTAATCTATTTCAGCCTTTGCAGGTGCTTTTATAGAGGAACACCTTGTTAATTTGGAATTAATGTATTGATATCTTGAGTCACAGATACCTCTTAGTTAGCTTAGACCCAAATAATAAATATTTCTAGCAGTCTTTATTTTCTTAATACCTACCTAACTATATCTCTATATCTATATTGGAGCTCTTCAATGTGTGTTATACTCTACTAGAGTTTTGATATCAAAATTAAGTCTAGGATATCTCTTGGACCCAAATAATAAATATGTCATAATCTAGTTGACATGGTCATCTATCCATACTATATTTCTATAACTACTTCTGCTAGGACCGGCAGCAACATGTGTTGGTCTTTGTGGCTATGTCGAAATTATATGGTTTTTGACAGAAAAAAATATGAACTCTCCTTTAATTTGCAGGTTATCTACTTTATTATCCACTGGCTTTGTATATGGATTATTCTCCAGCAGGTGCATATATACACAGGATTTCGTCATAGCTAGCGTTATGGCAACATTGGAGCGTGTGGTCAATTTAATTTTTATCCAGGCACATGGATGGCGGTCTAGTCTACGGATTGATAGTCACCAGGGTGACTGTTTTTATTGAAAAAATTACTTTTTATTGGTCGTGTGCTTTAATGCTGAGGTCAGGAATGATCTTTAGATGGTTGTATCAACTTGATGTATTTATCTTGAGTTATTAAAGTACTTCATTTTAAAAAAAAATATTGACGCAAAAAATTGGTCACCATGCAAGACACACGACAAGCCTTGCTTATCTTTAGTGCAGGTCCTGTCAGTTTTGGATTTGTAGGCGTGCCAATCAAGACTTGTAATTGATAAGGAAAAAATGATTAGTAATTTAAGGTGGATCCCTGCCGTCTTTTATCTGTTAGGGGTAGTATAGTAGTCTCACATAATGGCCTTCAGACTTGTGATGTTGAACTGTCCAATAACTAAAGTAATATTTTCCAGCACTCAGCAGGTGACAAGGAAACACAGACAAGAAAAAGGATGAAACAAGAGAGTGACAACAACAATTAGCCAGCGTTACTCGGGTCCAGATCTGTTTTATGTAGTCTGCTTAGTCAAAGAAATTGTACTAGTATATAGACACAACATATGGCCACTAATTGCTTGTCTGAACTATGCAGAAAATTTGGATATGTTAACTTCCCAAACATGTTTGGCATCAACAACAGCGGCATCATACTTCTCGACACGAATGGAGCTTGCATGTTTATGTTCCAAACACTTCAAATGCAAGGAGACCAAGCACCATCACCGTTCCATCTTGTCATGCCATACTTGGTCCACAATATACGGCTTACTCAAACAATTGGCCAAATATTGATTCAATCCAATGAACAAAGGACTAAATTGATACCACTGTAAAATATGGCCATCTTTTTAAAATTAGAAATTTTATTACGGTGTCTCACATACAAAGCCAGGATTTGTTGAGACGGCTGATATGCCTCCTCTACCTGGTTGTTCCTACAAGTAAAGGTTTTCTAGGAGTGGCTAGAAATCCGAGCCAATTTGAATCCATGATATCAAGCCTCGCGGGTACCTTTCCCTAGCCACTCCACCGAAATTCATTTGTGTTTAAGGGGTAGATACATTCATTTTGGATTCACTATTGGATTTAGAAATGAATATTTGGAATCCTAAACGAATTCAAATGAAAAATATTTCAACTACAAAGATGTTGATATCGTTGAGTTCTACATATTTATTTTTCAGCATTTTTCCATTTGATGTTGTCTTTTGAAAAAATTGAATTTTGAAATATCAAAAATTCAAATAGAGAAGTTGTATATTGCTATCAGATCTACATCAGTTTGATTTGTCATTTCTCCATCTGAGGTCATTTAAAAGTTTTTAATTTCAAAATACTGGGACTTCAAACTAAATATTTGGATCATAGATTATTCCAAATAAAAAAATTATTAGCTGCAATGTTTTAGACGACTGCTCTATCACAACCAACAATGGTCATATATATATATATATATATATAACTAACTCCAGAGAAATGACCAAAAACCAAAGCTTTAGTCCCATATATTAGCTGCAGTTGTTGGTTGTGAAAGAGCAGTCGTCGGGCCGGTTTGTCATCTGCACCTTTGGCCGAGCTGCGGTACGCCATGGTCTGCTGGAACCCTCCTTGGTCGGCTGCTATGAAGACCCTGCGGGCCCCTTTTCGAGATCCATTTTACAAAATTTTTTGGAGATGTTCTTACAGAGAGAAGTTTTTTTGCCTTTAGAAAATGATTTAGCTAATCTCTTGAACATCTAATGGTCATATATATAACTGCCAAATCATGGAACAATCAAGGCACAGATAACTGCATGTATGGCACTTTTTTTTTTTGACAGAACTGGAGGGGCCGCAGATGTATGGGACTATTGGCATGGGCATGGGCTCGATCGCTCAATGGACCTCACTGGGCAACCTGCCGCAGCTGGACGGTGGCAACAAGCAGCCAAGCACCACCAGACGTTGCACGAGATGTCGAAGGTTGGTGTACAGCCCGCTGCTGTGCCTGCGCTTCGGCTGCTTCAACGTCGTGGTGGCCGGGTCGGCGGCCGTGGCGGAGCAATTCCGCCGCGCCCACGTCGCTAACTTCAGCTCCCGCCAACCCAAATCCAGCGGAGATGACATGCATGGTGTTCGCCGCCACTGGCGACGACGACGGCGCGAGGGAGTTCGATCGAGGAGGTTGTGCTGGAGGTGATGCAGGTGGGCAGAATCTCAACGTTGGGGACATCGTGCCGGCACTCCGGTGGCTGGATCTGCAGGGCGTGGTGGCCAAGATGAAGAAGCTGCATTGCCGGCCGGTTCGACGACATGATGCACAGGATCATTGCTGACAAGAAGGCTGCTGGTGTTAGGACGGCCAGTGAGGAAAGAAATTTAAGGACAAGGGACCTGCTGAGCGTCCTGCTCGCGATGGTGCTGGACGACGCCCGGCACTTCACCGGTGGCGAGGAGGATATGATCACTGAAAACTGTCGCCAAGGCACTTATATCTTGACTAGGTAGTGTGCCCATACGTTGCTACGGGATAGCTAACATTTTATATTTAAAACACTTGGTTCGCACAATAAGACAATAATACGATAAAAACTAAATACCAATATTAAACTGACATTATCTCATAAAAGCTAAGCTTTTAAAATCAAACATAATCATGATAAACGCGGCGTCACAGGCTCACACACTCTATTTTATAGACCTTTCTATGATAACAAATAGGATTTCGTGTAGAGTCTGATAAACATTTAAAAATATCAAGGAACAACAACATATATCACGATAGTGAGATGTTATTTGTCCAATATAAATTGAATAAAGAATATATTGTATGTGTTAGTAATGTTCTGTTACCTCGCCTATGACATTAGTAACTCCTTAATGTGGGGGTATAAACCCCTATACTCTTACGGCTAGACTTCGGCCAGGAGGCTTGGCCCACTACGAGACGAGTTCAAGGCTTGATCCGACAACCTGGAGTTTCGCGCAAGGAAACAAGATGTGGAGATCAAGCAGGATTCTAGTCGGTTAGAATAGGAATTGATATCGAATTATCCATGGCAATTGTAACCGACTAGGATTAGTTTCCAGATCTGTAACCCTGCCCTCCAGACTATATAAGGAGAGGCAAGGGACCCCCTAGGACATCATATTCTCTGAACACAAATCAATACAACCAGACGCAGGACGTAGGTATTACGCCAACTCGGCGGCCGAACCTGGATAAAAAGCTTGTCCGTGTCTTGCGTCACCATCGAGTTCGTAGTTTGCACACCGTCTACCGATAAACTACTACCGTGGGTATACCCCAAGGTAGACTGCCGACCAGCTTTCGTCGACAGTGGCGCGCCAGGTAGGGGGTGTGCGTGCAACTTTTCCGGCGAACAAGATGGTCACGATCCCAGCTTCCGCGACCGTGCCTGAAGGCCTCACGTTCACCGTCGGCCAGATCACGTGGACGACGTGCAGCGGCGGCCTCACGACCACGGTTTCGAAAGAGATCCAGATCCAATCTGAGATCACGCCGTCTCCGACCACACGCGTGACGGCACCAAGCGCCCGACCACCGTTCCCGCTCTACAAGGGAAAGAAGATCGACTGCTCGGACCTTCTCCAAGCGCTTGATCGCGCTGACTCCAAGCTACTCGAAGTTTCCCAACTAGTAGACGGAGTTCTGCGTCGGCCCGACCAAGCTGCTCCAGCGGATTTTTTCAAATCCCGCCGGCCAACTCGTGTCGCCACACACGAACGGCTGGGAACGTCTCTGACGATAACCTCAACACCCTCAGGACGATCCGTCAAGCTCAAGAAGGAAGATTATCCTTGCGGCCTGAACAACTCGGCCTCTGTTTACTCACAGCACACCCAATCCGTTTTCAGCAAGGCGTGTTGGTCGCCGAAAAGGAACGATCGTCACTACGTCAACATGGTGACGATCCGAGAACTACGAGACGGCCAGGTTTCCAGCACCAATTCAAGTACCGGTTCCGTCCCCACCGAGGTTATAAACACCGAAGACGAGGACTACGACCTGGATTTTCCTTCACACCCTCCGGGTTTCCCCCGTTTCCCGATATTTCTCCCCCCGACGAGGAGATATTGTGTTTAATGTCAGCGCCGACGAACCGGTCGTTGATGGAGAAACAGATGAGCAGAGGCAACTCCGCGAACAACGCAACGCCGATCGCGCCCGACGACGCGCAGACGAGCAACAACAAATGCCACCAAATAATCTCAACGATGCCTTTGACATGGTCGGGGACCAGCCAGTCTACAAAACGCCAAGCGCCAACGTGGCCGTCGCCATGGCTAACCTAGATCGGCTTCCTGATACCCCCGAGTGCCAGGGAGTCCGGACCAGCATCCGAGCACACCTGATCGCTGCAATGGGACAGACAACCACTCTGCTCAAGAGAGTCCAGGACGTCTTTTATACGGAAGCCGCCTCCGACCAGACTAATCGTAGCCGGGCCTCACCGTCTCCCAGCAGGCGTCACCGCAGCCGCTCTCCCGACAACCGTCGAAAGGACTCACGGCGTGACGATGGTGGTCGGGACGCCGACGGTCGCCGCGAGCAGAACCGCGTACGCGGTCAAGAAGTAAACCAACACAGGGATCTCCGCCACAACATCCCTCCCAAAGATGCCCGGGACCGCATCAACAGGCGCGCCACAGAGAGAGCAGTCCACGAAAACCTGCGCCGCATCGAGTACGATGCAACGCACGGTCCCCCGGGTCTAAGACAGTTCTCCTCACACCTCCGCCAGGTCGTGTGGCCCCGCAATTTCAAGCTCGAAAAACTTAAAAAATACGACGGCAAGGAAAATCCAGAGAACTGGATCACCCTCTACGAAATCGCCGTCCGATCAGCCGCAGGAGATGAGCACGTCATGGCTAACTACTTCCCCGTAGTCCTCGACCAGGCTGGTCATCAGTGGCTTCTTGGCTTGCCCGAGGACTCCTTCGACTCTTGGGAAGAGCTGCGCCAGGCTTTCATCGACAACTTCATCGCCACATGCGAGCAGCCTGAAAACAAATATGACCTTGAAAGGATAAGGGACAGGAAGAACGAACCTCTACGCGATTACATCCGACGATTCTCGGATATGCGCCTCAAAATCCCGAAGATTTCCCACGACGAGGCCATCTCTGCCTTCATCAAGGGCTTGCGCTTCCACGAAGCGCTGAGGAACAAGCTGTTACGTAATTGTGGGTGCAGCAGCAAAGCTCGACGTTCCCACGAATCCTGCACCTGGAATCGGTGACCCTGAAGTGGAATTCGTCTTCGCATTTTTGCTCGCACGGGAATTCCATGCATCCTGGCATCCGAAAGCAATCCTCTGTACAACCAAAATAAAACTCAATGGATCAGCAGACGTACATGCATGTTAATTAACCTCAACTGAACAGCGGAAGAATTTACTCTCATTATTATATATGATAAAGTAAATAATTAGAGTACCTTCATTCGTGTTTATGTGTGTATATATATACCTTTTGCCCAGGTGGGTGTCGTCAGGGTGCAAGACGTGACCATCAGAAGGACGCAAAGGGCAGCAGCTACGGAGGGCTCCGCCCTCATCGTATTAGCACTCGCAAGTACAACTATTCTTGTGTGTTCCAGGGATGCAAATGGCCTGATGCTTGTGCCCGTTTATATACACTGAAATTTTCAGTGTAAACAATGCCACATTAATTAATGCAGGCATATATCTCACAGATATCTAACTCAGCCAGGGAGATATATAAATTAGGAATATATATAATGTTATATTAAAATACATGGAAAAAATATTAGGCCAGTCTTAGTGGATAGTTTCGTAGCGTTGTTTCTAAGGTTGCCATATCATGTGAAATGAAATGAAACTTGGATGAAACACTCACTCTCTATGGAGAGTTTCATTCCATGGTTTCATAAACATTTAATTTCATGACTCATAGAGAGTTGGTAATCGTGCCAAGAGAGTTTCATCTAGATGAAATCTATTTCTTCTCTCTATTCTTAAAATACACTATCATGCCATGCAAAATACATATGTGGCAGCCTATTTAATGTGAATGAAATTAAGATGAAACTCTCACTAAGACTGGTCTGAGCAAACTGGAGGGGGGGGGGGTTTCAACACAGCAAAAAAACCACCCCCTAGGCCTGTTTGGCAAAACCGGCAATGGCTGTTTTTTTAGATTTTACACACACTATAGGATTCTGGTACTTTGCCGAGAGCCCGAGCGCTTGGCAAAGGGCCACTACGCTCTCGGCAAAGCGCCAGCTCCTGCCGATGGGCCTCGTTCTAGCGCGCTATCTCCTGCCGATGGGCCTCCTCCGCGGACTCTTGCCTGGCCCGTAACTCGGCCAACTGGGACTGCAATAACACACCCGTGATGTTTGAACAATGCACTAGGTATATATGTAAAGTATATGAACGACGCATAAAACTATAGTTACCTGGAAAGACGGTTGCCGAGCTCGTATGGGGACGTCGGAGGAGGTCGTGATGCTCAAAATTCAGCAAAATTTTATTCTTTGTGCATGTATTTGATCCTGTAACTCGAATGTAATCTCCTCTAACCATCTTTTGCCGTTAACAACTAGCAAGGAATATATAACCTCATCCCTTTGCTCATGTGTTGAAGGAAATCACCAGAAACTCGGTTTCAAGTTTAATATGATCATCGGTAATACCGATCATGGTTCAGAAAAAAATATTATTTCTTAAGTTTAAATGCTCACAAAGATGTATAAATAAATCAATTTCACCTATTTATAAAATGATGCAAATTTTAGGATGTTACAGTAGCCCAATCAAATTATATTAACTCATCTAACAACGAGTAGGGTAAGGGATGGCCATGCAAAGCAAGGTGGCTTGCGAGTGGCCTTGTTTAGTTTGATTTTTTTTTGATTTTGGGTATGGAAGCATTTTCATTTCTATTTGTCAATTATTGTTCAATCATGAACTAACTAGACTCAAAAAATTCATCTCGCGGTTTACAGGTAAACTATGCAATTAGTTTTTGTTTTCGTCTATATTTAATGCTCTGTGCATGTGCCGCAATATTCGATGTGACTGAAAATCTCGAAATTTTTTTGGTTTTTGTTTTGAACTAAACAAGGCTTGAGGTAGAGTGGAGTTATTTAAACTCGACTATAGCAATAATCGTTCATTTTTAGGTCAGTCTCAATGGTGTTTCGTCATAGTTTCATAGATATTAAATATGCTGAGGTACTGTATTAATAAAGAGAGAGATGATAATAGTTTTATGGGAGTAGAGAGAGTTTTATGGGGACAAAACTCTTCGACACTATTTCTAAAATATAGATATGTTGAAAACTATGTCATAAAACCACCACTGAGGATGGCCTTATATGAATGCATTTATAGTAAAAACTCCTTTTTGATGCAATTATTGTGGCAGAGAAATTGATGTGTGTTGTGGTAGAGGAACCCATGGTGCAGTAACTTTTGTGCCCCTTTGGTTGGTGCGCAAGAAGGTATTGTGGGTCCAATAGAAAAAGATGGCATGGCTTAATAAAATATAGATATAGATATAGATATAGATATAGATAATAGCAACTATGTGTATTTTTAAGATAATTTAAGTAGTTAATTCGAAGTATTTTCCATTGTAGCATATGTGGGTAGTTTGTGTACATATTTAGGTGGTTATTTTAAATTATTCTGATAGTGGTAGGTGAGTAATTTAGATGCGCTATTAGGTTTACTTTATGTACTTTTCATAATGATGGAGGTGCCAACTCTTTTTTCGTTTTTTTTGTCTAATAAAATTTCAGCAAATCTCTTGCCGCCTTTCTAAAAGAATAATGATGGAGGTGTGTACTTTTAACTGTTATCAGGGATGATTATTAGAATATATCAAATTAATGGCAGGATGTTTCTAATTATTGGAAAAATTTATAAGAATTAACATGGTGTCTCAGTCAGAGCATCTATATAGTTTCTGGATGCAAGATTAGTAGGTTACTTTACTTCTTACACTTTTCATAATGAAAGTTGTGTAATTTTTTTTTGTAACTTATAATAAAGCTAATGGCTATATTGTCATCGATGATGATTGGAATAAATGATATTAAAGGACATATATTTATATTTTTGTAAGAAATGTTAAACTTATCCTTTTTTTCAGTGCATCTAGTGAGAATTAACACAGTGGCTATGGCTCCATTGGAGCATCTAACTAGCAATAGTGAGATTCGGACTTTAACTCTGGTTCTGGCTGGTTGTCAATCTTTTCTTACATGCATGAGCAAGTCGATTCATTACATATCCTTGTAGAATTATTATTGCTACACACACTATTTTCTAACAATCGTCATCCCCGCGTCAAGTGTGGGTGCAGCAGCAAACAATGTACAAGTTGGGTCCTGGCACGTTTGTGCACCTGAAACTGGTAAGCTTGGAACGGAATTCGTCTCTGCATTTTTTCTCGCACGCGGCCTGTGTGCATGTCGGGTGCTGATCAAAGCATTTCTCTGTATCACCAAAACAAAACTCAATGGATCAGCAGACGTATTTACAATGCATTCGTGTTAACGAATTCAATTCAACAACTGAAGATTTTACCTGCTGCCCAGGTGGGTGTCATGAGGGTGCAAGACATGACCATGAGAAGGATGCAAATTGCTGCAGCGATGGAGTGCACCACCCTCATCGTATCAATAACACTCGCAAGTACTGTACTATTCTTGTGTTTTGGGATGCAAATCGCCTGATGCTTGTGCTCGATTATATAGAGGGAATTGGTTAGTGTAAATAAATTAATGCGATCGACATTAATCAATCCTGGCAGATCTCACAACCCGGATATGATATCGTTGCTCCTTCTACTCAGAATAGTAAATGATATTAGCAAACTGGGGGCGTAAATCGGTGTGGGGTCATTTTCTGCGGGCGGTGCCGGAACACAGCAAAAACCGGCCGCCTGTTTGGCAAAACTGCCCGGCCTGCGCCGTTTTTTTTGTTTTTTTTTTATTTTGCAGATATGCTCCACATTTGGCTAGATTTGATTCTTTTTGCATGTCAATAACTAGCAAGGAGAATATAATATAACCTCACCATCATCTCATCATTCGGTTTCAAGCTTCATAACATTCTTCTGCACTACTAAAAAAAAAGACACCCTGTAGAAGTAGAATAATTTCCACCAATGAGACATGGCATCATTGGACAAATAACGAACCAAGTTGCTTTTAGTAGATGACTAGCAAACATGCCCGTGCGTTGCTATGGGCGAATGTCAGATTATTCTATTCAATAATATGCATATTTTGTGCAATCTTTTTATATAATGATTTTTATAAAGCACAGATATTCTCACTTCATCCATGAAAAACACACACACACAAATGAACAAACTCATCATTCACTTTATGTATGCATAGTCAAAGACATCCACATCAAAAGGGTCCTCTTAAGCTAGTGAGACCGAGAACAAAAATATATCAACCTGCAGTAGTAAATTAGGAGAAAATAAATAGATATTCGACTAACCTGTGAAAAAGAAATTTTGAGAAGCATTGTGCACAGCCACGCAGGCAGCCGATGCGCTGCATGTCACGTGATGGTCTTCGATCTGGATGGGAATTGTGACATGGTATGGGTCATACTATATTGGTCATCTTGTCAGGCTGTAGCCGTTTTTTGCAAATTGCAAGCACCAAGAATAGCAGAGAGCAGAGCAGGCAGCACCCCACACTCAGGCGCTCGGTGGCCGCACCGCAACTTGCTCTCGTCGCATCGGCAACCGATCGACCAGCCGTGGATCACGCACGACCGGCGGCGTCCTGCGCCAAGCGCGAGCAGAGGCGAGACGACAGTTCGTTAAGGCAGAAAAAGAGGCAGGCGGTAGTTTGCGCCTCAGGGTTCGTGGCGTCGAGCACGCGGGGTCGAGGATGGGGCTAGGGCGCGTTGTCTCCCCTGCCATCTTCAATTCTGCCTCTTCGCCGCCGCTCGGGTAGTCGACACCTCGCCGATCGATTAGGATTCAAAGGCCGGTAACGGGGCCAGAGGATTTTGTTTTAATTCATTTGGATTGGATGCACAGATCTTGATTCCCTGACTGAAAAATAATATGGAAGATCAGACTAAAAAATATTTAGACAAAAAAAGGAGATTGAAATTTTGCCTCTTTATTATAAGGTATAGAAGAAAGGTGGCGAGAAGTATAAATAAGAGACATGACACAGAGACCAGAGGACGAGAGAAACAAAAAGAAAAAAAGAAGAAGAATTACATAATTCGAACGATAATGGAAGCATATTTTGAAAGGATTAAAAAGAAAACACGATTGACAATAATAAGTGGTAAAGAATACGGCTAATGTTTTACACAGCTAGCTTGCCCTGCTCCTCCGTGTGTACACCAACAAACTAAAGCGTGTGGCTGCTTGTTTAAGACCGTTGTAGCATATATATTTTGCACCAATTGGAGACAACACTCTCAGACCCGGGAGCTGCTACGATACGAAAAACAAGTCATGAGTGGACTAATTAACTGCAGTAGAAAATATGCATGCATGCATTCATTAGAAAATATACGTACCTACATGCATTTAGGTAGGCACACGTTGAATCCAGGATCTTTTTTTTTTTTTCTAGTAGAGGGCTAAGGAAGGGTGGTTGGGGTGGGCATCCGCCTCTTGCCTCAGCTTCTCTTTCACTTTCTCTTTCATTTCCAACTCCTGCTCCATCTTTTCGTGTCCACCACCGAAAAGACGAACATCCACACTCCGAAGGGACGAGAGGTGGTCCAAGGCCAGGTCATCGGTACTGAATTCACCTTTCAAGAAATCCTGCAGGCTCATACGGAAATGGAATTCTTCAAGCCTGGGCATAGCTCCTCGTGGGAACATAGAGGGTACTGTTTGGAAACCATAGAATTTGCACTCCATTACGCATGGGAAGGCATCAGGGCCAACCGTGAACCTTCCCAGCACTTGTAAGTTGTCACCAGCCACATCCACTCGTAGAACACGAAGAGCCTGTAGCATCCCGAGGACTTGGATGTCCTCCGTTCGCACCTGAGACACCGTTATGTCCAGGGAGGATAGGAGGAGAAGCGATCCAGGATTGATCCATGTTTTCCGAATACGAAGATAGGACAGCTGGTTGCCTAGGGACTCCAGCGAGCCTTCAAGATTCATCACCACGTCACTTGGGCTTAGTACTACTAGCTGTTGGATTTTTTGCAGTTTGCCTAGGGACTCCACTAAAGCTTTGCAAATGCCCTCATAATATCCTGCTTCCGTGTCCTTTTTACACAGCCCGACTCTGAGGATCCTCAGTTGCATCAAATGGCCTAGCTCTTCTGCAATCTGCGCAGAATCAACAATTGCATACTGTAGCACTTCTAAGGATGTTAGATTCTTCAATCCATTTGGCAGACAGATACGCCAATTAAGAGCCAGAAACATCAGTCTTCTTAGCCCAATAATACTTGATGGCAATTCTTCTATATCAGTTCCCCATAGGTCTAATGTCTGCAAAAGTTTTAGCTTCCCTATCTCCGATGGGGGCTCACCAGCATAGCTAGTATTTCTTAGACTTAGATACCTCAGGTGAAATAAGCGTGCAACGAAACTCAAGTTTGTAAGTTCCTTAAGACTGCAACCTTCTAGATCCAATACACGGAGAAGATGAAGATATGAAAGGGACGGCATCAATTTAATTTTGGCAGCACTAAAAACAGTAAGTGACCTTAGTTTTGACAAGTCCATTACTGTAGGCCAAGTAGTATTGTGCAGGGACATCCTGTGAACCTTGCTTCCCCAAGAAGGTGTGTTCTGCCTGGCATCATCTAGTACTGTTGCAACAAAACTTTCTTCTCTTGATATGTTACAAATGAGATCAAGCACCATGTCATGCACACGGCAAGAAATAGGCGTACCTTCGTCATCCATATCTGCTGGTTGGATCAGGCTTCTATTTACAAGATCATTGAAGTAACTCAACCCAAGCTCAAATGAACTTTGCCCCCCTTCTCCAGGTGGGACAAAGTCTTCCGCTATCCACCTCCAAATCAATCGATCCTTAACAATCTCATAGTCTTCTGGAAATACACTTAGATATAATAAGCATGTCTTCAAGTGAGCTGGTAGATCATAATAGCTAAGAGATAATATCTTCCTCATATTTTCCATATCAGGATTGCTTCCAAGCCCCGAACCAATAGACTCACAATACTCTTTCCACTGTTTTACATTTCCCATCTTATTCGCTAGCAAACCTGATGTGGTAATGATAGCTAATGGCACACCTCCACATTTCTTAATTATTTTTTCAGAAACATCTACAAATTGTTTGGGACACTCGTCTTCAGAGCCAAATAATCTTCCATAGAATAAATCTTTGGAACTCTCATGCCCAAGGGGTTCCATGTTATAAGAACAACCAACTTTCTCAGCAACATCATGCTTCCTTGTAGTTATGACTATTTTGCTTCCCAAGCTGTTGCTGTCTAGAGCACATCTTATAATGTTCCATGAAGGTACATCCCATATGTCATCAATAACAATGAAATACCTATACGCACAGAAACAAAGGTGTCATGTAGTTGCATGAAAATGGACAAGAGCTCATTCAAGTCTTCAAGCTGACACAAACAGTAATACATTGAGTTGAAGAGGAATATCGTTGGAAAACACTTTACTAGCGACTAGATAACAACACTAAATGAACACTGAAACATTAGATTTCGTAATAGACTATTAATATAAATATTGTAGATTTCTCAACTGATTGTACCAGTTTGGTAACTTAATTAAAAGGCTGAATAGTACTCTCTTCATCTCAAAAAGACCGATGTTTTTTACTTTGACCAATCATATTTGACCGCTCGTCTTATTCAAAATTTTTGTGCAAATTCTAAAATAGATAAATCATTATTAAAGTATCTCTAATGATCAAATAAGTCATATCAAAACAGACGATATTTATAAAAAAGATGTAATAACATGGATGGTTAAACAAGATGTATAAAAGTCAACAACAATGGTCTTTTTGAGACGGAGGGAATATGATAATAATGAGTACCTCTTGTCCTTTAGGAATTCCTGAAGTTCATCGATTAGTTGCTTTTCTTTCAATATTGTCAAATTGAATTCGGTGGTGTAACGTTGCTTGTCCAAATCAATGAGAATGTCTTTTAAGACTGTTTTTAAGTCTGGATTCCGACCAACTGGAACAAAAGCTTTGAAACAGACATCCTGACTAAGATTCTGATACACAGCTCTAGCAAGAGTAGTCTTGCCTAACCCTCCAAACCCAACAATAGATACTATCTTCGTCTCCATGTCTTCTGCTACTGATGTCAGCATTTTTATGACCTTATCCATTGGCCCTTCAATCCCAACAAGCTGTGACACTTTTGTGTACAGAGCCGAAAGCCGTGGATCAATACTTGTTGTGGCAGCATGCTTGGCAACAAGATCATCGACCCTGTACCTGGCATGCCGCTCTGTCATCTCCTGAAGTTGCTTGGTGATGTCTTCGATGGCACACGAAATTTCACGACGAGCCTTGCCCTTGCTGAACAAGTCTCCCATCTTCTTCATGGCTCGTTTGAGTCTGCTCAGATCAGCCTGCTCATGGCCATCGACACGCACAAGGAAGGTGTCAAGTATATCTTCAATATCATAGGAAGCCTCCCTAACCTCGCGTGCCCAGATCTTGACCTGCTCGTCGAGCTGGTCCCATGGCACTGCCGCCACCTTGCGGAGGGCGGCGTGCATGCACTCGAGCTCCCGGGAGAGGGACTGGACTTTCACCTTGACGCCCTTCTGCAGCTTGTACTCATCCTTGAGAAGCTCCAGCAGCTTGGAGGGGAGCATGCCCAAAGCACCGGTGACAAGGTCCATGCTCACGGGCTGACAAGATGATTAACCAATCACTGTGCTGGTAATCTGATAGCCTGCAAAGTTGTAGTGTGTTCCAGTTGGTATGTCCTCACTTGTTTTGCTTTTTCTTCAGTGTAAGAACAGATCAAACTGAAACAATTAAAAGAACTGTCAAGTTGGACTGAAAAAAAAAAGACAGGCTTTGTTTAGTTCCGAAAATTTGTTGGTTTTGGGTACTGTAACACTTTCGTTTTTATTTGGTAATTATTGTTCAATCATGAACTAACTAGGCTTAAAAGATTCATCTCACAATTTTACAGGCAAACTATGTAATTAGTTTTTGTTTTCGTCTATATTTAATGCTTCATGCATGTGCCACAAGATTCGATATGATGGGAAATCTTGAAAACTTTTTGGTTTTTGAGTTAAACTAAACAAGACCTAAGGATTAGTTCGACGATCAAGACTTGAACCTTATTATAAATTATTTGTCCAAAGCTAAGTAAGATGTCCCTGTTCCTGCTCAACATACGTAGGAGTGTTTAAAAGAATATGATTCAAACTCACCAAGGTGGCCGTGGGAGGAGCTGCAGACGAGTTGCATCGATGGTCAGCTAAGAAACAGAGCACGACCAGCGTGTTTTGCAGTACAGATGGTCGGCTAAGATAATCGCGGCCCGGATAATGAAGACTTGAACTTAAAATCTGGTCAAAGCTTATTAGTAAGATGTTTGTGTTTCAACTCAAATTAAACATATACAGAGGAAAGAATTTTTTTCAAAATGATGAAAAATGCTTCAACTCACCAAGCAGGCCGTGTCTATCTCTTCAGTGGAATTACAGACCAATCTGAAACAGATCGAGCTTTTGAGTTGGACCGATCTGAAAAGAAAGAACAGGGCCAAATGTTTATAGTGCAACAACAAAGTTTTGAACATAATTAATAAAACTTGATCAAAGCCATGTGTATGGTGTTCCTGTTTCAGGCCCATGTAGAAACATACGCGGTAGGACTGGTAGGAATGTTTTCCAAATGAAAAATGTTTCAACTCACCATGGTGGCCGTACGTCGGAGGAGCTGCAGAGGAGTTGCATCGACGGCCGGCTAAAAATACAGAGCACGACGAGCGTGTTTTGCAGTATGGCCAGGATAAGAGCGACCCAGATAAAAAAGACTTGAACCTGAGATGTGTTCCAAGCTAAGTAAGATGTTTCTGTTTCAACTCAAAACGGTAAGTATTCTTCCAAACGATGAAAAATGCTTCAACTCACCACAGTTGAGACCAAGAGCGATCCAGAGGAATTGCGTTGATGTGTGGCTGAGACCAAGAGCATACAGTCTCTTATTATCCTATCAGCATGCTCTCTTATTGGCATCCATTAATTGAAGCTTCCCGTAATTGATGCAGAGGCCTGCGGCGTCGTCTCGCCATGTCACTGCCATGATAGTGACTGCATATCTACCAGTGCCGACGACTTGACTCAGCTGCCCCAAGGGTCAAGGTCTAGTGGGACCACGGCGCCATCACCACTGATGCCTCTGTGCCTCCATTATATTGTCCTCCGCAGATGGAGTGCCTTTATCTCGTAAATTACAGATAAACTGTGCAATTAGTTTTTGTTTTGTTTTATATTTAATGCTTCATACATATGCCACAAGATGTGTGACAGAGAATCTTGAAAAGTTTTTCAATTTCGGGGTGAACTAAACAAGGCCGGTTTGGTTAGCCTTTTTTTTTGCTGGACCCAATTATATATAGACATAAATGCTCACATATATGAACATACATTTACTTCTAAAAACACATATGTATACTCTACCTCTATGAGTACCTCGGGAGAACCGAGTTGGACCAGCAAATCTCCAGATTGATAAAGTCACCCGTTTTGCTCCTGAATATTTGGACACATGCATGGAGTACTAAATATAGACAATTTATGAAACTAAAAATACAGCTAGAGATTATTTTGCTAGACGAATCTTTTAAGCCTAATTAGTCCATGATTGGACACTAAGAGCATCTCCAACGGAGTTGGTAAAAATAGATGGCTAAACTCATGATTTAGCTCATCTTTAAAGTAGAAACTCGAGAAAAAAAAATACAAAACTCTAACAGTCTTTCTAATAGGATGAAGTGAATGGCTAGCGGCACATGCAAGTTATATCTAGTATGCGAAAATTTCCAGGATACATGACTTGCTATTTTAGAAAACCAATTATAATAGTTGTTGGACTCTCTTTTTTTCCAAATTAGTCAAATATAGATTACACAACATGGATAACTTTTCTCTTGGAGTTACTCTAATTGCCAAATAAAATATAAATATTACAGTATCTATAGCAGCTCGGAGGGGAGCATGCCCAAAGCACCGGTGACCATGTCCATGCTCACGAGCTTTATTGGTCAATCAATCATTCTCCGTGTCACTTTTTATTTTGTTCAATGCAACAACGTATCAAACTGAAACAAGGAACAGAAGAAATTTCAAGTAAAAGAAAGATTAAGTTTTATGAGTCTGTTCCAGCTGCTCCCCTCAAAGCTGTTGCAGCTGCTCCCGCTAGCATGTCGTTTTTTTTCCTTCAGCGCAACATCAACAACAAACCAAACTGAAACAAGGAAAAAAAAAGCCAAGCTGAACAGATCAGAAAACAAGTCCAGTTGTTTATAGTTCGACCCAAAAAAAAACCTGTAATTCATATTAGTCTATTTAATTAAACTATCCAACTGAACACGCTTCAGTGGCTTCACTCACCGAGGTTTAGAGCCCGTCGAGGAGACCATGGGCGACAGTGGGGATGCCCCCGGAATGGCCAGCGTGAGCCAAACAATGGGAAGCTGAGCGAGCAGGAAGTCTGACGACTCACACTTCTTTTTAGGTAAACTGGAGGGGTTTGCATCCTCCGATGTGCCTTCGTCCATCCTTCATCGTGGGGAGATCTGAAGGTCCTCTCCCACGTTCCTTGTGACCTCTGCCTCTGGCTTAGCTCCTGCACTCACCCAACACCATACAAGACGCGTTACTGTTAGGCCTTGTTCAGTTTGCAAAAAATTTTGGCTTCGGGTACTGTAGCATTTTCGTTTGTTTGTGGCAAATATTGTCTAATCATAGACTAACTAGGGTCAAAAGATTCTTCTCGCGATTTACAGGTAAACTGTGTAATTAGTTTTTATTTTTATCCATATTTAATGCTTCATGCATTTGTCGTAAGATTCGATGTGACGAAGAATCTTGAAAATTTTTTGTAGTTTTTGGGAACTAAACAAGGCCAGTTTCTCCAGAACCTCCGCACCATAATGCTCGAAGGATCTCGGGCCAGAGGTTCAAGTCAGGGTGGATCCTCCGAAGCGACCAGGCAGGGGAAGGCGGTACTGAGTTCCCAACAGTCTCAGCAGCTAATTATCTATCTGGCGGGGAAGAGGAGAATGAGATAACCGACGAGGAGATCTCGGCGGCAGCCTCCCTATATATGCGACAAACAAGAGGCCGATGAGGCCAACGAGGAGGTGGTCTCTGCACTACGCAGCCTCGGTGTCTGAAACACAAGTGGAGGAGCCGATACACTCTAGTTTTATTTATTAGTAATCCATCAGTGAAGTGACCATCCAGAGCATCCTGGAGAAATTCGCATCGGCTTGTGAGTTCAGTGTTTCATTTTACTTATTAACTCAGGTGTGTTAAGTCCTGGTGTGGGGCTACAACATATACAGAGTTCGTAACAACTCTATTTCGAGTCGAGTAATAAAGTACGTAGACATATGCATCTGCGTGCCTTACTGCCTTTCAAAACCCCTGTATTAACGGGAAGATTTGCATTCAAGTGGTTTCTGTCTGTGTTCACTATCAAAATCTTAAGATGCAGAACTTCGAATTAATAATTATCCATTTTCGACACCTGTGAGATATTTGCTGCCATGGGATCGTGTTTCTTCTTTTTTCTGGTTTCCAGGATGGGCACAGTTTTGCTACTGGAGTTCTCTCCTTAGGGAGGCTAGCTAGCCTGATTTCCTGAAAGAGTGAAAGAAGCGAGCTTTACAATCCTCAATGCCAATTTTAACATTATTAAATATGAGTTCATTCCTTGCCTTCCAGATAGTCTACAACATTAAGATGATTGAACCAGTTCGAGCCCATCCTCTGCGTCCTGCGCGAGGCGCTGCCGAACAAGTCCGCATGTTCGATATGCACGGGTACAGGAACACTAAGGGCCGAGGCTACTTCATCTTGAAATTCACAGTGGTGGGAATGAAGCAAGGGGGAGGAGTGCTGTTTTGGTTCTCCTCACATTTTTTTTTTTTTTGATAATGGATATAAAATCCGGCTTCTACATCCGGGATGTACACAGCCCAACATTACAGAGTTTAAAAGGAGATAAACAAGGAGAGCCAAAGCTCTAAACAAGGACCGGGGTGCTAGTTTAAACAATATAAATGTTTCCATCCTTTATTGGATATCTCTAAAGCAATTACTTCTAATTTCTTGCTTATCTTCGAGAGCACGTCCTTGGCTGTCTCATCATGCTGCAGCTGAGCCCAAAAGCGTAACCAGTACGCTCCCCTGAAAATTACCTGCATAATAGAGTTAGTTTTCATTTTATTAAAAACATAATCATTGCGGTATCTCCAGATAGCCCAAAGCAAAGCAGCCACCCCCACCCAAATTAGATCTCTAATCTCTTTATTTTGATTATGATTAGATAGCCAAGTACCAAACATGTGGCTGATAGATCTAGGTTGGGACAAACTAGTAGCAAAGAAGATAAGCCTCCAGATCATTTTGGTAAAGGGGCAGTCAAGGAATAAATGTTGAATAGTTTCATTCCCGTTACAGCAAATGCACTTCTGACACCCTTTCCAATTTTTCCTAGCAAGGTTGTCTTTGGTTAGGACGACACCCCTTTGCAGGAACCAGAGAAAAATTTTAATTTCTAGAGGTACCTTTATCTTCCAGATATTCCTATGCCGAAAGGGTGTATGTGTATCTATAATATTTAGATATAAGGAACGGACAGAGAATAACCCTGATCTGGTTAAACTCCATCTGAAATGATCTGGACCATCGACCAATTCGATATGGGAAATCTTTGCCACTAGACTTAGCCATTCTGTAAGTTTATTATCCACCAGGGCCCTTCAGGGTGTCAACACCACCACATATTCAGCGCACTGCTGGCACCACCGCCTGTGTTCAACGGCCTCTAGGGCGCTGCTGGCATGTTCACGCGCGCCGTGGAGACTATCCAGTGGGAGATTGTCGAGGAGAAGACCACAGTCGGGTGCATTGGCGGGGGTATCGCGAGGGCAAGAGGCGAGCTTCTTCGCACCGGACGCCAAGCAGCCGTCTTGCTAGTACCTCGGCATCTCCCCACTGACCATCGTCTGGATCACCAACCGTGTCGCACTGGCCAACAACACTACCGCGTCACTGCTACCGGCCAACGGCATAGCTTCTAGCACCCGATGGATTATGTGCGAAAAAGAGGCCTGTCTCCAAAAGTGCCAAAATTTTCACAGGTAGACTTCCAAAAATAGCTCGCCTCACGAAGAAAAGGCTGCGCCCTAGAGGCCTAGACAAGGCCCGTTAAGTGCGACCTAGTATAAAGACATAAACTAGGGTTTCCCATTCCAGCTGTTGAGCCACCTCGCTCCCTCCGTCTCTCTTGCCACCGAGCGAGCAGAGCGGGCAATGGGGAGCTGCGCCTCCCTCCAGACTAACTGTTGACGGTCCTTAAGTATCAAATTTAATTATCAAATAAACAAAGAAAAGGATCCAAATAAAATCAACATCTAGACTTAGGGTTTTATCTGACAGAATTCCACGAGTTTTGGTATTTGTCTATTTCTGCAGGGGGTTATCAGGAAATACGGAAGAAATGCCCACATATCGGGATTACATAGAGATATTAACGTGCCGCGCAATTATCTTACATCTAGAAGACTCCAGAAGCCACGGGAAGCACGCGGAGACCAAACAGGGCCAGAGGCAGGGCGCCCGCCCTCCTGCCCTGGGCGCCCGCCCTGACTTGGAGCCCAATCAGGACTCTTTCTCTCGGGAGATCTCCACCGACCTAAAGGATCAAGAATAACCGTTCAATCAATGTCGGTTTGATCCGACGGCCCAGGTTCACTTGAGGGGACTATATAACCAGACCCCCTGGCCCCTGGAGGAGGCAGCCCTTGATCATTATTCATTATTCATATACAGAGCAAAAGCTAGGGTTTAGAGATAAGAGCTCTCCTCTCTTCTCTAAACTAGAGTAGATCTAGATAGTAGCGAGATGGAGAGCGAAGGAGGATTAGAGGAGAGGCCAGCCTGTCGGTTCTTCCTCCGGTTGTACTTCGTCATGATCAAGCTCTAATCAAGCTTGCTCATGGGATGACTCTGGTAATCTACTTCTAATTCATTATGCACTTACTAATTATGTACGTTCTGGTTCACAACTCTTTTGAGTACTTTAATCTATAGGACGCTATAGGTTAGAGTTGTAGTATAGGTGTAAGCGAGGTGCTTAGATCTAGATTACTTGTGGATATCCCCTGTTTAGCTAGATCGTGTGGTAGGCCGCGTAGGTGACAGTTACGTTGGTCCTCTGTTGTCCACCTCTCGTTAGCAGGATGGGTAGGGTTTATCGGCCTAAGGATAAGCATCCTTTGTGGTGTACTCTTATCACGTGGTTCGTCCCAGACATAGACATACCCCTTTGAAGTAGAGAAACCATAGTTATCCTCTCTATTCTGCTACCATCGCCCATATACTAGAATTGCTCTACTCTCTATAACCATATTATCACTCATTATTATCTTACCTTTAATATTGTTCTTATTCAATTCTACCATATTTCCTATTCACACCTATCTATCTATCTTGGTTAAGTTAGAGCGTAGTTGGTTCTCCCGTTTCCCTGTGGATACGATAAAACCTTTAACCGGGTAAAAGCTTCAACCGTATCCGTGCGCTTGCGGATTATCTGTGTGCGTATAAATACCATAGTACACTCTAGTGCCATGCTTGGGATGACAACCTAGTATTCAAGTGGCGTTAGCAAGTGTCAACACTAACCAAGCGAGCGGCACGGGACATGCTTCCCTCTCTATCGAACAGTGTGGCAGCCTCATTCTCCTCTGGCGTGGCCGCGCGGTCACATCCTCCTCCTCTGACGCTCCGGTGTGGCGTGTGTGGCCCTCCTCCTCCGATACGGCTGCATGGCCCCCTTCCCCTCCTCCGACGAGGCCATGCGCCCCCTCCTCTAGCAGTGGTACCCCTCCCCCCCTCTCACCCTCAATGGCCTTAGATCCAACGACGCAGTTACCGGCACCGACGGCGTGTGGAGCTCGATCCCCACCTTCAACGTGGCGGTAGATCTAGCTCCGGCACGGCAGATCCCGTGGTGATCCGACAGCGAATCCTGGTTCTGCTTGCACTAAAATAAGTCTGTAGAGGTTAGGGATTCAGTGGCAAAACCCTTGAAGTTTGCTAAGATATTATCACGGAAGTTTTCCCAAGAGTACACGATGCTTGGCTTGAGCATTGAATACCAAGCCAATGCATCTCCTTCGGCAGCGATAATGAAGGATTTGGCCAAAGCTGAGTCATTTCCGCCTGCTGAGGCTACTGCTGCTTCAAAACTCATTAGAAATTGATGCAGGTCTATCTTGCCATTGAACTTGGGAAGTGTAATTGGCTTATAGGAAGCTGGCTAAGGCGACGCTTGTATGCCTTCTGCCAACGGGGACTTGAGGTCTATGATTCTTGGATTGGTGTTGTTTAAATCTGCTGGATGTCCACTGCTGAGGGTAGCAGAAGGTTGTAGCGAGGGCTGCATGCTCTGTATTTCCGCCTGTAAGACTGCAAGTTGTTGCCTGATCTCTGCTGCTTGAGTTGAGGCTTGAGCTGCTCGACGGTGGGCCACGAAAGCTACTACAACTCTATCTCTTTCCTGCTGCATGCTTTGAAGCTGGGCCTAAAGTTGCTAAAGCTCTTGAGCTGCCACAGATTGTGGCTGTGGTTGTTCTTCTACTGGCGGAGGTTGGTCTTGTAATGTTTGATCATCCTTCGCTTCATCATTTGGTGTTGAAGCATACGTGCTACGAGTGTTACGCCTTGGTCTTCCCCTTGGTGCGGAGCCTGCTAATGCTCTTGCGGAGGCACTTCTCTTTCCTGCCATCGTGGGTTTTTGCTGGCCATCACACGGTGGGCGCTAATGTTGGGTCACCAGGTTCCCGATAGAGAGTGGAGACGAAGGGCAAGCTTGTTGTGGCATAGCCCCTAAGGTTCAGAGGCTTCGCTCGAGGGCGAGGGCTTTCAACTCGCAAAGATTCGGGTATCGAGATATGTTTCGCACGTTTGTTGAAAACAACAGTTAGGGTTTCAGGTCACCCAAAAATCCTCTCTCCCTCCTCGGAGCTGAGCTCTCCTTTTATAGCGTACGGTTACAGTATGTTTACAGTACATAAATGCCCCTGCGACAGCCATGGCATAAGCAGGAATATTCTACTCCCCTACATATACTCTCGGGAGCACTTAGGTCTTTTACTTCTACAGCCTCTTTGGCTAATGGGTCCCTGCCAATTCTAACATCTCGGCCTATTAAGAGGTCTGACTTACAATCCAAGTGTAGTCTTCGTAGGGCGTCGGTCTTCGTAGAGGCTTTTCTCATGCCGTCCATGGAGCGAAGGTCTACATCAGCTGTCTCACTGGTGTCGACATCACTCCTCCCGCAAAGGCTCCTTTGCCTTGGTGTGAAGGCCGCTGTCGGCTGTTTCGCCGCCATCCATGACGCAGAGGCTTCTTTGCGAAGACTCTATCGGTTGTTTCTCCGATGTTGCCGTCATCCTCGATGTGAAGGCTTCTTCACGGCCATCCTTGGCGCGAAGACTCCTGTCGGTTGTTTCGCCACCTTCGATGTCGTCGTTATCCTCGACCCGAAGGCTTCTTCGTGGCCATCCTTGGCGCGAAGACTCCTATCGGCTGTTTCGCCACCTCCTCTTCGTGCTTCGTGGTGCAAAGGCTCCTTCGCCGCCATCCTTGACGCGAAGACTCCCTCAGTGCGAAGACTTCGCCTGCACTTAACACAAGAGAAGTGCTCTAAGGGTTAATCTTGCCGATAGGTCCTTCGATTGCAGGGTAGTTTTTCCAACAGAGCACACCTTATATTATGTGACATAAACAAAAAATGGTTACACCTTATATATTGAGACCGAGGGAATATTTGTTAAAGTAAACAACGAGCATTACTATAAGCAATTGAGCAATAGGAACAAAACTAATAAGTTCCAAATAACTGTAAATATATCACAAATAGAGATAAAACATTTTGTATAAAAAATGTAGTAGGTTCATATTTTTTTTGTAAAACAAATTAGGTTTGAACCTTCAGATATTAAACTAGAACTTTACTGACAGTAGGAAGTAGACAACTTAGAAACATGTGAGAGGACCAAATCTATCTTGTTTCAACAGCCAGATGGCGTCTGGTACCCAGTTTAGTAGTTCATATATATATAGAATTGTATAGTTCACATATCAAACTTACAATGTCTTTCTAAATATGCAGAATTGTACAATACAACAAAGTATAACAGACACATTATCGCACCCATCTCTACAGAAAATAAAAATATACAGTACAACTCCTTGAAAAGCCATATAGCTAGCCCTATAAATTAGCGAATATGATCTGACCAAGCATGCTTGCAGGATGGCTTTCTTCGTCATGGTATCTGCTTGCATTTATCCAGTAGTTTGGCTGCTTTGGTTAATTCATTCACGACCTCTTTCATTGTCGGTCTCTCGTCGACATCATACTTAAGACATTGGATTGCCAGAGCACCAATCTTGTCAAGGCACTCTATGCAATATTGACATTGAACACCATCATGAGATAAAATGTTTCTGTCATACATCTCCCTTCCGTTACCCTTCTGCTTAAAAAACTTGTCAAAAACAATGGGGAGGCTATTGATTTTATCTTGCCCGTAGTCGACGGTCTTCCGGGTGATCAACTCAAGAAGAACAATTGAAAAGCTATAGACATCACTCTTGGCCACAAAACGATTTGTCTTCATATACACTGGGTCCATATATCTTGTATCAGCGGGTACGGCCCTGGCATACTTACCGACTGACAAAAGCTTGGACGATCCAAAGTCGGAGACTTTGGGCATGAGATTGTCATCCAGAAGGATGTTGGCAGATTTGACATCACCGTGGATGCGGTCCTGGTCACCGTGTGAGTGCATATGATCAAGAGCTTCTGCAGAGCCAATGGCAATGTTGAGTCGAGTCCACAGTGGGAGCACCTTATCTGTGCCGACATGAAGCAGGTTGAAGAGGCTCCCATTACCAATATACTCGTAGACCAGGACAGGAATGTTTGTCTCTAAGCAGCACCCAACCAGGCGAACCAAATTTCGGTGTCTGATTTGGAACTGGAAGGTGATCTCACGCACAAAATCGTCACCTTGCTGAACGGGACCTACTAGACCTCCTTTGTTGTGGTCGACATGAGAGCGTTTAACTGCAACTCGCTGCTTGTCGTGGGTTGTTCCCAAGAAGACGGTGCCGAAAGCACCTTTTCCGATGGGGGTACTGTAGTTGTTAGTTATTTTCTTCAGCTGGGCTTCTTCGAATATGACAATGCCAGCTGCTTCCTTCAGTATTTTACCCCCGTTGTTGTCGAAGCATGCTTTCTTCATTCGCCGCTTCCTATCCTTGTATATGGACCACAGCAGGAGTGCCAGAAAAGAGCTTGCGACAAGTGTTGCTGCAACCACAGCGTGCATCCACACATTCAATGGCCATATATAGTTCTATGCGACGTTATAGGTTCCTACTGCCATATATTAATTACAGTTTGCATGCTAATGCATGCCATGCATCTATGATTTTCGTGTGTAAATTGCACAATAAGGCAACACCCTTTTACAATTTTGTTAGTATATATACAAAACTTTTCATGCCTGTTTCGCAAACAAGAAAAATCTACTACAGTTTCCGACTGTGAACCTTACAGTATTTTTAGAAGGAATTTGTTAGATTACAGACAGTTTTTACACCTTGTGGAAAAGAATATGTATGATATACCACTCTCCCTCCGTCCCAAAACAAATGAATTATTTCTATGATTGACTATATCACAGAATCGAAAAGTAAGACCAAATTTGATATGGACATATATATTTATGGCATAAAATTTAGATACATGCTGGAATATAAATTCATCATAGTTTCTATAAAATTGGTCAAACATAAGATATAGTACGACTTCGGATGACCTCTAGAAGTTAATTTATTGTGGGATGGAGGTGTACTTAGAAAATTCAATCATGGTAGTATGAGCGATTTGTCTGCTCACCTAATATTGCAGCAGCAGGGGCCGGAAATATGGGATGACAATCCTTTCCTGTCCGACCAAATTTGCATGGACAGTTGTAGCTACCATCTGTGTCAATGCATTTGCTTCCACTTGGACAAGAATTCAACTCTGGCTTTTGGCATTCATTGATATCTGCATATATATATAATCAGTGAATATGCATTATGCATGACTAGATTTGCATGTAGAATAGAAGTTTTTTGTAGTATTTGCTACAGAATTGTTCAAATAAGAACATTAAGTTTTCAAATAAGAACCTCTTGAGTAGCAGTTTGCTTTGGAATTGTAATAATGTACTCTCTCGGTTCGAGAATGATAAGTATACTTAGTATAGAGAAAAGTCAATTTTGGGGACCTTAATAAAAAAAATTAGTCAGACGATCATCATATGTAAAATTGTTACAAGCTAGCTAGGTCACTGCTACTTACTAGTGCATCCTCCACGAGCTTCACCGTCAACGTAGGGGTTACCCTCGTAGCCTTTGGTACAGTTGCAGAAGTAGCCAGGGCCGTTGGTTGAGTTGACGCACTCGCTGTGGTTGCTCACACAGGCGTACCCTGGCTTGCTTGCTGCCTGAGCGCAGGTGATGGAGCTGCCATTATTGTCGCGGACGCGGATGGCCCAGTCGAGGCGGAGCGGCATGCTCCAGTCCACCTGCAGCGGCGGCGCCGTGGTCTGGGTCGGGGTCTGGTTACTCGTCGCCGGCGCGTGTGCCGTCAGGTCGGATGCCTTGAAGCTGTAGTTGCCCTTCTCCACGACGAAGGCATAGTCGCAGGGGCAGAACTCCTGCTGGGCGTGCGACCAGTCGCCGGTGCCACCGTACATGGTCATGGAGGTGTCCGTGAGCCCCGGCGGGATGTCGACGCGGCAGCAGCCGAGGCCCGCGCAGGCACCGTCCTGCGGGTCGTCAGGGTCGTTGGTCACAGACACGCAGCCGGCGTAGAACTTGTAGTTGAATCGGCTAGCGCCGCGCAGGTTCTTGCCGCCCTTGACATAGATCAAGGTGTTGCAGCCGAGCACGTAGAGCTCGTTGGAGACGTTGGAGATGCGGTACACGCCGGCGTCGTTGAAGTTGACGTTGCCGGTGTAGAACCCTGTTCTATTGCCGGCGGAGTCGAAGCACTGCCATGCCACCGGCAGGAGCACGCGGACCTCAGGCGGCGCCACGGTCAGGTTCAGCACTGGGATCGTCTGGTTGGTCCCCGCTAGCACCGGAATTTCACCGCCGGTGGCGGCGCTGCCGTTGTTCATGCAGCGGATCTCGAAGCCTTGGCGGAAGCAGGCGTCGTCGCCCATGCCGAACGGGTAGGGTATGTCAACGCCTCCGCAGCTCCGCTGGCAGCCTGCCATCGCGGACACGCTACTGCTGTTATCCGCGGTGGCAGACGCCGCCGTCGCTGCAACGAGCAGCAGCAGCAGCAGCAGCGATGGCGACATATGTTATTACCGGAGGCGAGCCTGCGTCGCCAATGGCGAAGGTGTGACTGCTGGCTTTGCACTGCAAGGTACGTACTCAATTTGTTCTGTTCGTGTATCACCGGAGGCGATCGAGCCCCTGCTAGTGTTTATGTAGAAGAACCAGCAGGTGTGTGTGTCACAGGGATCGGAGCAAGAAGAAGCCCACTGGAATGTTCACCGCGCGCCATGCACACAGGACCTACTATACGCTGTGTGGCGTCCTTTTGTGACTGATTCAGTGCAAACGTTACGTAGTAGGTCCTGTTTGGTAAAACGCTTGCATGGTATGGATGATGTTGAGTAGTCCATGGACCGTTAAAGATCAATTATTCATCTGTCACTTTAATTCAAAAGGGTTAGGGCACGCAGTTAACCTTAGTTCTGAAAACATTTTTGTTTTCGGAACTATAGCATTTTCGTGTTTATTTGACAAACATTGTTCAATCATAGAGTAATTAGGCTTAAAAGATTCATCTTGCGATTTACAGGTATACTGTGCAATTAGTTTTTATTTTCGTCTCTATTTAGTGTCTCATACATGTACCGTAAAATTCGATGTGACGGAGAATCTTAAAAAGTTTTAAATTTTTGGAGTGACTCGCATGTCTTGTATCAGGAGCAACTTGGATGTGACACGTCTGAATCAGCTGGTAGCAGCCAATAACTCTGGGGTACTGGGCTTTTTATTCATAGACTGACCAAACCTATCAATTCTGCACCAGCACATGCGCACAGATAACAGGAGCGCGACGTATGTAGACGACCTGCGTTCTGCGTGGTCAGCCTGTTTGGCTTGCTTGGTGACCGCTTGCAATGGGCATCCTAGGCCTTGTTTAGTTCCGAAAACTGAAAAGTTTTCAGAACTGTAGCACTTTTGTTTGTTTGTGGTAAATATTGTCCAATAATAGACTAACTAGAGTCAAAAGATTCGTCTCGTGATTTACAGTCAAACTACGTGATTAGTTTTTGTTTTCGTCTATATTTAATGTTTCATACATGTGCCGCAAGATTCGATGTGACAGGAAATCTTGAAAACTTTTTGGATTTCGGGGTGAACTAAACAAGGCCCTATTATAAATGTTATCCATTCATTGATTGGCATACAGTCTATCCTATCATCATCCTCTCTTATTGGCATCCATTAATTGAAGCTTCCCGTAATTGATGCAGAGGCCTGCGGCGTCGTCTCGCCATGTCACTGCCATGATAGTGACTGCATATCTACCAGTGCCGACGACTTACTCAGCTGCCCCAAGGGTCAAGGTCTACTGGGACCACGGCGCCATCACCACTGATGCCTCCGTGCCTCCATTATTGTCCTCCGCAGCAGCAACAATGCTTCCCCTGAATATGATGGAGTGCCTCCGTTTGGTTAGCTTTTTTTTAAGGCTAGACCCAATTATAGACATAAATGCTCACATATAGCATGAACACACATTTACTCCTAAAAACACACATGTACACTCTATCTCTATGAGTACCTCCGGAGAACCGAGTTGGATCAGCAAATCTCCAGATTGTTAAAGTCACGTGTCTTGCTTCTGAATGTTTGGACACATGCATATAGAGTACTAAATATAGACAATTTATGAAACTAAAAACACAGCTAGAGATTATTTTGCTAGTCGAATCTTTTGAGCCTAATTAGTCCATGATTGGACACTAAAAGCAACTCCAACGGAGTTGGCAAAAATAGATGGCTAAACTCATGATTTAGCTCACCTTTAAAGTAGAAACTCGAGCAAAAAAACACAAAACTCCAACAGCCTTTCCAATAGGATGAAGTGAATGGCTAGAAACATAAACATGCCGAAACATAAAGATGGATAGAGACTGCTCAATCTGACGGAAAAAATTCAGACATAGACAAGATTGATTTTGAGAATCACTCCACTAAACTCCATCCAAACAAGCGCTTTAATCCACAAAACTTGATCAAAAGATGGGGATTAATATTTAGCTTCTCATCTAGGGGAGCCACAACGAGCACGACGCCCAAATCTCCTGGTGATTACTCCTTTCCCCCAATCTCTTCACCTTCCGATTCTCTCCAACTCGCCACGAAGGTCTTGCCGTTCCGATCTACGCCAAACATGGCTAAGCTCTCATGGACCGCAAGAGACATGGAGATTGATGGGCGGCCCAAGATAGGAGAGAGATCCTACCCGTTTTTTTGTGGGAGGAAGAATGGCCACCATAGATGGCACTAACGGTGGCGGCGAAACCCTAGGTCCCCTCCTTCTCTTTTCTTCCTTCGTCTGACCAAACAAAGGAGGGCGGCTGGTGGAGCAAAAAGGCCACAGGGTTGAGGGAATGAAAAAAATGGCAGCAGGGGAGTCCAATCTGAGACAAGGAAAAGGGGTGGGGGTCACGGTACAGTAGCTGCACTACAGTATTTTTTATTTTTTTAAAAAAATTGTTTTGTCTGGTGTTACAGTCTACGCCCCTAAAGAGAATTCATCCTCGAATTCCTTGTGTCTACGATAGAAAATAATGGGATGGTGTGGGATATAAACCCCTATACCCTTATGACTCAATATGAGCCGCACCATCGGAGGTGGCCCGGTCCATAATACGAAGACATGCGGCACACGACGTTGGTCGGTGTGCACTGTAAGACTACAAGAAGATATTGTACCAAATCTGATACTTTACTTGTAAATCTATCCTTTCACAATATATAAGGAGGGGCAGGGGTCCCCTAGAGGACAAGTCAGAGATCACATTATATCTCATATCAATACAATCAGACGCAGGACGTAGGTATTACGCCCTCACGACGGCCGAACCTAGATAAAATTATTGTCCGTGTCTTGCGTCACCATCTAGTTTGTAGCTTGCGCACCTGTCTGTTGATATTCTAGTACCTTGGGCATACCCCTAGGTAGACTGCCGACCATCTTTCGTCGACAGTGGCGCGCTAGGTAGGGGATGTGCGTACAGCTTCCCATGCGAGCCAGATGGTCATCATGTCCGACTCCGCGGTCATGGCAAGCGGTCTCACGTTCACCGTCGGCCAGATCACCTAGACCACCGGCTTCAACGGCTTCACCGCCACGACCCTCGAGGAGGTGCAGATCCAATCTGCGCCGATCACTTCTTCGCCGACGTCAGCTGCGGCTCCAACCATGCTGGCCACCGCTTCGACCACTCCAGCAACGTCTCCGAACGCACCGACAACACGTTGCCGCTTCCCTACTACAAAGGGAGACTGATCGGCGACACCGATCTACTTGGGCTATCGACCAAGTTGCTTGGCCTACTTGCTCTGACCACCTGTCATATCGCAATAATGATTGCTGCGAAGAACGGCGCTACGACAACCGCGACAACTATTATGACAACATGTCGGAAAGCTCGAGGGCCAAACAATTTTGTCGTCACCGAATAGACGTTCGTCCAAAGATAAGTGCACTTCAAATATTTTATTTATTTTTGGCATAATATTTTTTACATTATTATCCTTCAAAATAATTTTTTGGTTAGCCGACTAGTTTTTTTTCTCCTACACGTGTTTTCCAGAGCCGGCACTGTCTCCGACTCCTCCCTACACGTGCACGAGATCCGCTCTCTGCGGCTGGCAATCCTACGCGTGCCTAGGTTCCACACCTCATGCTCCAGATTGTTGGCCAAACCAGAGCAGCTCTGGGATGAATTAACTACTCGTGTTAACTTTAAATATAACATAAAACCTAAAATCTTACTCTAGTGCTGATTTTTTTTCTAGAGTTTATTTATACATCATATAGTATCTATTCTCTATATTTATTTTTCAGAACTTTGGCCCAGTCAACAATGTACGCTCGGGGACTCGTCGACCATTCCCTACGCCGTGCTCAAGGACTGCTCCGACCACCGAGCATGTTTACGTTCCCAACCACGCTCAGAGATTTGTCGACTAGTCTCTATGTTGTGCTCGAAGACTGTGCCGACCACCGAGCACGTTTTTGTTCCCAACCACACTCAAGGTCTTGTTGACCAGTCTCTACGCTGTGATCAGGGACTGTGCTGACCACCGAGCACGTTTACGTTTCCAACCACGCTCGAGGACTTGTCGACTAGTCACTACGCTGTACTCGGGGCTTGCTTCATCCACTCTCCGACCACAGCTTAGGGACTGCTCTTCTCAGTTACATATGAATTGCACTCATACAACTGAGGGGCGATTTTAATTTTTAAGACCTTGCTACAAGGCTAATACTTCGCCTTTCAGCAAGCTCGAGGACTACATCAGTACAATGCACCTAACGGTGCATCTCAGCATCAGAATTTCTACGTGGACTTTTCTTTTTAGACCCTGGTACCACGTGTCTACGTCACCTACTACTAGGATCGGGGACTAAGTAGGCATATTTCACCCTACGGTGAATATGCTTGCTTTCTCAACGTCTAAACTTAACATAAAAGTAAAGTGGGCATACTTCATCAGGAAAGAAATCTTTTTTCTCAAGAGCACCATGCATTATTCGGACAACCTGCTTCTGTGGTGTCAATGGTGGTCGACTGTCTTCCGAACTACTGTCGCATCTATTCGAGCGACTTTCCCTGCTGGTCGAGACCTCAAGCCTCACTGGTCGAAGAAGCTCAAGACTACGTGTCGCATCACAATACATGGAGCTCAGGGACTAGCTGTGGGGGTATAAACCCCTATACCCTCATGGCTCAATATGGGCCGCACCATTGGAGGTGGCCCAGCCCATAAAATGAAGACGTGCGGCACACGACGCTAGTCGGTGTGCACCGCAAGGCTACAAGAAGATATTGTACCAAATAGGATACTTTACTTGTAACTCTGTCCCTTCATGATATATAAGGAGGGGCAGGGGTCCTCTAGAGGACAAGTCAGAGATCACATTACATCTCATATCAATACAATCAGACACAGGACGTAGGTATTACGCCCTCACGGCGGCTGAACCTGGATAAAATTTTTGTCTGTGTCTTGCGTCACATCTAGTTCGTAGATTGCGCACCTATCTGCTGATAATCTACTACCATGGGTATACCCCTAGGTAAACTGCCGACCATCTTTCGTCGACAGATGGTAAACTACATATAACCACGTAATTCTCAACGTTATCGAAAAGTTCAGGATACTCTACATCTGCTCCTCAAGCTCCCAAGTCGCTTCATGCTCAGACTGATTCGTCTATAGAACTCTCAAATATTTGATAATTCTTCTTCTTAGAACATGCTCCGAAGATTCTAAGATACGCACTGGGTGACACTTCGTAGTCAAGTTCTGCTCCACATGAATCAGCTCTAAGTCGATCTTATGCTGGGGATCTCACAAATACTTTTTTAACATAGAAACATGGAAGACATTATGAACTCCCTTCATAGACTCTCGTAACTGTAAGCGGTAAGCCAAGCTACTGACCTGGGCTATAATATCAAAAGGCCCAATGTACCTTGGGCTAAGCTTCCCAGTAGTACCAAACTGCACAATGCCCTTTCCTTGTTTAGTTCCAAAAAATTTTGCAAAATCGACACTGTAGCACTTTCGTTTGTATTTGACAAATATTGTCCAATCATGGACTAACTAGGCTTAAAAGATTCGTCTCGTCAATTCCGACCAAACTGTGGAATTAGTTTTTATTTTCGTCTATATTTTATACTCCATGCATGTATCTAAAGATTCGATGTGATGGAGAATCTGAAAAATTTTATAAAATTTTTTGGGAACTAAACAAGGCCCAGGCGATACTCAGAGAAGAACCTGATCACCCACAATGTACAGTGTTTTTTATTTTATTTTTTAAAAAAATGGTTTTCTCTGGGTTTACATTTCCATAGCAACGAGTATACACACTAACAGAAGAGTATGTACATTACACATGAATTTTTGAACCAAAATCAACCAAACTCATTTATACTCAGTAGTTGTACAAACAAAATCGATCAGAAAAAACAAATCTAGCAGCTGCCATTCCTGGCATTTGTACGCACACATCCACATCTGTGCCACTCGTAAGCAACATCGCATTTGTTGGGAATGATTTTCACAACAAAATGCCATAAGAAATAGAGAGACGAAACATTGGAATTCATGAAGAAAATAGATTGGAGTCAAATCGTGTCACACTCATACTCATGAGAACTCACGAGCCTGTTGCCATGGCCATCGAGCGGTCACTGTGGGTGGAAGGGAGCAGCAACAGGTGCCCTCACTGAGACGATGTTGCCGTGTTGCACACCGTACGTGTGGAGTCGCAGCAAGGTACGGCACCATGGGGAGTCGCAGCCGTCGATCTGGATTTACAATCAGTGGCCTCGCTGCCGATGCAAACGGAGCCGTCGACGGGGTAGGAGACACCAGTGCTTCCGTCGCCGTGGAGGTGGATGGCGGAGCCATGACAAGTACTGTTCTGTCGCATGACAAGATAAAATCTTTAAAAAATCATAAGTCTTTGATACAATATCGGATGAATACAAAAATTATATGAAAATTGTAGCCCTCGATGAGATCTTTGTAGTTTTTAGTTTTTTCATTTGAGGATGTTAATATACTAAAAATAATAATATAAAATTTCAGGAGTATAATAACCGTGTACTAGTGCTTATCGTATTAGAACAATATTATTTTTTATGTATGTTATCAAATGAAGATACTTCTTGCATAAAAGTTATAGCTTTCAATAATATCTATAACTTTGTAGGTTTGAGCTTTTTCATTTAAGAAAACTAGATGAATTTCCCGCGCGTTGCTGCTGGATTTTCTTAAATATAAATCATTATATGCATAGCATTATATATGATATTTAGTCCATTATGTATGTATACATATGAATTTGACTTACATGTATTTTATTGTATTATATCTAGTAAAAATTGCTAAGCTAATAGAATAAAAACTAATATTTTTTGCATTATAGAAGAACTAATTGGTCTATTATGTATGTATATATATGAATTTGACTTGCATGTATTTTATTGTATTAGATCTAGTAAAAAATTTGCTAAGCTAATAGAAAAAAAAACTAATATTTGGTTACATTATAGAGGAATTAATTGGTGATGAAACAAATAGTGTATGTACATGACTTGTATGTTAATAGATTAAAGATTTAAAGTATTTCACATGATATAGATGACATGGTCATTTTTTGTAATTAATATGGGATGACATGGACTTAGTGGGGAATGATGTGGACACATTGCATGGAGAGACAGAATATTTAGTGGGTCACTTAGTGGAGAATGATATAGACACCTTGCATGAAGAGAGAATTCATCTAGTGGGGTTTAGCTTTATAAGAGTTATAGATTAAGATCTTCAGAAAATAATATAAAAATTAGAAGTTAAGATGCTCTGAAATTTTATATTATTGTTTTGTCTGTACCACTTGGCATTTCGCCAGCATGGTCCAGCAGAAGCAACCGTCGTCCCACGCGCTTGGCCTACTCCAACGTGGCAGTTCGCCTCCCTCGCAGCAGGGATCAGGATATACCTGCTGCTCCTTGCTGTTTTTTGTTCTACTTCCACAATTACTAGCTTGTCGATCTTATCTGATCTCTGATGTCATTGGTACTTCCACAATTATTTGTTCAGCTATCTCTTGTCTATTGCAAATAGCAGTATAAGTTTAGAATTTTAAAAACTCGCCAAAAGTCAAGTTTACAATATTGACCGAACTGAATTACTGTAGTAGCAATGTAGCAGCGATTGGATGCAGGGAGACGCCACAACTGTGCCGCAAGAGCCGCGAAGCTAATTAAACAGAGCATATGCAGCCAGGGGCATGCATCATCCACGCTACTCTTCCACCAATAAGAGACATAACATCATTGGACAAATAACGGACCAAGTTGCATTTAATAGATGAAGAAAGGTGGCGAGAAGTATAAACAAGAGACATGACACAGAGACAACAGGACGAGGGAAACAACAAGAAAAAAACAAGAATTACATAATTGGAAGGATAATGGATCGGAAGCAAATTTGAATGGAATAAAAATAAAACACCGATTAACATAAGTGGTAACGAATATGGCTCATGTTTCACAAAGCTTGCCCTGCTAGCTCCTCTGTGTGTACACCAACAAAGCGTGTGGCTGCTTCTTGTAGACGAGCGCAGGCAATGGATCTTTTCAACCATGTCCCAATACTATGTGTGTAGCCGTTTTTCTCATGCACAACAAAACAATTGGAGAATATACTCAGACCCAGGAGCTGCCACGATAAAAAAAACAAGTCATGAGTGGCCTAATTAACTGCAGTAGAAAATATGCATGCATGCATTATTCAGTAGAAGAAGAAAGGAGGAGTACGTACGTACATGCATTCTCAGGTAGTAGGCACACGTTGAATCCTTTTTTTTTCTATTGATGTCCGTTTCTCTAGTAGAAATATTGTAAGGTAGGGTGGTTGGGGTGGGCATCCGCTTCTTCGCTCAGCTTCTCTTTCACTTTCATTCCCAACTCCTGCTGGATCGTTACGTGTCTAGGATAAAGACGGACACCCACACTACGAAGGGACGGGAGGTGGTGCAAGGCCAGGCCATCGGTACTGATGAATTCACCTTCCAAGAAATCATACAGGGTGATCTCGAAATGAAATTCTTCAAGCCTGGGCATAGCTCCTGGTGGGAACATAGACGGCACTGTTTGAAAACCATAGAATCTGCACACTCTTGCACATGGGAAGGCATCAGGGCCAACCGCGAACCTTCCCAGCACTTGTAAGTTGTCACTAGCCAAACCCAAACGCATTTTTAGAACACGAAGAGCCTGCAACATCCCGAGGACTTGGATGTCCTCCCTTCGCATTTGAGCCACTGTTATGTACAGGGATGATAGGAGAGGAAGCGATCCCGGATTAATCCATGTGGGCAACCGACTAGTTATAATAATACGAAGAAAGGACAGGTTGCCTAGGGACTCCACCGAGCCTTCAAGATTCATCACCATGCTGCCTGAGAGTAGTTTTAGATGTCGGATTTTCTGCAGTTTGCCTAGGGACTCCACTAAAGCTTTGCAAATGCCCTCGTGACATCCTGCTTCCCTGTCCATTACAGGCGGCCCGATACTGAGGATCCTCAGTTGCGTCAAATGGCCTAGCTCTTCTGCAATCTGCGCAGAATCAACAATTGCATACCGTAGCACTTCTAAGGATGTTAGATTCCTCAATCCATTTGGCAGACAGATACTCCAATCAAGAGCGAGACACATCAGTCTTCTTAGCCCGACAATACTTGATGGCAATTCTTTATTTATAAAAGTTCCACATAGGTCCAATGTCTGCAAAAGTTGTAGCTTCCCAGTCTCTGATGGGAGCTCACCAGCATACTCAGTATTTCTTAGAACTAGATACCTTAGGTGAAATAAGTTCCCAACAAAACTCAAACTTGGAATGTCTTTAAGACTGCAATCTTCTAGGTCCAATACACGAAGGAGATGATAACATGGAAAGGATGGCATAGAATTGATTATATCACCACTGAAGATAGCAAGTGACCTTAGTTTTGGCAGCTCCATTGTAGGCCAAGTAGTATTTTGGAGAGATAGCCTGTGAACCTTGCTTCCCCCAGAATATGTTTCTTGCTTGGTGTCACCTAATATGGTGGTAACAAAACATTCTTCCCTTGACAAGGAACAAATGAGATCAAGCACCATGTCATGCACACGGCAAGCAGTAGGCATACCTTCATCATCTGTATCTACTGGTTGGATCAGGCTTGTATTTATAAGCTCATAGAAGTAACTCTCACTGAGCTCAAATAAACTTTTGCCCCCTTCTCCAGGTGGAACAAAATCTTCAGCTATCCACCTCCATATCAGCCGATCTCTCCCAATCTCATAGTCTTCAGGAAATATACTTAAGTATAATAAGCAGGTCTTCAGATGAGCTGGTAGATCATAATAGCTAAGAGATAATATCTTTCTCATAGTTTCCATATCAGCACTGCTTCCAAGTCCGGAACCAATAGAGTCACAAAACTCATACCACTCTTTCATATTTCCCAACTTATTTGCCAACAAACTTGATGTAGTAATGATAGCTAATGGCACACCTCCACATTTCTTAATTATTTCTTCAGATATTCCCACAAAATTTTTAGGACATTTTTGTTCAGAGCCAAATATTCTCCCATAGAATAATTCTTTAGAACTGTCAAAGGGAAGAGGTTCCATGCTATAAGAACAACCAGCTTCCATGGCAACATTATGCTTCCGGGTAGTTATGACTATTTTGCTTCCCAAGTTATTGTCATACAAAGCATATCTTATTATGTTCCATGATGATACATCCCATATGTCATCTATAACAATGAAGTACCTATATAGGCATGGAAACGATTCAGTCATGTACATATATGAAAAAAAAATACTAAGCCATTCAAGCTGACAAAAAACAGCTATATAGAGGAAAAACATTCGACAAATACAATCTGAGGACTAAACAATATGAACAGAAAGTATTGCAAACTATAGTATTTAGTTTTGTAGTAGATTCAGTCTGCAGATTACATATTTCTCAAATGACTGTTCAATTTGCAAATCTTAATTCAAAGGCTCTTAGTAAGAATATAACTACCTCTTATTAATGAGGAATTCCCGAAGTTCATCGATGAGCTGCCTTTCATCCAATATAGCCAAGTTGAACTCGGTCATATAACGCCACTTGTCAAGACCTATGAGAATGTCTTTCAAGACTTTGTTCAAGTCTGGATTTTGGCCAACAGGAACAAAAGCTTTGAAAGGCACATCGTCTGTAAGGTTCTCATAAACAGCTTTAGCAAGAGTAGTCTTGCCTAACCCTCCAAACCCAACAATAGAGACTATCTTCGTCTCCAAGTCTTCCCCTTCTGATATCAGCATTTTTGCAACCTTATCCCTCGGCTCTCCTATGCCAACCAACTGTGACACTTTTGTGTAGAGAGCCGAAAGCCGTGGATCAATACTTGTTGTGGCACCATGCTTGGCAACAAGGTCATCGACCTTGTACCTGTTATGCCGCTGTGTCATCTCCTGAAGTTGCTTCCTGATGTCTTCAATAGCGCATGAAATTTCACGGCGAGCCTTGCCCTTGCTGAACAGGTCTCCCATCTTTTTCATGGCTCGTTTCAGCCTGCTCAGATCAGCCTTCTCATGGCCGTCGACATGCACAAGAAAGGAGTCAAGTATATCTTCAATATCATAGGAAGCCTCCCTAACCTCGCGTGCCCAGATCTTGACCTGCTCGTCGAGCTGGTCCCATGGCACTGCTGCCACCTTGCGGAGGGCGGCGTGCATGCACTCGAGCTCTCGGGAGAGGGACTGCACTTTCATCTTGACGCCCTTCTGCAGCTTGTACTCCTCCTTGAGCAGCTCCAGCATCTTGGAGGGAAGCACACCCAACGCACCCATCACCAGGTCCATACTCACAGTCACAGCCTCTGAAAATGAGTCAATCAATCTGCTAGTAAATATTCTTGGTTGCAGGTGGTATATATGGTGGTGCTGCGGGAATGCAAGTGCAGCATAAATGAATCTGAAATAAGGAAAACAAATTTCAAGATGGAGAGAGAAAGATTTGAGGTCATCAAATGTTTACAGCTTGAAAACAAAGACTTATGAACCTCAAATTCTCTAAAAAGCTAGATATATAAATTGTTTCTGTTTTTGAGCTGAAAGGAAAATCGAAGCAAGTATATATTTTCCAAATAAAAAATGTTTCAACTCACCAAGGACACTGTAGAAGCAGCTGCAGGGGCCAAAGACGCAGAGGACACAATCAGCTAGCGTGTTAAGAAGTAAGGCAGGCGATTCACAAAGTGCCAGGGGATAAGTGGAGGTGTTGTGGGAATGCAATACAAGTGCTCGCTGTGTGTTCGGGTTGCCCCTCTAGACTTTGTTTTATGTTCCCTCCGTAAGTGCAGCACAAATCAAACTGAAACAAAGGAAAGAAATTTCAGGTTGGAGCGAGTCATTCTGAAAGATTTGAGGTCCTCAAATGTTTATAGCTCAACAATCAACCTCAATTTTTTTTCAGAAAGGTAGGTAAATTGTTTCAATTTGAGCTCAAAGAAAAATCTAGGCCAGTATATATTTTGGAAATGAAAAATTCTTCAACTCACCATCACCAAGGAGGGAGACCGTAGGAGCAGCTGCGGAGGAGGGGCGGCCAAAAACACAGAGGACGACCACCGTGTTAGGTAGTAATAAGGCAGACGATTCACATAGTGCCAGGATAAGAGCGACCTAGAGAGTAAATATCCAGCTAGACTACCATAAATTTCCATTTGTTTGTACATGAGAATAGGGACCTGTATAATAATGTGAAAGGTAGGAGAGTAGTCAGGCAAAGAAGAGAGACAATGCAGAACTCATATATTTTAAATCGGCAGCAACATTGATATACTATCCTGCCGGCCACTACCATCCCTCCGCCCCATGCAGTAAAAGCCTCCATAGAATAGTAAAATGCTCCGCTTCTCGGGAGCAATAGTCCAGCTGCGTCTTGCAACGCACATTTGGTATTTCAGTATTTCACACTCAATTTTATGTTAACATATTTTTTTTTGCAACCGAAATTTTCTGCCTAGTGTTACGTATAATTGACAAACTATCTTGTGTTCGCCATCACGACTGCGCAAGGGCAGGAAAGAAACAAAATCCACCATAACCGCGCTTCTGTTAAGAAATGCACATTACATGAAAGAATTAATAAAATGGGTAAAAGCTCATCAGCAGCACACAAACTACAGCAATCCGAATCACGAACCATGGCCTAGTTTAGTTTTAGAGTGTAAAGTTTTGGGGTATCATCATATCGGGTGACATAGGGGTATCGTATAGGATGTTTAGATACAAGTAAAAAAAATAAATTACAGAGCCCGTTAGTAAACCGTGAGGCGAATTTATTAAGCCTAATTAATCCGTTATTAGCATATATATCACTATAGCACTTTATTATCAAATCATGGAATAAGTTAAAGATTCGTCTCGCATAGTATAATCTGTGTAATTATTTTCTAATCTATATTTAGTACTCCATACATATGTCCAAATATTTGATGGGATAAAGTGTAAACTTTTTGAAAAAGAACTAAATAAAGCCAGAGCCTTATTTAGTTCCATGGTTTAAAGTTTTAGGGTGTTACATTGGATGTTACATAGGGTGTCCATGAGGTGTTTGGATACTAATAAAAAACAAATTATAAAATCCATCAGTAAACACGAGACGAATTTATAAAGCCTAATTAATCAGTCTTTAGCACTTATGCTACTGTGGTACTTTATTTCAAATATGGACTAATTAGGTTAAAAGATTCATCTCGCAAAGTAGTCACAATTTATGTAATTAGTTATTTTTTTAGTCTATAGTTAATATTATATGTATATGTCTAAATATTAGATGGAGTAGGGTGTAAATTTTTAGGGAGAAACTAAACAAGGCGAGTGAAACTTTGCAGGCCTTATGAACAACGCCCTTGTTCAGACCTCCTCGTGACTCCATTGCTGCAATGGTTCATCGATGAGATAATAATATACTGCTAGTGGGGGTTGGGGAATCAATGTCATGTGCACGCATGCTGCTCTACCGCTAATAACGGATCTCTGCTGGGTGGGATGTAATATTTTTTTTTTTTGAATCAAGGGTGGGATGTAATATTATTTCACACACGGAAGCCAATGTCATGTACACTCAGGCCACTTTAGCGCTAATATCGGATCTCTGTCTTCTGGGATGTAATTTAATCCCATTGTAGATATCACAGATTCCATCCAGACCAATGACCACACTGATCAGCCCCGGACTTATTCCCTCCTCAATTTCTTTTTTCAAATTACACAATACAAATGCTCGAACATCCTTGGGGGCAGTTTGAAATCTCTAAGAAAATAAATATTCTTGAGTGCTAACTCAACCCGCCAAGTTAATTTCATATGTCCTTGAGTGCTCGTCTGAACTGTCAAGGTAATTCATATTTTCTTGAGTGCAATTAGAAACCGCCAAAGTAATTCATACTCCCTCCGTCCTGTAATATAGTACAATATAGAACTTAAAATTTATCCTCAAATATAATGTATTCTAGAGGACAAAACCCAAATTTGCATTAAATACTTTCCTTTTATTAACCGATCATGATTAATCATGTTGATGATAGCGTCTGGTTAGGAAATAAAATGAGGGTAGATGTGTCTTTTCCATTCTCTCTTAATTTGTCTTAAAATTCCTAGAATGTACTATATTACATGACAGAGGGAGTATTTCCGTAAGTGCTATTACGTTGATGTCAAATCATCACACGCCCACCATGGGTTGTGACCGTCATCGGCGAGAGCAAGCCACAAGGGGCCCACAAAGGGGGCGTCACCATCCCTGATGCCACCAAAGGAGGGGCGGCATAGCCGCCGCCGCTGCGGCTGTTTCCTTCCAAGTCACCTTTGGTTAACATATCTAGTCTTAGTTGGGTTTGAAAATAGTTTGTTAAGATAGAAAGTAAAAGAGTTGATTGATGGATAGAAGAATCCATGTTCGATAAGGATCTCCTTGTTTTGCTTGTGAGCCAAGTCCAATAAGGACTATAAATAATAAGGAACATGTAATCATATCAATCAATTAAGTAATAGACTGGCGAAAGCTCTTTTCCTCTCTCCCTCTCTCTACCAATGTGGCCACCCTAGCTAGCGTCGTGGCCCCTTGCCACGCCGGCGGCCACCACCTGGCCAGGCCCCTAACACAAATGTTTGGAGAAGTTATTTTGGAAAGAACGGTAGTAAATGTTTGGACATCTATGTATTTACCTATGTTGATGCAAACAAGACATCTTTACATGTATTGGATTCATGTTAGACAATCTATCCATAGATCTATATGTATTTATTTTGTTACATCTCCATGATTCAATGTGTATTATATTACTCCTGTTGTATAGGATTTAGAAGTCGTTTATGACAGTGATACGGTCTCCAAAACACAACTTTGACATCTTATTTTTATAAAAATATTTATGAAAAGTGACATATGTATACTTTTATGAAAGTATTTTCCAAGAGAAATCTATTCATATATTTTTCAAATCAGTAATGCTTCTGTCAGGGCGTCTGTCCGAGCATCTCTATTCGGACACCGCGTTCTGGGGCTGCACAGCCATCAGGGCGCAACATCAATATCCTTACAGCCTTTTTAGCTCCCCAACTCATCTCCAGAACATTCCCCACTCCCGACCATCGTGGCTGCTTTCACTGCGCTCTCTGCTTACAACGATCGCAACCACCGCGACCTCCGCTCGTAGGAGACGCGTCCACGCCCATCAACCATGCCTCTGCTCGCCCCACTCCGCCTCACCTACCGCAACCATCCCCTACCATACCCCATCCTGAGGTCGCGCCGTGTGGGCGTCCCTCGCCATGCCCCCATCCACTTCACGCCTTCACGACCATGGAGTGTACCGCGCCACCACCACCCCGGCGCCACCAGGAGGAGGTCGCCGCCGGTTCCGCAGTTCTTCACGTAGGTAGGTCGTGGCCGCACGAGCGTATGTTGTCTTTGAAACATTTGAGATTTTTGTTTCAAATGTTTTATCTAGATGTTGCAAAAGTCGATCTAGGATGTTGAATATATTGTAATAGCAATATACATATGTTGTAAGCCTATGTTTCAATTGTTTCGTGTGTTTGAAACATTTCAAATGTTTCATCTGGATGTTTCAAAATAGATCTTGATGTTGTATATTAACTCTGGGCGTTCAGGTTACCCGATTATTTCGGGGCGGGTAGTTCGGGTTTTGAAAAGTTCGGGTAATGAAAAACGTTACCCGATTACAGCCCCAAAAAATTGCTACCCGCAAATTCGGGTTCGGGTTCGGGTATACCCAATTTACCCGAAATATTTAAGTAGAAATACTCAAACAGCACAGAATTTCTCATACAACTAGAACTGAATGAACTGAATAATTGGTAAGTTGATAACTGATATGTTGAACCGCAGGTGCCAACACAAAGACATAAGTACTCGACATACTAGATACTTAAGTCTTGGCGTCTTGTGCAAGTGCAAACCACGACACATTCAGAAAGAAAAAGACACAGGTACTTGGTAATCGTCAAGATAAAAAAAAAGCACAAATTCAATAGTTCCAGACTTCCAGGCGTCATGTCCTCCAAACTGATGGTTCAGACCAGTACTCCAAACTTCAGTAGCAGCAATCCAGGCCTCATATAGTCCAGGCTGTGTGATAAAAAATGAAGGATCAAATCTGGGCAGAGCACCATATTTGAAAAGCATACTGAAAAGTGAAATCTCCATACCTACTTCATACTTGACATACCTTTAAGTTTTCGGCTGAGCCATAGTTGATGTCTGAACATTATTGTTTGGTGGCTGCTGCTGCTCGTTCTTTTTTTCTTTGCCACCATATTCTTCTATCCACTCTGTAAATGTAAATGTACAACATAGTTATATATGTAATATTACATACAGTAAATTCATAAATGCAAGAAAGAAAGGAAATATAATACCTTTTTCTAATATTGCCAATTCCTCTGTACTCTCTTTGATGTCAACAGTAGGCCTTCGAAGCCAATCCTGCGTGCATACTACAGCCTCTAACATGAATGGAGTAAGAGAGGTACAGAAGTCATCCAAAATACGTCCACCTGTGCTAAAAGCAGACTCAGACGCTACTGTTGTGATGGGTATAGCAAGCACATCACGAGCCATGTGACCCAAAACTGGAAACCTATTTGAATTGACTTTCCACCAAGCAAGAATATCCAATTTCGTTTCTGGGTCTTCTGTTTCTTCAGCAAGATATTTCTCAAGTTCAGTTTTTTGGGTGCTGATAGAACTATTGTTTAATTTCATCTTCTTGGCAATTTTTTCTTTAAGCATTCCTCCTGTTGCTTTCTTAGATTTTTCAGCATCAACTACTTGAGTAGTTTGTTCACTTGGAGCATACATGTTCTTGTATTCTTCAAAAAGCTCTGTCAGACAAGTATTGATTGCTGCCCAAACCAATTGACCTTTTTCCTCACCAAATATTTCTTCCTCCTAGTACCAACCTATACATCCGCCGGTACCGTCCCACTAAAATTAACAGAGATAATCAAAAATTTAATTAATATCATTTAAAAAAATATGCACATATATAAGCAAATGTCTGGAAATAACTCACATTACGATCCGGACACTTGTAGAATATACGACCCTTGTTTACTCCCTCTTTCGACACTTTGTACTCCATCACAATCTTCTGGCCACACTTGCCACAAGTAATGAGAGGGAGTTCCGGCCGGTATCGCTTTTGAACCCGTTGAGAGACCGAAGACCCGGTCACGGTTGCCATCTACTATCCATACTCAATTTTTAAACAATTATAAATTCCACATTTACTAGTAAACATGTATGATTAAAGAAGAACCTAATAATATCCTTTATTTGTCTAGCTACTTCAACAAATCTTCTAAATTATAATAACAAACCAATTAATTTGAATTATCCTACTTTCTAAGATCATAAAAAGATACTATAATTCATTCTTGCAAACTACATTAATACTAGGTCAATCATGAAATAAGCAAGAACATGTGGATTTGAGCTAAAAATAAAGGAAACATCACAAGCCAAAAACAATATGAAAAAGACAAGAGAGACAAAAGTTAGTCACCTCCAAACACGAAGAAACGATGACGGAGTCGAAGAAGATCAACGATAGGCGTCGGAGATGAAGAACAAGGAAGAACAAGCTCCAAGAACAACAATGGTGAATGGTGCTCTCGGTTTCAAATGGGCAGAGAGGAGGAGGGATCTGGCCTATAAACCGGACCTTTAGCACCGGTTCAGGGCAAAAACCGGTGCTAAAGGCTTTGCTTTGGCCCGTGGCGCTGGCCGGTGCTAAAGGGGACACTTTAGCACCAGTTTGTAACACGGACCGGTGCTAAAGGTCTCTGCCCCGACAGCACCTGTCAGTAGCCGTTGGGCAGGACCCTTTAGCACCGGTTCGTGTTACGAACCGGTGTTAAAGGGGCCTTTAACCCCGGGCCGCAAAAAGGCCGAGGTTTTTGGCCATTTTGGGCATCGACCAATGCCTCATTCTGTAGTAGTGCCACTAATAATTGACCATATAAAAAATCAGCATATATAAAAAATCACAGATCAAATAATAAACAGTAAGATTCACTCAGGTATACTACATCTAAACTCCATATACATTGGCACATTGCAATTTCTAGAGATACAGCAACCTACAGACCACTGATTCAATGATTTACGGATCAAATACTAAGAAAAATAGGGACACAGGTGTTAGGGTTAGGGAATAGGAATACTTACATTGCAGTCGTCCATCAATCTTCAGGTCGCCTGGCGCTGGATTCCCTCTCCTGCGTGGTGACGCACGGCGCCGGGAGGTGGCCTGACGGGGGGTCGACGGCAGTGGCGTCGAGCTCCGAAGGCCGAGTCGCCGACTCGCGGCGTCGGCGCGCAGTGAGGTGAGACGGAGGACGAGGGGAGTGTGGCCGGTAGCGGGTCATGGCTCGGTTTTGAAGGAGACGGCAGATGGGGAGTCGGGGTCTCGGGGAGACGGGAAGACGTCGGGGACTCAAGAGTCAGGGAGACGACGGCGAGTTACGAGATGAGTTAATGAGGAGCCTGAAGCCAAGGAGCCGGAGGTGGCTTAGCTTTGACTACGGCAACGTAGAATTATGGGTAGTTCGGGTACCGGTCATAGTTACCCGAATTACCCAATATAAATTCGGGTAACAGAATTTGCTATCCGAACAAGATATCGGGTAGTGCGGGTTCGGGTAGTTCGGATCTGGGTATTTCGGGTTCGGGTAGCGGGTAATATGCCCAGAGTTATTGTATATGTTGCACTGACTTCACATGCATGTTGGAAGCGCAAGTTTCAAGTGTTTCATCTGTCGCAGATTTTTGTTGCAATTGTTTCATCTGATTGTTTCAAAAGTAGATTACTACTGCTGAGGGCCCCGCCATGGCTAGTGTGCTGATGCCTGAGGTCAGCAGAAGCCTCCGCAGGCAGGGCAGGTGTGTGTAGGATCGCTGTTCCACCAAGCGAGCATGGGATGGGTGCTGGGTGTGGTTCGATCGTATGGGCATGGGATTGGTGAGCGCGGGGCGTGGTTTCAGCTACTCCTGTGCTGCCCTAGCGAGAGGGTATTGGGATGTTATTGGACGGCCCTCTCTACTCTTTATTCATGGAGTTGATCGTGTGAGTTACGAACGCAACAGACGGTTCTAACAGCTAAAGATGCCTGTCTGTCTCAAAAGAAAAAAACATGCTTCTGACTAAGTTGTGAGCATCAACATTAGATTTTGTACTCTCATGCATGAGCAAAGTCTAAAAAAGGAAATCAAGTGCCCTAGCCTTTATCTCTTTTACAACTTATTGGCCATATGAACACAATCCTACGCCTCCAACACTTCTTATGACACAAGATAAATACTTGAACCTTACACCTCGACCACATGCATTCTTTTTCCGATCGTTTTTTCCATTCCGTTTTAGCTAGTTGTTGTTTTTTTTTGCTTTTTTCACGATTGTTTTTCCGTTTCTTTTACTATCAGTTTTTTTTACCAAAAACTTTTGGGTGTGCAGTTGGACGATTCTTTGTGGGTGCTCTTTAGTTGTAGAAGATTGACGTTGTCGGAAGCCAAATGAAAGGACCTCAAAGCTAAACCTTCCCTACAACTCTACAAGCAATCGCCTCAGCTGTTTCAGCATTAGGGCCCGTACGTTCGGTTCCTAGCTTGGAATGGCACGTAACATTTAGGGCCTGTTTAGTACAAAATATAAAATGGTTTTGGTCACCAAATAGTTTTAGGCTATTCCAGCTCAGAAATGAATAAGCCCTTAGTGAGCCCATCGTGACGTACCCAGGAAGTTGCCGGCCTAGTCTCATGCATGCTACAGCTGCCACTGCGGTTCCTAGAAATTGCGGCATCGTGATTGTGCCACCCAATGCGCCGCTAGAAAGGCCCATCCTGGGCACTACGACTCAAGCCACGCCAACGAGGGCACTTATAGGGTTTGTGCTGGGGTGCTTTTAGTGTCTGGCCAAAATTATAAACCTCATGCTAACCATTTAGCTCGGCCCATCTTGTCATCTATGCATGTGACCCATGTGCTGCTCCTGATCTAAAAGCCTTTCATTCCATCCAGACCATTTTTCACCTGCAATTAAAAAAAATAAAGCAACTTGCGTAGCCTTGGCCCATTGGAATATCTCTTGATAGATTGGAATAGGCAACTATTCTCAATTGCTTGGCAGCAATCTCTAGAGCTGCAGCTGCAGACAGATCCATGCATGGGAATGCCAATAACAATTTTCCATATGCTCTCCAAATTGCATGATGATTGGACAGGAAAAGAAACTGCTGATTTGTTTGGGGCCATTACATAGTACTTGGCTGATTGTTTGGGGACAGGAAAAGAAAATCATTGCAACTGTTTTATATTAGACACAAACATGTATATGCAACTAGAGCTGTCTGCACTGTGCGAAATTGGTGATTTTCTTAACTTGTAGACACAAACATCAATCCCCAACATCAGTAGGGCGCGGGTAAAATCTATCTGACGCCAAAATTATATCGGCCAAGGACCAGACTGTCTTTGCTAATTGCCTATTAATTAGTACTATTGTTGATGGATCAAGATCTCCTTGCCCGACACTTCCATTGGAGTCTCCCCACAACTTGTCACTTTTTAAAACTTGAATGGCAGTTGCAATTCAGAGGAAGAGCATCAATCTCAATAATGCCAAGTAGGTCCCTTTCACATGCTGTTTAATTAATTCTGGCTCATTTATCTATGATGACAAGTACATCCACATGTGTTTAGCGCGTCCAGACCACTAGCTAGATCCATGTCAACTCTCTTATCTCGATCGTTTTGCTACATGGCTTTCCAGACGAGAAACATGTGAAGATATTGCTCGCTGACTGCAAGTGTATGCATGTGAAGAAGGCATGCCCGCAGCTTCCTCTGAAGCATCAACAGACAACAGGTGACATGATGCTATAAATTGGCAAGCCATCACTGCTACCGAGCACACCACAAGTAGCTTCAGTAGTAGCAGTGCTCACTACATTATATTTGTTCCTCAGCTGATCTTGATCTGTCGTGGAAGTACCAGGAGGAGCTTTTGCTAGCAATGGCTGCCATGCCGCTGCTGCATGGAACCCTGGATGCTACCATCTTCGAGGCCAAATTCAACAACAGCAACCAAGTTACCAAGGTGAGCTCCATATAAATCCCTGATGCCAGTACAGCCAGGCGTGTGCATACGCACGTCCTTTGCAAGAATATCACTTTGTTAATTACTCCTACCACATCTTATCTAGAAGCTGTAATAATTCCTTTATTTAGCAAAATGAATCACTTGCCCATTAATATGTTTTAAATATATATTTGGTAAGTTAAAAATATTTGACTTCTCGGAAAGTGAGAATGACACTTTCTGTGGGATAAAGGAAATACTGTATATACTATTAAAAAGTATCCATGCATTGTTACACATGCGTTTAACAAAGCACTTTAGTATTATAGGGAGTCAAGAGACCACACTAAAAACAAAGAAGAAAATATATATGTTAGCTTGCATTGCATATACCAAAATGTATATAACGGATATTATTTGTATTGACTTATACAATACTTTGTGCAGTAGTATTTGATGATGACTCTTTGTTTGACTTCTTTTTTTTGGCATTGAGAAAGACACTTGTTTGACAGTTGAAGTGATTTGCTCAATGCTCATCACCACTCTCACTCTAATGGGATCTGGTATAATGTATTGGAATCCTAATGTATTTGCTGTGAGTGCAGTTTCTCCAAGGGCTGATTCCACAAATGGAGGGCCGGCCCACTACTGGTCTGCCAGTACAGATGTACGCAACCATCGACTTGAACAACGCTCGCGTGGGCCGCACCCGCATCGACGACAGCAACCCCGACAACCCACGCTGGAACGAGTCCTTCCACATCTACTGCGCGCACTACACCACCCACGTCGTCTTCTCCATCAAGCTCCGCCTGCCCATCGACGCCGTGCTCGTCGGCCGCGCCTACCTCCCCGTCCAGGACCTTCTATCTCCGACCCCCAACGACCAGGAGGACAACATCGTCGACAGGTGGCTAGACATCCTCGACGACGAGAAGAAACCACTCCCGCACGGGCCGAAGATCCACGTGCGAGCACGGTTCACCGACGTGGCCGGAGACCCCAGCTTCGGCAGCGGCATCGACGGCAAGAAGTACGCCGGCGTGCCGAGGACCTTCTTCAAGCAGCGGCAGGGGTGCAGGGTGACGCTGTACCAGGACGCGCACGTGCTGGACACGTTCAGGCCGGACATCAAGCTCGCCGGCGGCGCGGCGTCGTACGAGCCGCGCCGGTGCTGGGAGGACGTCTACGACGCCATCGACGGCGCGCGACACTTCGTGTACGTCACCGGCTGGTCGGTGTACGCCGAGACCACGCTGGTGCGTGACGGGAACCGGAAGCACCCCGGCGGCGGCACCACCGTCGGCGAGCTCCTCAAGCGCAAGGCCAAAGAGGGCGTGCGCGTGCTCATGCTGGTGTGGGACGACCCGACCTCGCTCCTCAACATTGGCATCCTTCCCAGCCAGCTCGGCACCAACGATGCCAACACGTTCAGCTACTTCAGAGGCAGTGGCGTGCACTGCGTGCCCTGCCCTCGTAACCTCGACGACAGCGAGTACCCCGTCCAGTTCAGGAAGACGGTGGCGCTCAGCCACCACCAGAAGACCGTCATCGTGGACGCCGACGAGGGTTCCGGCGGCCTCCGCCGCGTCGTCAGCTTCGTCGGCGGCATCGACCTCACCAACGGCCGCTACGACACGCAGTCCCACTCCCTGTTCAGCACGCTCAACACGGCGCACTCCAACGATTTCTACCAGAACAACATCGCCGGCGCGTCCATCGACAATGGCGGGCCGAGGGAGCCATGGCACGACATCCACTGCAAGATCGAAGGCCCAGCGGCATGGGACGTGCTGCACAACTTCGAGCAGCGGTGGAGGAAGCAAGGCGGCAAGGACGACATCCTGCACAACGTGCTCTGGCCGTGGAAGAACAAAGGTGACCTCCTCGTCGACCTGAAAGGTATGGAGAATGTGATCGCGCCGCAGTCGGCGGCGGCGGTCGCCGGCGGTGACCCGGAGGCGTGGAATGTGCAAGTGTTCAGGTCCATTGATGGCAGCGCATGCTCTGGGTTTCCCAAAACCCCACAGGAGGCAGCTCAGTCAGGGCTGATCAGTGGGAAAAACCATGTCATTGACAGGAGCATCCAGGATGCCTACATCCACGCAATTCGTCGTGCCAAGCGGTTCATCTACATCGAGAACCAGTACTTTCTTGGCAGCTCCTTCGGATGGAAACCTGACGGCATAAAGCCGGAGGACATCGGCGCGCTGCAGCTGGTGCCCAGAGAGCTGTCACTGAAGATTGTCAGCAAGATCGAAGCCGGCGAACCCTTTGTGGTGTATATTGTTGTTCCAATGTGGCCGGAAGGCGTTCCAACGGCTTGGAACATTCAGGCTATGCTGAGTTGGCAGAGTAGGACCATGGAGATGATGTACACTGACGTTTCTAGAGCTCTCAAGGCGAAGAACATCGATGCAAACCCAAAGGATTACCTCTCCTTCTTCTGCTTGGGTAACAGGGAGGTGAAGGTACCGGATGAATATGAACCTAAACGTCACCCGACACCTGGGACCGACTACGATCGGGCCCAGAAGGCGCGCCGCTCTATGATCTATGTCCACTCCAAACTAATGATCGGTACGCCAAATCACATATATTCACCATATCTTCTTTCAGTTTACTACATACATACTATGCCATTGGATGAATCGTCATGTGGTCTAAGTTGTAATTCTTCTAATAACATTTAGTATACATAACAAGTAATCTAACTGTTTTTTGTGACAGTGGACGACGAATACATCATTATCGGATCGGCCAACATCAACCAGCGGTCCATGGACGGAGCAAGGGACTCTGAAATCGCCATGGGTGCGTACCAGCCGTCCCACCTCAACACCAATGGTGATGTTGCCAGAGGACAGGTCCATGGCCTCCGGATGTCGCTGTGGTACGAGCACCTTGGTGAGCTGCAGGAGGATTTCAAGGACCCTGGTAGCCTCAAGTGTGTTCGGAAGGTGAACAAGAGGGCTGAGGAGTTCTGGAAGATGTACACCAGCGATAACCTGGAGGATAACCTCCATGGGCACCTGCTCAGTTACCCCATTGATGTAACCAGTGAAGGCACGGTGACAGAGCGTGAAGGGGTGAAATTTTTCCCAGACACAGAGGCTCCAGTGCTCGGCACGGTACCCCTGCGGGTTCAGCTTGGCAGTGCATTCACAGATTATGTCTTTACTACATAAAAAACCAAAAAAAAAAAGCATGCAGGGGCAAGCATACACTATCCAATAAACAGTTTAGTATAGCATTCCACATTTGGTGCGCAAAATGTATTCTAAGGCAGTATGTATGACGTATTTCTGAGCTACTACTTTCCTGTTTACGAGTATTTGAATGATGTGGATATGTGGTTAGTGTTTGGATCCATTGGATTAACAAATATATTATTAATATATGTATCATCTTGTCTCAGTAAAAAAAAAATAAGTGGCTCGCCAAATTGTGCAGCTAGATCGTGCTGGCCAGATGGGCCATTGGGTTAGCAGATGGGGAGTTTTTTTTTTTTTGACTGAGAGGATATGGTTTGGGGAGTGGAAAAGGCCAGATGGGCCATTGGGCTATCCGGTCGGGTGTGCTGTATGGCCTGCTTTGTTTTTTTTTGACAGAACATCTGGATTAAGAGAAAATTAATTAAGAGAAAGAGTTCAAGCAATACAATCAAAACATCTGGATTGCTCTTGCTTTGTTTTTTATGTGAATTAGAGCCAAAAAAAAGCAAATAATAGTAATTTAAGACCTTTATAACTATATATATTATAGATGAATATGCCTCTACAAAGTCCCCCTTAATCCCCACCAATCCACTAGTGGAATAGTTGATGCAAATGAGCCCTAAAATTTTTCCCAAAATTGTTGGGTATGCTCAGGAATACCGGAGAACATAAGGTCACAATGGCATGGACTGAGACTGAGGGCAACATAAGGTCAGTTTGGTTGCATAGCTAGCTTTGCCTTGTCTTGCTAGCAAAAGCAAAGCCTTACCTCACTAGGTTGTGTGGGCCAAATTAGCTTAGCTGAGTAAGGGTGTTCCTTGCCAGCACAGACTCCATGGTAGCTAACATCCCCATTGCAGGGATGCAGGGCTATACTTCTAGATAAAGATCATAACCCAATGGTTTAGATAATTTCAAACTTAGCACATCTGCATCAAATTTTATTGCTGGGGGCTTATTTTATCTGATACAACAACAATTTAGAACATACGAATCAAATTTTATTGCTGAGAGCTTATTTTACCCCATACAGCATCCTTTTTCTTGACTTGCAGTGGATGCCTCCAAGTTTGGAACAAGTACATGAAAACTGCGCAAAATAAAACGTGTAGTAGTGATATACTAGTGCCAAGGAATATGTGAGTGAGAAAATTAAATAATTTCGAAGAAATTTAGGGTTTTGATAAGACTAGGAGATATGGTGGGTCATTTTATTGTAGTTTAAAGTAACTTTGAAGTGAAACTTGAATTTAACCGAAAAATTTGACCGATATAAAAAGAAATCGGACCTCAGTGAAAAATATGAAATTTCAAAAATTTCAGCGAAATTTCACCGAAAAATAAAACCCTGCATGCATGGTCTACTAGATTTGGCAAATATTTTTATTTTGCAACTTTCTATGTATGCGTGACACATCTTGATAGACGTTCGCACGAGAATATTTTGATTACCATGTTACCTCTTTTATGTATAGACGTGAATTGCTTCAAAACCTCTTTGTGCTAGTGTTAGGTGCTGATTTAATTTGATGCATATATAACGTGTAATTCCTGTTAGCTAGCTTTTTAGGTTATGGTTTTTCCGTTCAAGAGGGTCCCAATCATTATTTGTCTTGCATTGGTATTTCTGGAACCGGCAGTAGATAATTTAAACTGTCAATTTCAATTGAAGAACCAGCAGTGATAGCCCATCCTCTAGCACTGTAGTAGTATAGCTTGTGAACTAAACAATCAAACTCGAGTGGTCAGACAAGATGAGCTGACTGATAGTCTAGCAATACAAATTGAATAACAAAGAGTATCATTTGTGATATAAGTGGACCAATATGGCACAATCAGTTTTATTGTAGCAGTAGTCTTCAGTCTACATAGGCTCTTCAAAGATGAGATGATTCGTTATTCTGACCACAACCGAGGCTCCGTTAAACTCTTCCCAAAGACTTCCATCAAATCTTGGACTCCATAATTCTTCCATGGGAACGTCTGTATGGTAGGTTCAAATCTTCCCACTTTGGATCATCAATTCTTGAGAAATATTCTTCAACTACCTCCTCATGTACTTGTTCCAAACTTGGAGGCATCCACTGCAAGTACCAAAAAAAAAGAATCGCCATTATCTAAAGGTTGTATCAGCTAAAATAAGCTCTCAACAATAAAATTTGATACAGATGTGCTAAATATGAAATTATCTGAACCATTGGGTTTCGATCTTTATCTACAAGTATAGCTCTGCATCCCTGCAATGGGAATTAAATGTTAGGTACAGAGAAATTGCTGTGCAATGGCAATGAAGTATACATAACAGTGTTGATAATGTCCATATTTAATTACCTCAAAGAAGTCTCGGCTGAAGTCACCACGTATGAGATGGCAAATCACCCTATATTCCCGATGCAAGCACTCACCAACAGTTTGTGTTCTCCCTTCTCTTATCTGAATTGCAAAGTACAAAAGAAATAATGAATCAACTATATTCTGGTGTACACAACTGAGATCATAGACTAGTGGTACAAATATGGAGTGTGGTTTCTGATAGATACCGATCTCAGAGTGACTTTCAGACTAATAGGAGAAGCCTTTTTCAAACACTGGATTGTCCTAGCAACCCATTCATCAGACAAATTTGAGTCCACTTGCTCCTGGCATGATAAATACATGTTTAATAATTATTTGTCAAGACAGAAGATGTGAACCCATAGAAACCAGCATTTACTCAAACTCACTAGCGCGCTTATAATTTCTTCAACTGTCCTTTTAGAAAAGCAGTTGTTGATGATTTCCATCCTGCAGTGCACCATAGAATAAAAAATTAGCTAGTGAGATTATGGATCAGGCATATTTCAGTCATTCAATCAGAAACACCCTTACCTATTCAAGGAACTGTTTTCCTTCAGTGATGGCTGTTGAGCAAACTGATCGATAGTACTACGCACAGCAAAAGTATTGGAGGTGTCCACATTTTTAAGGGATTCTTCAAGCAATAGTAGTATCTGGTAAACAAAGAGTATTTACTAGATGTTGTAAACTAATATACCACACATATGAATTCAATGATGCAGACTAAAAATTCTGAAAGCATTCAAATGCTTTATGATTAAGGTCACAATTTATGTAACATGTTCCAAAGAATAATAACCACAAATACAACAGCAAACATCATAACTGGAAGCAAAAATTGAAAGCTCAGTTAAATTTTAAGTTACATGTGAACCTACATTTGACATGACAAAATGAGTAGCCAGACCACATGCCAGCATTTCAGCACCATCCAATCTGGCACCAGTAAGAGCAACATACTCTCCTGTAAAAAATTAAGATAAAACTTTAGTTAACAATATCTCTCAAGCTACATTTACCACCAACTAGAAGGCTGACCTCACTAAGTACAAGTAATTCACATAATATGGAACCAAAAATCAAATAGAAAACAAGAAACTTGGCCACTCTTTATTTCTCTATATAATTATATCTTCATAATTACTTACATAATTGTATAGATCATTTCCACAAAATCTAGCACACTTGCTAAAAATCAATTAAGCACATGTTCTTTTGTAAAACTGCAAACTAAAGAATAATCCAAGGATGCGTAGTATTCCCATACTGTTAATAAATAAATGGCAATGACATGGCTACATGTACTTTAATTAAACAAAGAAGAGAGATATTAGATAACCATAGAACCCAGGAAGCCGAGACAGAAAATATGTGGCCCCTACACCTGGAAGGAAACCAAGAGCTGTTTCTGGCATTGCAAAAACCTGCAGGAATATTTTGAAATGTAAATGCAAATGACCCATATTTTGGCACTTGAAAATGCTACGATTTTCTAATAAAAACAAAGCAAGATTCTCAATATTCCAAATGAGTAAAAGAACTACTATCACTCATCAAGCTCACAAAAAAGAAAGTATATATATGCACCATAACTGAAATCTAGTCCAATAAACAATTAAACATTCAAGCATAATATTCAACAGAAAAGGTAGTGAAATGCAGTCATCCTGGGTCTTTTTTTTATGAATAGTATGCCTGAAAGTTTATATTCAGCAGAACCTAACAACCAGATCTCGAGCTGCATCATGACACGCAAACTTTTTGTGCTTCATAATCATAACTACTGGCTGTCTTGAATAGACAAGTAAAAGTGACAACGTAAGAAAATTGTCACTTGATTTTGGTTTCTAGTATATACCGTGTTATCAGTGGCAACTCGAAATCTTCCATGTAAAGAAACCCCAGCACCTCCACCCATTACAATTCCAGTAAGAAGAGAAACCTGTAGTTAAATTGCCTAAGCATTTAATTTAGAGGCAACGAACAGCGAACTGAATAATTAGAATGAGTTAATGTTAAGGGATGCAGCTCACCTGAGGTTTGATATATGTTGCACTAATGTAGTTTAACAAATATAGATCTCTGAAGAAATCAGCACCCCATTTCCAGCTTTCTGATTTAAGAATTAAACACACAACACAGTCAATAAAACATGTAGAACAACCTTAGAGCATTTGATACGCGCCAAGGCGTGCTCTAAAAAAAAAACCTTAGAGCATTTGAAACAAGTAGCATGGGTGTTGAGTCAGGTAACATAAGACGGTTACAAACATGCAAACAACTTCACTGGGCAATAGATACCTCAGAGACATTATAAAGTAGTTACCGTTATGTATATACCGGACACATTCAGTAATATCACCTCCAGCACAAAATGCTCTTCCGTTCCCCTGAAAACAAGTCATGCTTCAACACAATGGAAAACATTGAGATCAACTGACGGTTTCCCAGTGGTAATAAAATTATAGTTATTATCATACCAATTTAAATTAGCTATATGAAAGAAATAAGAAACAAACTGAATTGAAGAAAGAAAAGCAAGTTATAGCAAAACACTATAGCGAGTCTGACATTGCTCTAAGAAATGAAGATTTAGATCACTGGGACACAAAGCTGTTAAATTTTCAAATAGTGTTCCCTTCATTTTGGAATAGAGTAAAATGCTTCACCTCTACCTCTGTGTATTATCTATTGAGAGATGCTAGTATTTGACAGTTGCTAGATTTAGCAACCCATGTTCTCTGTGCATGGTAATTTCTAAAGGAGAATCACACACTTACACGCCCCATTTGGCATGGCTCTAAATGGCTCCAGCTCCTTGCTACCGTGTGCAGTAGAGCTGAAGCCAGTGAAAAGGAAAATAGCCGTTTCACATGGCTCGTTCATTTGGAGAAAAAAAAAAGATAAAAACAACTCCTTACTATAATCCACGGAGGAGCCGGAGCCTGTCAAAGCTCCATGAGATGAAGCCTAATAGACAACTATAATCTAAGTTAGACCACTGACCTCAATATTGAATTACAATACAAACACAGTGGTATGAGATACCTTCATAATCAATAATTTAACTCTGTCATCTTTCTCATAAACAATGAAACACCTCAGGAGTCCCTTAATCTGCAACATGAAAGAACAACCATCATGTACCTACTATTCTAAAAGTAAACATGAGACTGTAATACTAGCAAAATATTAACATACCACTGCAGAGGAGAGTACATTAAGCTGCTTTGGCCTATTCAAAATAAGTGTCCGTGTTGAGCCATCTGCTTCTTCCAAAAGCTAGAAAATAGAGGACACAAGAAAATGTTTTCAGTTCTGGTACCAACAAGCATGGAACAATTGTTAATGAAAATTGAGCACACTACACATTGGCCCATCATTTTTAAGCTATCATTATTAGTTACAGCAGGTACATGATGTATCTAGTTACTGTGTTTAGTGTAAACATGCATGCCACTTTGTACACGTCATTAGTGACGTGCTGAAAAACTTCCATTACTATTGTTCTCAGCCTGATCTACTAAGTTGAGGGCTATTTTGTTCCTAACTTTAGTTTGCTGCAACTTACCTTAGCTAACTGTGGCAAGCCTCAAAAAATTTGATCAGAAAATTTAGAGCCAGACTTTGCCATGATTTTTACTCTATATATGACATGTAAAGCCCAAAAGAACATTAACTAAGTTAATGTGCAGGAGTATTTGGATGTCAATGTATGACTTCATTTTCCAGCAAATTCCACCAAGCCTACAAAGATGCTGAATGAAGCAGGAGTTCACATTGATTATCCAAAGTGTGGAAAGCAAATATTTTCCTCTGATCTTCCAAAATGAAAGGCTTAAGGCAAGGTGACCCACTGTCACCTATTTTTTAATATAGGGATGGATATGTTGGTTATCATAATTGCTGGGGCCAAGGATGGTGGTCAAATTTGTGGGGTTGTACTTCACTTAATAGGGGATGGTTTAACGATCTTGTAATATGTAGATGACACTATTTTATTTCTACACCATGATAATGCACAAGCTATGAAAATGAAGTTATTCCTCTCCATATTTCAAATCAAGTCTGAAGATAAATTTTCACAAAAGTGAAATCATGTATTTCAGGCAGACCAAGTTGTGTGAGACACAGTATTCTCAACTTTTTGGTTAGAAAATACGTACATATCTCTTCATATACATGGGAATACCAATGCACTATAGAAACTCAACAATGGGGACTGAAAATTAATTGGAGAAAGAATTCAGAAGGGACTATATATGTAGCTGGAAAGGAAAATCACTGTTGTTGGGTGGAAGATTAATCTTGATTCATTCAGTCTTATCTAGCCTACCCATGTTCATGCTTTCTTTCTTTGGGATCCCCAGAGGTGTTCTAAAGAAAATAGTATTTTAGTTTATGGTTTTTTGTACTATGAAGATGAAAAAAATATAGACTTGCTAAGTGGTCTGCTATTTGTCAACCGAAGGAACATGGAGGTTTGGTGATACAGAACCTGAATATATAGAATAAATGCTTGTTAAGTAAATGGCTTTTTAAATTGTGGAATCAAGACGGTATTTGGCAGGACCTGTCAGAAATAAGTACATTAAATACAATACATTGTCACAAGTTAAAAACAACATGGTGATTCTCATTTTTGGGTGGATCTTTTGAGAGTGAAGGATCAATTCATGATCTTAAGGAAATTCAAATTAGGATCTGCAAGCAACCAGGTATCTTTTCATAACCTTATTTGAGTACCATAACTATAGTAGGGGCTCACACCTCCTGATTCCTACTAGAAAATTTGGTCAGAATAAACCAGTTGGCTATGTTTAATTGCTAACTAGACACCTGCTAACTTGGTAAAAATAAAAAAAATAAACTTATCTAAGGTAAAGTTTGGAAAAATGAACCAAACACCACCTTTCATCCATGGAAGCGCTGTATTAGAAAAACCTGGGCGTCAGGTGGCCTTTTGGCCAGCAATGGATAGTGACGGGTCACGTGCTTTGGGCTGTGGTCACCGTGAAGGAATGGGAGCAGATACAGACGCGAACGAGCAGCAATGGTATCCATGCAGAGTGAACGAATGGGAACTACCTGTTCTGAATAGCCACCTGCAGCACAGCCGGCGACTGGCAGAGAAGCCATCGGTCTCTTCCTTCCTTGGACGAGACGACGAGCAGGCAAGCGGCTCAATGCCGTCGCCAGTAGCACAGCAGCACTCTGAAACACACTTACAGCAGGGATGAGGATCGAGCCAATTCTTGCTTGTGCTCGACTACTGGCTGCATTTGCTTGCTCAGTATTTCATTCTTATTTATAGGAGAAGCAAAGCACTATAGACAGTATGGCCCTCCTATGCACGCAGAGATAGCTGAATTATAATGGCTAGAATAGACAATTTCAGAACTGGGTGTGGTATGGATCGGGGTTGTTTTCCGAACTGTGTGTAGGATGGTGCCGCCTACAAAGCTTGTTTTGGGCCACATGCCCAGATGCATCCACATGCACATGCAGGGGCGGTTAAGGGGAAGCTGTACATGTGGGTCACTGTGTGCAGGTGCTGGTCCTTTAGGCCACTATACGTGATTATAAGAAGGGAAATAAAAGATATATCAGATTAACACTTCACTGAACAATTAGTTTTCAAAACATGTCTAACTATGTAGGATTTGCCGCAACTAGTCTTACTATAAAAGGTACAGTACAAGAATCTACATTCGACAATGTGTACTGCTCCTGACTCTTGAAAGCAAACGTTGCTTGAAGCTATTCAAATTACTGGTTTTCGTGAAAGTACCCAATAATAATATCTAAATACTCAATCACTATATCTTAGCAGCCATATAGTCCGTCAAAGTAGACCAAATTTGAATACTCCCTGTAATCTGAAACAATTGCTCTCACAGCATAAGTAACCAATAACAAAACTTCACCACACATGCTTCGTCTTGGGCATCCCTCCCTTTACTAGGCATCAAGTACCAACCACTGCACACCTGATTATTCAAGGACATCTGACCTAACTTGTTATACTATTGGCTTCCCAACACTCAGGCTTGTTAAATCTCCTGTATATAGTACAGTGTCAACTAAAAAAACGGAGCAGCCGGTCAGCTCTATCTACGATAGATTTTGGAGAGTGGATCTGCTAGGAAAATTTTCATTGTTATTGGTCAGAAGTCCAGGCTCAGTGTTCATGTGAGGCACACACGCATTTGTTCGCAAGTTGTACTCCCTACAATCCAAAATCTATCCAGATCTTGCTTCTAGAGGAGTCAAGCTTTTCAAGTTTCACTAAATTTATAAAAAAAAAGTATTACTACTGATGATGTGTAATAAATTTATTTAAATATATAAATGGTGTACTATATTCTAAACACCTGGTTAAAATTAAAAAAAAAATGATTCCTTGGGAAAGGAGACGTGCATTTATTTTAGGACGGAGGAATTAATTTTGCAAGTTCAGTTCCAGTGTTCCATGTGAGGCGTGCGCGCATTTGTTCCCAAGTTGTTAGTATGTAATTTTTATGCAAGTTGGACAATTTAGAGTTTAAGTTTAGAGTTGATTAGACCACGGATTGGTACGGCTAATCTCTGGAATTGCCAGCTAATTATTTTTAACATTTCTCACATTTTCTTATGGAAAAAGACATGTATCATGAATACTTTAGCAAACGATAGCTTACAACTTAAACCTAACCAAATAGGACATGGAAAATTAGTTTATATAGGCAGCCAAGTTGCAAATTCATTTGAGGAAAACTAGACCAAAGTAGAAAAATTAAAAACCGTGAAATCGCACAACTATAGTCCTACTCTTCTTTCATGCCAATTTTTGAACCATCACTATGAGAGCAAGTATCTATGTTGGTCTTTCATCTCATTCTTCAAGACGAATGGGATCGACGTAACAGAATGAACAGAAGGGCTTGATGAAGGAGGTTGCGGCCTGATTAGACCAGTTCATGGCCATCTTGTGGTAGACTGAATAAAACAGGATTGGCAAGCCAGTTAGGATGGTGTATGCCACCATAGAAAAACCTGCTACCAAGAGTGTGGACAGTTCCTCCACTTATATGGCCTATGTATCTCTTCATTAAAATGATGCAGCACTTGGAACTATTTACAGAGAGTTCTTGATGACTTTCCATGAGACCCTGGCATATCGGACTTGCAACGTGTTAGCTGAGTCACCAAGGTCAACTCGGACTGCCTTGGTGTCCTCGACGGGTTTGGAGGTAGAGGATAAAGCCTTGTTCGAGTTAGGGGAGCCCTCAAAAGAGGTTGTGATCATGGAGGCCACCAAGAAGCACACCTTTCGCATAGATATGCATGCTAGAAACTGGTCCTAGCAGTGATAATGTCATTGCGGGCCGACATCTGTATCATAAGATAAGTGTAGTTGGGCATAGCCATGAAGTTCACATAGTTTGGTCGTCCCAGAATGACAAGGTAGGTGTCTAGGAAGTCCATCACCTCAAAAGTCTATGCAGAAGTAGGTGCGGTCGCCAAACGTCACTTTTTCCATGTGTCATTGCTTGCTTATTGTGCATGACGATTTTGGATGGTTACTTTGATTGGTCTGGTGCATGAGCGAAGGATATTCATTGCATCTAGTCTCTTGTTGTAGAGTGTGTTGAACTATTTGTCGCCATCCATGAGCACCTTTTGCGGGTGCTTGTCTCTAATGTTGGGGTCGACCAGGAGAGGAAACCTTCCTAGATGGGGACATGGTTGGGTTGGTCCAAACTGTCAGATGTGATGGTTAGTAAGACAACTGTAGGCATGCATTATAGGGCATGCATGGTTCATGTACGACCTCTCCACTACCTTCTCTAAGTGGACAGATGTGTATTTGCCATGCTATTTGCCAGTGCAGTCAGATGCCCCAGTGAACTCACTGTTGTGGTAATTCTTTCCTTTCTTTCTCCACTTTTTCTTGATAGGACAACGATGCTCCATAATCCTCTATTCCACCTCATTCTTGGCCATGCAATTGCCCTTATTAAAGTTGGTGAGGATAGCCTCTTCACCCATGGCATGAGTAGCGGCAATGTTGAGGACCTCAATATGGTGCACGGTTTGAGCACCCAAGGTTGCGAACAAGGGACTTTGCAAGTAGTGCCATGGATCGGATGAAGGCGTTGATGACATCGACATCAGTAATATCCAAGACCTATTTCTCTCCCCTCCCTCCCTATCATTCACATCATCAGAAAACCTACTTATTTTTATATGAGAGTATATATAAAACTACTGACATTAGTAATGTACTTGTCAAAAAGATATTACATTGGTTGTGCTCGGATCTAGCCTACACAATGGCTACAGACAAATTGACAATTAGTACCACCTTGTAAGTCTTCTATATATATAATAGGATATGTAGATTTCCTAGAGCTGGTCTCTATATATGTAAACCGATCAAAACAGAATGAGTTGGCCTGGCGATTTGTGAGGTTGCGCATGCCAAGTATTTGTTGAGGGCATCACAACAACTTATTTTTTGTACCTAAGGTATCAACTTCTCTAGGATATATAGATTTTGTAGGGTCTCTAATCTCTATACATGTAAACCAGTCAAAACACGATCAGCTGATGCTGGGATTGGAGAAAATGACAGAGCCAAAATCATCTGATCGTCTGTTTTCCATGTAGTTATTTCTTTCTTCATATGGTAATCAAAAACATATGCTTATTTCTGATAATGTTGGCAGCTTCATCTATTTGTGTAGCACAAACGACAATGTTTTTTTTTTTGATGAATCGCAAACGAAACTCACCTGTGATACTAATAAATATATAATGTATTTATGTCAATGCCAATGAAGGATTAAAATGATCCATAACCATCCATGGTTGTTGGTTTCAAGCTAAGCCTGAGTTGAGATGATGCAATCAATTATTTTGTTTCGTTGGAGCACTAGTGAAACACCGTACACATACCTCTATCAACGTGAATTATTGCGATCGTTCATGTCTCAAATCAAACGAACAGGACGCGCGCCATGCACCACCAACCTTGAGACAATGAAAACGACGTGCATGACACCACAGCAGGACAGAATCTTGGTTGCTTGATTACCTTCCTGATCTCGTGATGATAATGTTCCTAGCACACGTACGGCGTTTTTCTTGGATGCCAGTGGATGGAGGATGGGACGGCGACAAAATGCAAAAATGATGTCTGTATGTGCACTTCCCCTCGTCTTCTTGTTGGCTGCGGAATGTCCGTACGTAGTGCTCCTCCGGCCGTATGTAGACAATGCAATGACGTGTTCTGTTTTGCATGCATACACACATGCTAATTATCTGCTCCTTTGGTTACCTTCCTTTGTATGTTCACCATGAATATTTGTGTAGCCTTCATTGTTTGTTTTATATTCTCTAATATGTTCACCATGAATGAGGATGTTTTGGGGGTTGGCTTGATCTAGATCTATGTGAAGAGAAAGCATAAGTGCGAGGAAAAAAAGAAAATATGTTGTTATTTGTTTGTAAATAAATTGAGAAGAACTAGTGCTAACGACCCTTACACATAAAGGAGAATATTACAAGGAATGCGCAAAAAAAGGATCAAATAGAGCAACAAGTAGAAGGAGTACACCATCAAAGCTAGTACGGAGGCCAAAACAAGTTGTATCTACATACTTTAAGGTGGCCCTTGTGTAGTTCAGCTAGTCATAAGGCTTTTAACCCTTGACTATTAATTAATTGCCTAAATGAAGAAAATTATACAAGTTCATACAAATAACTAGTTAAACGTTGGTTGCACAAATTTATGTGCCCATATCTGCACCTTAGGAGACCCTCCTCTGTAAATGTTTCACAAAACAACAGGCAGATTCAACACAAGGTCCCCTTCACTCGTACAATGCGTCTGTGAGTGGAGGTGCTCTAGGAGACCAAAAAAATGGATCTTTAGAGGGGAGACACTATTTTCTTCAATTCCTAGGAGTTGGATCCAAAAAGGTAAGTTTACCCCTCATATGCTTTTTTAGAGTTATCTTCATAATTTATGTCATCTTTCGAGATAGAACTCGGTTAGTTAAGACAAAATAACACATACATATGATATTTTTACTTCGCATACAAAGAAATATTGGTGGTCATATATATATGATGTTTTTTTGCATTAGTGATCTAACCAACAGTGGATTAATTGTCGGCGGACCTCAAATAGACTTAATTTTTATGGGTTACACAGCCATTTGAGGTCGCAGGGCATCGATACTGACTGGGTGGTATGGTGCTGGGGGACCGAACGAAATGGTGCTAATGCAGCTTTGTACACTGCATGCTATGGGCCTGCCGGACTGTGTCGCGAGTTGCCAGGCCAGCGTTGCCGTGGCCTACAAAGTACTACAAATCCTTGGCGGTCGGAGAAGGCTGTCTGCGCAGTTCAATTGGGCCAGATGCCCAGATGCATGCACATGCAACGCTTGTTACGCTGTCGACTACCGATTGCAGGGAAGGTTAACTGGCACCTGTATGTATATATGTGTGTGTCACCGTGGCATGCATCCGTGGTCCTGCTGGTGCTTGGCTTTTAGGCCTCTATATATAAGGGAAAAAATCTCCAATTACTAGTATTAGTTTTAAAACAGTTCGATTAACAATTAGTTTTGAGAACATGACTACCTATATAGGCTCATGTTGGGAAGTACTCCCTCCGTACTCACAAAAGTAGTCGTTTAGGACAACGACATGATCTCCAAAGCTTAACTTTGACTTCTTGTTTTTATAAAAAATGTTTATCAGAAAGTGGTATATGTATATTTTTGTAGAAATATATTCCTAATGTTTGACTCAAACCTTGTCCGAAACGACTTTCTTTGTGAGTACAGAGGGGGTATGGATTTATAAAATATAAGTTGGAAAGACATTTTCCTTTGGTTAACCCAAGTGCAAATGTTTTTTAATCCAACAAACACACGAACAGTTTTGAAAGGTCCATTAAACTCCAATCACTCATGCAATTTGTGATACTATAAGCACACCTCGCGCGTTGCTACAGGGATCACGAATAAATTTTAGTGGATTATGGGGCATACTGACATGGACAAATAACTACATGTTAGTGGATGACGTGGCTCCATATGCTAGTGGGCTGCTGATGTAGATGTCTTGCAAGTCGGGAACTCGAGATTGACTTATAGTGGGGTTTAGAATTATAAGAGATATAGCTATAGAGATATGAGGTGTAAAAAATGAATTAGGAAAATAATCCCAAACAATGCTTGGATTTTTGTATTTCTAGAAATAAATTATTACTTAATTTTGGAAAGGAGTATTTGACATATTCTTTTTGGAGAAAGCATTTGACATTTTAAAAGAAAAGGAGTTTATTAGGGTTTGAGAAAAGGTAGAGGATATGTTTTAATGCCGTAATATTCTCAATAAAACTTAGTGCAACTAGCTCTATGTTTAAATCCAAATGTTCCCAAACGAGTTTTGTATCCAGAAAAAAAAATTAAAGCACTTCGGTAAATAAGGGTTTATAAAATGTATTCGCAATGGGGATGGTATTTTTTGAATTTGAGTGATCAATTTCCGATCTTAAATTAATACTTTGCAGTAGTTATTTTGTATAAAACATGGGTTCAAACCTGGTTTAAATTAACTAGACTTTTGAATTATGGTGAAAATATTTCCAAGACATTTTCTTCCAAACAATGTACCTTCATAAGTTTTTCAAAAGGTTTGCTTTAATTTCCTTCGGCATAGACTAAAGCAACTTGGCTCAAAACAGTTTGAACATATTAGTTGTTGTCACACCCGGTTTTAAGGAACAAAACCAGGCTAGCTATATGTGTGCCCAGAAAGTCCACACATACAACAACAGAAAGGAACAGTATCAGAAACAATGTTATATAGCGAAAACATACTTATAATTAACACTTACATCAGAGTATCGCGGAACGATAACTAATCTTCAGGCTCAATCTTCACAGGGACGGTTGACTGGGGGTAACATATGCCTAGCACTTCTTGTATTCTGAGAACATCCTTAATGATTCCATCACTCTTCTGATCAACTCTTACTAGTAAACTGGAGTGGTGGGAAATAGCAAGAGTGAGCACATATCGTACTCAACAAGTATAACCAGGGGTTCATGAGGGTCAAAAAGCTGACACTGGTTTGACTGCAATTAGCTTTTAATGGTGGATAGCATGTTCATAATTAAGTAGCAAATGTCAAGGTAGCATAAATAATCCATTAATCACATGATCAAGTGTAAGCATAATTAATTCATAGCATAAACAATAATCAAATGAACATAACAACTTAATAAGCTCATCGTCGGCGCAGCAAGAACCCCCAAGGCCGCTCATAACCGTGAGCACGGCTAGTATACTAGTTTTAACACTCTGCAGAGGTTGTACATCTTTACCCATGAGTCATGATTTACCCTTTCGCCCGAGGTGATCAGCCTCTTAACCCACTTCCAAGGAAGGTCGGCAGGGATCACTATGAAGCCTTTCAAAAGTTCGTCTAACATGTTAGGGCCGCAAGGTTTCCTTTGCGAGCAGATATAGATACCCCCCTTCCGAATGGCACAATGACGCGCAGCCTATACACATAGGGACAGGGGCTCGCACTATACCCGTGTCGGTTCAGCCCCTCCGCCCTTTCGGGTAACCTCTAACAAGCTAGAAAAGGTCTTCATACTGAGCTAAAGCCAGAGCCATTATAGCCCTCATGGTTGCACTGTTGTCCCGGTGATCACTTACAGACAAGATCTCATACAGTTATTTGCCATTCTTTTATGTTCATTGCATAGCTATTAATCATCTTACAAGATCATGGATCATATCAGGCACTAGCACATCTACAACAAATGCATATCAAGTAGGTAGCAAGGAATCCAAGTAACAATCATCTATGATTTTGCTAAGGTCGACAAGGTGATAGCATGCATATGATATATATGTGTAGTTATAAGTGAATAGGTAACAAGGATGATCCCAAGTTATACTTGCCTTAAAGACTTGCTCAATTCTCACACCATCAGCTTTTGGTCATCATCTTCTAATCTTCCACGTCCACGGACAGTTCTTGTCTATTCGTATCAAGCACCACACATAGGCAAACATACAAGCAACAAATAGAACACTAAGAACAATACACCATACAAGACAAAAGAGCATACTAAAAGAGAATCAACGCTACAAGATCACTACAAACACCGAAACGGAACCAATCGTTAAAAGAAATGATTAACGATACTTTTATACTATAAAAGAGAAGCTTAAACATTTAATTTATTTAAGTAAATAAAATAATGTAAAAGTTATTAATTCAGATTAATGTGAACATATTTAATTTCAAAAGTCAAGTTAAAACTATTTTATTTATAAATATTTAGATTTCTTTTATGTCAATTCAACACTAATATGTAAATACAAACTGACATATGAGAGCATCTAAAATCTAATCGAATTTAACATACATGTTTGGACTGAATAAAGAAAGCATAAATAAAATGAGAGCAACTAAATGAAATCATCATGTGTTGAGGTTTATCCAAGCAGATCATATTTCCAAGGACATTAATGTTGGTATTGTTCATATTAATATTCTTTATTAAGTCCAAGCTTATATACCTGCATCACTTTCAATTGAAGATATTAAATAAATATTAATTATATTACATCTAGATTGACTTTATATGAATCATAACTAAGAAACCTATAATTTAATAAATACATATACATATTTAAGTTAACAAGCAATTATAAAAAGATCGAACATAAACCTAAATTACTTTTAATTAATTAGAAAGGACACTAAACAAACATTAATCAAATTAATTATATTCATAAACATGAGACATGGGAAATAAGTTTGCTAGTATGTCGCTTTAGTTGCCTTGATCACAAAGCAATAAACACGAAATTACAACTCTACGTCACTTTTAATTATAAAGTTAGTTACCTATATTAATTAATTAATTTAATAAACAACTATTTATAGAAAAGCATGTGACATGAAAAACATTGGCACTATTATGTAAAGCACATCGACGAATCTAACGCAACCTGAACCATTTAAATAGGACGTAAAACGAATGAGCAGTGAAGATTACGAACCGGTGGCACTTCTGTAAATACGTGCATCTTCTTCCTTGCTCCATGTGCATCTGGACGTGGCCTCCATGGCCTCTGCTCTGCAGCAACTCGCACAGGGGAAAGAGGAGGGGCTCAGGGAGGGTCCAACCTGGCCATCCGGCAGCGGCACGCGGTCATGTGGAGGGGTGCTGGGCCCTTGGCGACCAAGGACAATGGCCCTGCTCGGCCTGCACTCAGGCAGCAGCCATTGCGGCACCTGCCCTGCGCAGGGGCGCACGGCCAGGGAACCGGAGAGGCGGCACGGTGGAGTGGGGCCATGGTCCACGGGCGGCGGTGCTGGTCCGAGGAAAGGCAACAGCAGCCGGAGATGAAGGAGCGACGGACGCCGGCCATCCATGGAGGGCTCACCGGAACTGAGGAAGATGAAGAGGACGACGGTGAGAGGTGACGTTCTCACGAAACGAATTGGGTAACGGTGCAGAAAAGATCGACACGAACCTTGTCATGGTCTTGGAATCTGTGGAGGAGGCCGAGGATGGCCGAAAAAGCTCGCCGAAGAGTTCGCCGGAAGTTCGTCGGAGCTTTAGGTTCGAAACTTCGGCTTTAGATCTATGACGATAGGAGTGGCGGCTCGCGAAACGGGGCGTACTTCTGGATTCAGCGCGTCGAGGGCTACGCCGGCATATATATAGTGTTAGGGTTTTGGGTTGATGGAAAAAACGAGATATTTTATTATTTTCGGAATTAATTAATTTCGTGAATAAAAATAATTCCAGAAAGTCCAGAATTGATATTTAAGGACCGAAAAATACTCCAAAAGCTCCAAAAATTATGAGAAAATTCTTAGAGATATTTTAGAACATGAGGAACCCAAGTAAAGTATTTAGAGCTCATAAAAGATATCTAGAAGTATCTAAAAATTAGATTATGCTCACAGAAAAGTGGAACGAGTTTTAGGAAAATGCTGAAATAATTTTCGGTAACTCTTTAGAGATTGATTGACGGGTGAGAAACTGAAAGGAGTGATTTTGGGTTACACAGAAAAGATTTTGGGAAACTCGAAACGAAAGCATAGGCTGGAAAACAAAGAATAAAGATGTGCCGAACAAGGAGAAAATTTATTTTTTTTTATATATCTTCATGAGCACTCAAATACAAAACTAAATCAATTTTCATCTATTTTAAAAGGAGCAGATTTTAGGGTGTTACAGTTGTTTAAAGTAAGTGTTGGTCAAATCCAGAGCCTTCTAAAGGTTTAGGATTTTGTCAAAAAGATGTGGGCTTTAACGTTATTCTCCTATAATATAGCATCAATTTCATGTTTGTCTACCTGTTCACCACGAATGGGAATTTTTTAGTAGGTGGCTAGATCTAGAAGTAGAGGGAGTGTGTGTCACTACTACAGACAAGATTAGTAGGGGCGGCTCATGGAGATTTGTAGGACTGGTTTGTGCAGCCACCCCGATCAAACTGTTGGTATTTTTTTGCAGCCACCTCTACAGATAGAATTTGTAGCGGCGGCTGCTGATTTGTAGGGGTGGCTGGACATAGAGTCGCCTCTACAAATCTATTTTCTAGAAACAAAATCATGCCAAAAAATAGTCAAAATTTTTAATCTAGGCAAGCCCCCATTGGTCAGACACCCGTCCACTCCGGTGAAGTCGCAAGTCGTTACAAATCATTTTTATAGTAGTGTGTGTGACATAATAGAGAAAATAAAATATGTCCTTATTTGTTTGTAAAAGTAAGGAAAGAGGTTTCAAGCAGCAACACTAACTAAAGGCATTTGTTCACATATTGCTCATATTCTTATTACACGGAAGTCCAGGTTCGGTGTTCCACGTGAGGCATCCGGCATTTGTTCACAAGTTAGATTTTAGAGTTTAGACTTTAGACCATGCATGGATCAGTACAGTACACCTAATCTTTGGAATTGTCGGTTCCTAACGTTTAGCTTTGCCCACATTTTTCTGATAGAATGCCTCACGCATATATGGTTTTTTTTTTATTTTTGCTACAATACCCTCTACATTATTTTTTTGGCAAAAACAAGACCTTTGTTACCGTACTTGGAGGAACCACTGGTTCCTCCGGTAAGAAAACTTAACAGTCGCTGATTAGATTAAAAACTCTTCGGTAAGACTAATGGGTAATTTAGTATTTTCTTCTCTTCCTCCTAATGTGCTACCGACGAACACACGAATCCGATCCGGTTGTTATGTAGCTGCTCCACCAGCTTCGACCGGGCTATCATCGCAGATACCCCGGCAGCCGTTGCTGACACTGATGCTGACGACTTCGCCGCCACCGCCTACCTGCTGATGGTCCACTTCTTCTGACCGTGTCTCCCCCACTTCTTCTTTTTAATAAAGGAAATTGTATTTCCGGCTTCAGTCATCATCTTTCAAAAATACATCAAGCCAAATTATTACAACAGGAGAAACTAAAATAAAAGAAACTGACGGAAGGAAAATATATCTCCAACAAGAAACTCGAGTAGTCCTACGCGACAACTAACTTGCTCCGTGATGTCAACTCCACAAGAATATAACCACCAACTCAAGACAATAACGCCAAAATGCGTCTGTCAGACCTAGTAAGGGTCCTGAAAGATCATTAGACACCGACCACCATTGAAGACACTGGATGTTATATCCTGGCAACAGCACGAAGCATCTGGTGTGTATGCATGTCGTTGCCGGCACCAGAGCTGACAACCTAAGGGATCTTCCAAGAGCGATGTCTCCAACGAGAAAAATAACATCCATAGATGCCATCATCGCTCCAAGAACTAGAGATGGGTTTTCACCCGGAGAGATCCGCATGAAGGACAAGACGACGCCTCCAGCAAGGAAAGTGCCGCCCACAGGCGTCACCGCCATCGAAACTTGATATTACTACCATTGCCCACCAATTGCTGAACTGTTACGCCATTGATTGCTGCCTCCGTCTTGATCTGGCCGTCATTGTACAAGCCTAGGCCGGCTGCCACCGCTAAAGTAAAGTCGTCGATGACCAGACACGCGATGGCACTGGCTCCGCCGCACCTTTCTTCGGTGGCAGCGCGGCGAGACACCGCCCGAGTCGACATCGGGGTTGATCCGACTTTTGCGGACTTCACTAGATCGGGTCACGGAGGGCCAAATTGGATGAGCCACATACGGATTCACCGCCCATGCAAGTGAGCGCCATCGCCGGACACCCAGCTTCGCACCTCCTCCGTCATGCCGGAGAGAGGGCATCGCCGAGGCATGGCCCCCGCCGCCACCATCCTTGTTTGCTGCCCGGGCCTCCCGGTGGCGCTCTTCAGTGGCAGCGAGGTGGAGAGGAAGGGGTGGGGGAGGCGGTGGCAGCAGCTAGGGTTTTGCCCCAAGCCGCTCGTGCGAGGGCAACGCGGGGCCTAGACTGTGCTAATCCGGGTTGGTTTGTGCTCAACCCGTCAGCCATCAGGTCGTCTTCTTTCCTTGTAACGCATCTCTCCGCCCTCCAGCTCTCCTTGCTCATAGAACTGGTGCTAGTCAGAGACTCAAAGGTTCTCCGTGATGGCATTGAGATGCAGCATGGCATGACGTAGGCGAGGCGCCGCCGCCACTCAGAACCACCGTGACGGCCTGGTGGTCTGTAAACCGTAAGAGCTTCTACAATTCAACTCGACTACTACTACTACTACCAAGAAGCGATACAAAGGAGATGTTTTTTGCAAGCTTTTTTGGAATCAACAGATAATTTGATTGATTTATATACCCTTTACCCAACCGTAAAGAGAGAAGCAGAGATGAGACGCGGTCGGGCCAAGACTTCTTGAGCTTGCCCATAGCCAAGCCGCCAGGAGCATGCCAATCTTTGTGTCCCATGTCCGAGCACCATCCAGCGCTGCACCTGCTTGATGGCGTGCACTACCGCCAGCCACTTCAGATTATCCTGCGTCATCACCATTGGCGCAGACTGCGCACGGCCGGCCTCGAGGCGGCGGTCTTGTTTGTTTGGCTGATAAGCCGTGGCAGTGTTAGCTGATTTGTCGTGAGAGAAAAATACTGCTGAATGGCTGGCTTATTCGGCTGATAAGCTCAAACGAACAACATGTCGGGCGAAAGCTGAGGTGTCAGAGCAGAGAGTTGAGATGGAGCGAGTGAGCCATGGTGCCATTGCCGGCACCAAGGTCGGCAGCGGCGCTGGTGCTCCGTGCGGGAGCAGGTGATTGGGGCTGAGGGGAAGGTAGATGGCCTATGTCATGAACCACCACCTTCATAGTCAAAATACTGTTACATCCTCCAAAAATAATTATAAATCAGTATCAGTTCTAGATCTGATGAAACAGAGGACTCTTATTATTTCCAGGTGCTGTAAAATTTCAACCAAAAACAATATTACACACTTTCTTACATGATAATCAATTTAATACAATTTAGAAAGAGGTCAACCAATCCAATTTGAAGCACACATGTCAACTGATGGAGACTACACCAATGGAGATTTTTACACAAAAATGGGATCCTGGCCAGTCTCAATAGAGTGTTTCATCTCGCTGTTTCCAAGAGTGACACGTTAGCTCTAGAGGTTTAGACTAATGAATGAAACAACCCCTTTCAATACATAGTTTTATTTCATGGTTTCACAAGCAAACCACATCATTTAAGGGTTGCATGGTATGATGATCAAATGTGCCATATGGATTATGTCCCAACGTTTGGAGACACTAATAATTCAGAACCTATTCGCGAAAAAAAATTCAGAACCAATAATGTTCAGAGTTCAATAACTAGGAGTGTCTCACTAAAATATAGTCTCTTTCAGTTTCACATGAAAAAAAATTGATTCGATCCATACAAGCTTTCTTTGGCCACAGCAAAGAGTACATTTTGTGATACAAATTGACATCAAGCTCTGATCTACACATTGAACAGCAAACCGTATCTTTTGTGATACAAATTGCCATATATGGCATATTCAGTTTATTTTAGCAGTAGTCTTCAGTTTAGACAGACTCTTCAAACGGAGGCTCCATTGAACACTTCACCAAAGACTTCCATCAAAGCATAGACTCAACAATTCTTCCATTGGAACGTCTGGCAGGTAGGTTCAAATCTTCCCACTCTGGATCATCAATTCTTGAGAAATATTCTTCAACGGCCTTGTCATGCACTTGTTCCAACCTTGGAGGCATCCACTGCAGATCCCCCAAAAAAGATCAGAAAAGGTTGTATCAGATAGAGTAAGCTTCTGCCAGCAATAAATTTAGATGGAGATGTGCTAAATAAGAAATTATCTGAACCATTGGGTTTTTATCTTTATCTACTAGTACAGCCCTGCATCCCTGCAACGGGAATTCAATGTTAGGTACTGAGATATTGCTGTGCAATGACAACAAAGTACAGAGCACAATAATATTTGATGGTGTCCATATTTACCTCAAAGAAGTCTGGGCTGAAGTCACCGCGCATGACATGGCAAACCATTCTATATTCCCGATGCAAGCACTCCCCAACAGTTTGAGTTCTCCCTTCTCTTATCTGAATTCCATGTGAACAAAACAAATAATGAGACAACTATATTCAGGTGGACACAACTGAGGTGGTAGGCTAATAATGCCAATTTGAGATGGTTTATATAGAGGATACCGATCTCAGAGAGATTTTCAAACTAGTAGGAGAAGCCTTTTTCAAATACTGGATTGTCGCAGCAACCCATTCATCAGCCAAATCTGAGGCCACTTCCTCCTGACATGGTAAATATGTATTTATTAATTTTTCAGAACATAACACCTGAACCCATAAAAACCTGCAGTTACTATAACAAACTCACAAGAGAGGATATAATTTCCTCAACTGTCCTTTTAGAAAAGCATTTGTTGATGATTTCCATCCTGGGGTGCACCAGAGAATTAAAAAAAAGTCAAATTATGAATCAGTCGTATTTCAGTCATCCAACCAGTAACACCCTTACCTATTCAAGGAACTGTTTTCTTTCAGTGATGGCTGTTGAGCAAACTGATCGATAGTACTACCCACAACAAAAGGATTCGAGGTGTTTACCTTTTTAAGGGACTCTTCCAGCAATAGCAGCCTCTGTGAAACAAAGTGAGTATTTACTAGGAGTTGTAGACTGATATACCACATACAGGACCTTAACGAGATGCAGGCCCAAAAAAAAATATTGAAAGCATGCAAAATGCAATATATCAGTAAGGTAAGGATTTCGGTAGCATGTTCCAAACAATAATAACCAGAAATGTAACAACAAACATCATAACTGGAAGGCTATTTTGCTAGCTAAGTTCAATTTATGTTACAAGTGAACCTACATTTGATGGGACAAAATGAGTCGCCAGACCACATGCAAGCATTTCCGCGCCATCCAATCTGGCACCAGAAAGACCAAGATACTCCCCTGTAGAAAATCAAGATAACATTTTTGTTACTTCTACCACCAACTAGAAGGTTGACCTAATGAAGTACAACTAGTTAACATACCAGAACTGATAGATCAAAGAGAAAACAAGAAACTTGGTTATTGTTTTTTTCTCTATATATATGATTATATGCCAGCAATCACTTATATTATTACATATATTATTTGCACAAGAAGCTCATTGTAAATCTTAAACTGCAATTTAAAGAAGAGTACGATCATGAATAATATTACTAGATTGTTACAAATATCGAGCAATATAAATACACAGCAATGGCATGACTACATGCACTGTAACTTAATAAAGAAGAGAGATGCTAGATTACCGTAGAACCCAGGGAGCCGAGATAGAAAATATGAGGCGCCTACATCTGGAAACAGACCCAGAGCTGTTTCTGGCATTGCAAAAATCTGCATGATTCCAAATATAAAGGATGCACTTGAGAATATTACGATTTCCCAATAAAAAGAAAGCAAGATTTTCTATGCTCCAAGTGATTAGAAGATCTACTAGCAACAACCTAGATCACAAAAAGGAAAGTGTGTACCATTACTGAAACCTGTTCCAGTAAACATTCGGGCATAATAATATTTATCAGCACTAGCACAGAAACTATTTTATAAGGTCACTCACAATGCAAGACTCTATCACAGAGTCCAAGACACTTAATTACATATTATTTATGGTATTTTGCTGATGTGGCAGTATATTTATTGAAGAAAGAGGTAGAAAAAATAAGACTCCAAGTCTTATTTAGACTCCAAGTCCACATTGTTCGAGATAATAAATAACTTTAGACTCTATGATAGAGTCTGCATTGTGAGTGCCCTAAGACATCCTCTCTGATTAATGGAGATGGGCACATTAATATACTGCCTCCATGAATGTCCAGGCAGCCTCTAGGAAAATGCCCACTTCTAAAGATTATTTACAGAGACCGGCGTCTTAGGACATCCTTCTCTGTATATCGATTTCTAGAAATAAGCAAAGGATGCCCATCTCCAATATTAACAGAAACGGGAATTCTAAGTGTCCATCTAAAAAAGATCAATTTTCAAAGGCAGGTGTCCAATGTTGCATGTCTCCAAACATAGTTTCAACAAATTTAATTCATAACTTTTTCATACAAACTCAGACGAAGACAAACTTTAGTTCAAATTGTGGCACTCAACACAATCTACAACTTTGTGCTTGAAGAGTTTTTGAATTCATGAAATTCAAAATTTATATTTTATAATTTTCAATCAACCTCAGATGTTGATATAATCTAAACCAAAGTTGTAATTCTCAATATAGTCTACATCTTTGTAGTTGAATTTTTTTTTTGTTTCAAGTCATTTAGTGTCCAAAGATGTGTTCTATATTCATTTATTTTTAAATTCAAAATTTAGAATACTTAAATGACCTTGAACGGTTCACATAGTTAACACAAATTTTTAGTGGCTGACCTGAAGTCTATATTTTTGCTGTTAATATATTTTTTTTATTTGAACTTTTTAGTGTCTCAAATTTTTGTTTTAGATTCACAGATTTTGATATTCAATTTTCTAAAATTTTCAACAATCTGCGATGGAGACACATCCTATACAAAAGTTGTAGTGCTTGACAAGATTTAAAACCTTGTAGTTGAAATTTTCTTATTGGAGTTCATTGGTAGCCAAAATATTCAATATAAAATTCAAAAATGCTGATATAAAAGGATATCCTATATATAGTGACAAATGAGTGTGGAGTATAGTGGTAGAGAGGTGTTATGTCTAAGCACTATACTGCACGCTCGCCTCTGGAAATGGCCGATTAATAGTGACCATTTGCCAGACGTTGACACACTGCCAGCCTCTGTTAACAGAAAATGACTGTCTCTGAGAATAATTCTTGTAGTAGTGCAAAAAGGTAGAGAAAGGTTATGCTGATGTGTCCTTTTTATGGCAAACATTTGCATGAATGTTTTCAGCAGAACCTTAATTACAGAATATCTGTGTCATGACAAGTGGGCTTTTTGTGCTTCATAACTACAGCTCATCTTGAATAAATAAGTACAAAGCAACGATGTCAAAAAAAAATCTATTGAGTTTGGTTTCTAGGATATACCGTGTTATCAGTGACAACTCGAAATCTTCCATGTAAAGAAACACCAGCACCTCCACCCATGACGATTCCAGTAAGAAGAGAAACCTGTAGTTAAATTGTCTAAACATTTAGAGGCATTGAACAGAGAAATGAATAATTAGAGTTAATCAATGGGAAGGGATGTAGCTCGCCTGAGGTTTGATATAGGTTGCAATTCTGTAGTTTAACAAATATAGATGTCGGAAGAAATCAGCACCCCCTATCCAACTTTCTGATTTAAGAATTAAACACACAACACAGTCGTCAACAAAACATGTGTAACATGGGTGTTGAGTCAGGTAACACAAGATGGTGAAAACATGTAAAGAAATCAACATTTGGCAATAGATACTGCAGAGACATTCTAAAGAGATAGTTACCGTTATGTATAGACCGGACACAGCCAGTAATATCACCACCAGCACAAAATGCTCTTCCTTTACCCTGAAAACAAGTCAGTTCAACACTACAACAATCATTGAGATCAAGAGACAGCTTCCCAGCGGTAGTAAAGTTATGTTATTAAAATATCAATTTAAAATAGATAATAGAAGGAAATGCGAAACAAACTATTTGATGAAAGAAAAGAATGTTACAGTAAACTCTTCCTCTCGGTAACAGAGTAAAATGTGTCACCTCTACCTCTCGGTATTATCTATTTTGACAGAAGCTAGCTTGGGCAACTCATATCCTCTGTGGCTGCCTTCCTACATGGTAATTTCTATTGGAGAAACACAACACATGTACATCCCATTTGGCATCGCGCTAAATGGCTTCAGCTCCTTGCTACAGTGTGCAGTAGAGCTGAAGCCAGTGAAACCAAATATAGTTGTTTCACCTGGTCCTAGTTCATTTGGAGAAAAAAATAAAACAACTGCTTATATACTACAATGAACAGAGGAGTCGGAGCTGGTCAAAGCTACATGAGATGAAGCCTAATAGACATCTATAATCTAAGTTAGACCACTGACCACCTAAAATATTTAATTACAATACAAACACTGGTATGAGATACCTTCATAATCAACAATTTAATTCTGTCATCTTTCTCATAAACAGTGAAACACCTGAGGAGTCCCTTAATCTGCAACATGAAAGAAAAATCATCCTGTACCTACTTAATCTAAAAGTAAACATGGTACTGTAATACTAGTGAACTCTAAACATACCATTGCGGAGGAGAGTACATTAAGCTTCTTTGGCCTATTCAAAATAAGTGTCCGTGTTGAGCCATCTGCTTCTACCAAAAGCTAGAAAATAGAGGATACGAGAAAATGTTTTTAATTCTGGTACCAACAAAGCATGAAACAATTGTTAATGAAAACTGAGCAATCTACATTGGCTCGCCATTTTTAAGCGGTCGTTATTAGTTAGAGGTATACCAGGATGTATCTAGTCAACTAGTGTTTTGTCTAAACAATGCATGCCACTTTGTATTTGTCTTTAGTAACATGTGCTCAAAAACTTCCATTACTATTCATCTCACCTGGTTGTTCTATTGAGTTCAGACCAGGCTATTTGGTTCCAAGCTTTAATTTACCACAACTAACCTTAGCTAAGTGTGGCAAGCCACAAAAAGTTGGAACACAAAACTTGGAGCCAGACTTTCCCATGCCTAAGGGAATATTGTCATACTTTTTTACACTGATATGTGGAGCCCAAAATGACATTTACTATGTTTGGTAGGGTGCCTCCTCCCTGACTCTGGCTCGAGCTCCTTCAGACGAGCCCTTCCAAAATGGCTCTGGCTTCACCGAAGGATCCTGCCAAACACCCCCTAAAATTATCTGCTGGAGTATTTGATTGTCAACGAATGACTTCATTTTCCATCAAATTCCACCAAGCCTAGAGATGCCAGATGATCTTCAAGCAGGAGTTCACATTGGTTATCCAATGTGCGGAAAGGAAATATTTTCCTCTCATCTTCCAAAAAGAATGGGTTAAGGAAAGGTAACCCACTATCTCCTATGTTGCTTTTCATCATTGCCAAGGCCAAGGAAGATGGTCAAATTTCTGGGGTTAGTTGTAGTCCACTTAATAGAGGATGGTTTATCTACTTGCAATACACAGATGCCACTATTTTATTTCTAGACCCATTGCACAAGCTATGAATATGAAATTACTGCTCTACACATTTGAACAATATCAACTCTAAAAATAAATTTTCACAAAATTGAAATCATGTATTTTGGGCAAACTAAGTTGTGTGAGACGTAATATTCTCAATTACTTGGTAGGAAAAAAGATACATATCTCTTCTGATACATGGGAATACCAATGCACTATATGAAACTCAACAATAAGGACTAGAAATTAATTGAAGAAATAATTCAGAAGGGACAATGTAGCTGGAAAGGAAAATTGCTGTCGTTGGGTGTAACATTAGTCTTGATTAATTTAGTGTAAAAAAATCTAGCCTACCGATGTCTGTGCTTTCTTTTTCTTTTTTTTTTTTGAGATCCCAAGAGCTGTTCTACAGAAAATAGAGTATTTTGGATTATGGATTTTTTGGTACTATGATCAATTGAAAAAAAATATTGCTAAGTGGTCTATTATCTGCCAACCAAATTAAGGAACATGGAGGTTTGGGTATACAGAACTTGAACTTATAGAATAAATGCTTGTTAAGTAATTAGCTTTTAAAATTAAGCAATGAAGATGGTATTTGGCAGGACCTGGTCATTCTCAATTTTGGGTGAGTCGTTTGGGAGTGTAGGATCCATTCAAGAGCTTAGGGAAATTCAAATTAGGAGATGGTACTCAAATAAGGTTCTGGAATAATTAATGATACCTGGTAGGTTGCACATCCTCTCAAAGCATAGTATCCAAATTTTTATGATACAACATGCTAGTGTAGCAAATACTCTAGGCGATCCTCTAAATAATGTTTTCTTTAGAAGGGCTTTAGTGGGAATTAAGTTGGCGAACGACAGCAATAGTCTCCACTCAGAGGGAACGAACTGGGGACTACCTGGTCTGAAGAATCGCCACCTGCAGCACCGCCGGCGGCTGGCAGAGAAGCCATTGATCTCTTGGTTCCTTGGACGAGATGACGAGCAGGCAAGCGGCTCAAGACCCGCGCCAGCAGCATAGCAGCCCTCTGAAACACACGTACGTACAAAGATGAGGATCAATTAAGCCAATTCTTGCTTGTGCTCAACAACTGGCTACGTTTGCTCAAGATGACAGGATTTCATCCTTATTTATAGGAGAAGCAAGGCACTATCCACGCACATATAGCTCTATTATCAAGGCTAGAATAGACAATTTCTCAAGCTCCAACAGATTTTTAACGTTAAACTATGAAAGTGTGTACGAGGTGCACTTCAACTGTTCAAACTGGACATGGTCTCTAGGTGCTCTTAAAGATGATTTCTAGACAAGGAAAAAAATATTACTGCATCGTAGGTCCATTAACTTCTAGGCTATGTCATTTAGGTCCATCAACTCTGCAGGTCCATACTCGTTCGTTTTGAAAAAAGATCCGACCTAATAGTCCATGCCTTGCTGCCTTCTCTTGGTCGATATGCAGTACCTAAAATATTTTTGCATGTCTTATTTATGGGATCGGAACACATTGGTTCCAGTTTTCGGATCAGTTTGCAGTGAAGTGAAAAAAAAAGAAGGAATGTATCTGCAAAGCATGTCAGACCCCGAAGACATTGCCTTTGGCATTTTTTCTCTTATGGATGGCACATTATGTCTACGATTGTGAACTGATTTCTGTGTTTTTTGTGAGTCTTCTTTAAATATAATTGTGAGAGCTTCTTTATAATAATATTGTATGATTCCTCACTTTATGAGGGAGGATGAAGCCAGATGTTTATTATATTATCTAAAAATTAGTCAGCGTATATAGCGTGGGTCGCATAAACTACACGTGGATGCATCATAGGCCCAATAACTTTTTCGGTTGTGTTATTTAGATCCATCAACTCTAAAACTATGAATTTGGGTCCATGAACTTTTTAAACCATTCAATATAGGTATGTTCCGATTTTCTTATCAAATCGATCTGACGTTGTTATCGTGTGGGTCACGTGAGGTACACGAGAGGACCGAGTCGGTATCTATTTTTTTGCTGGTAAACCCCCTATATATGGTTTCCCGTCCCTCCCACTTCACGGCTCCCTCTTCCTTCTTCCTCTTTTGCCCTCTCCCCGTTTGAAGAAGAAGAGGGTCTGGCTGCTTATTTTCATGGTCCGAACCACCTCACACTCTCTTCACATGCACAGTGGCACAGTCAATGCCTCGATGATGACGCCACATAGGCCAAAAGCCAGCTCCCAAACTGGTATAAACCTAATTGACACACTTTAACAACATCAAGGTGTCAGAAATGTATTTTGAGAGATTGTGGATCTAAGTGGCACACTTGAACAACTTTCCTTCTAGACAAATTCAAGAGCTACCATGAATTTAACTCTAGTTTTTTTGTCTATATGAGTGGTACATGATATAACCATTAAATTACTATATCTCCATTCCAAATTATAAATTATTTTGTCGTTTTAGTTTACCTAGCCACTTCGCATCCTAGGGAGGCATGAGACATCCCAACTCTGTGTAGGTGCTGCCGCGACCGCGAGTTGCCAGGCCATGGCCTACAAAGCTTGGCGGTCGGAGAAGGCTCTCCGGGCAGTTCATTTGGGCCAGATGCCCAGATGCATGCACATGCAAGTTGTCACCGTGTTACTTCAAACGTGATTTCTAGGGATAGGCGGTCCAGAAGCTAGCTACAGTGCAACCAAAAATTCTATAGACGATGATTTCCTACATCAACCGCCTCTAAGTACAACTATGTAATAGTACACTAGCTTTCACGTGATTCTCTTATATTATATGCTCATAACATCTGTTCCACGTTTGTGTACCTGATGATCACCACATAACGGGAGATGGCCATATCTAGATGGAGAAACCGAGAAAGTGTGTGTCTGACTACGATAGATTCACCCATCACTGCCAGGTCCAAACCAGCTAGCTAGAATTGTTAGATCCGGCAGTGATCAGACAATATGTGCTTTCAAGATTTAAACTCCAGACACATTCACGTTTTCTAGACCATCCACACCAGCTAAGTTACACAAAACATGTGATTATACAACAGACGCTATCTTTTACTACACAATTTCGAATCTTATATTATATATTTGACACTCTAAATGAGGATCTCAAATACAAAAGTTGTTAACTGTAAAGTTGTAGATCCCATCAAGTAATATAATTTTAATGTTGACTTTGTCTCCATTTGACATTTCTAACCATTTCAAATCGGATGCAAGCATTATATTGAGTATTTTGATATGCAAACCGTATGAAATTAAAAAGTTGTCAAGTACGAAGTTTTAGATCTCTATGAGCTCTAAAATTTTGGTATAAAGTCTACCTTAATCCAACCTCATATGACAAGTTTATGTTTGTTTTCATGCAGAAAAAAATATCATTAGCGGTGTGTTCTGGGGCAGTGCTTATTTTTATTTGCAAAAGTAAAAAAATAGAAGAGCTACTCTTACTAAAAGGTACAATACAAGAATATACTTTCAACAATGTGTACTGCTCCTGACTTGTATATGACAACATATACGGGTACATAATTGAAATTATTCTTGAAAGCAACATTGCTTGAAGATATTCAAATTACTGGTTTTCGTGAAAGTACCCAATAATATCCAATAAATCATCAATGACTATACCTAAGCAGCCATAGTCCCGTCAAAGTAGACCAAATTCCAATACTCCCTGCAATCTGGAACAATTGCCACTCACAACCTAAATAATCACTAATAGAGCTTCAGAAAACATGCTTTGTCGTGGGCTTCTCTCCCATTACAAGGCATCAAGTACGAATCACACCTGATTATTCATGGACATCTGACCTAACTTGTTATACTATTCAACATTCCGGCTTGTTAAGTCTCCTAGTATTGTGTCAAATAAAAAATGGAGCAGACGGTCTGTAGATGCCAGCTCGATGTAGGATGGATTTTGGAGAGCGGGTCTGCAGGTAAACTGTTCATTCTTATTGGTCAGAAGTCCAGACTCAATGTTCAAGTGACGCCCTGCGCCCATTTGTTCGCAAGTTTTAATCCCTCCAATCCAAAATAAATGTAAATCTTGCTTATAGAGGATTCAAACTACTGATGATGTGTAAGATTTGTTGGGGGTTTAGTCTCACATCGTGTAGCTACGGTGGGGGAGCACAACATATAAGGCGGGAGGACCCTCACCTATTAGGCTAGTCTTTTGGGTTGAGTAAGGCATGGTCTTATATGTTGTCAGCTCCGATGCTATGTGGAGCGTAGGCTCACGGTAGCGAGCCAGGCCGGCTTCAAACCAGCTCCAAGATCGAGAACTCGGTGGACACCACCGGTTCTAACAATTGATATCAGAGCCGAGGGTCAAAAAGGCTAAACCCGATAAAAATAAAAAAATCGCAAAAAGGTCGCAGGTGGCAAGAACCACCCTGATGTGTGACTAAGGGGAGTTTGTTGGGGTTTAGTGTCACATCGTGTAGCAATGGTGGGGGAGCACAACATATAAGGCGAGAGGACCCTCACCTATTAGGCTAGTATTTTGGGTTGAGTAAGGCCTATGGGTCTTAATTAATTATATGTTATCTTATCAGCTCCTGTGGACCTGGGACCTATGTAGAGCGCAGGCTCGCGGTAGCAAGCCAAACCGGCTTCAATCCAGCTCCAAGATCAAGAACTCGGTGGACACCACCGGTTCTAACAAGATTGATCCTGGATTGTAGGCTACCAAAATAGTGGAGTTCTCCTAGTGTTACAAGTCTTAACGCACAGGAATCCTGTCTAGGAGGCATTTGGTAAATTGGTAGGGAAAAAGTCATATATACTAAATGTTGAATGCTAAATAGTAGAAGAACCTCATATCATTAGTAGAAGCTAAAGATTCTAGTTGTGGTACTTTTATTATTTAGCTAATAAAGATATAAATGTTGTACTATGCATATGTAGTTAAAATTAAGTGGTTTGACTCCTTCGAAAAGGAGATGTGTATTTATTTTGGAGCGGAGGAAGTATTTTTGCACGTGCAATTTTGGTGTTCGATGTGAGGCATGCGCACATCTGTTCCCAAGTTGTTAGTATGTAGTGTTTACGCAGGTTGGTCAGTTCCAAATTTAGACTTTATTAGACCATAGATCGGTACAGCTAATATCTGGAATTGCAGCTTCCTTATTTTTAGCGTTCCTCGCATTTCTTATTGAAAAAGACATGTATCGTGGATACTTCAACAAGACGATGGCTTACAAGTTAAACCAAGCCCAATGGGACATGACAAATTTGTTTATATAGGCACTCAAGTTGCTAATTCATATGAAGAAAACTAGACCAGAGTAGACAAATTAAAAACAGTGGAATCCCGCAACTACATACAGTCCCCTAATCCTTCCTTTGTGCCAATTTTTGAGCCATCACTATGAGAGGAAGTATCTATGATGGTCTTTCCATCTCATTCTTTAGGTCACACGGGATCAAGGACACATAATAGAAAGAACAGAAGGGCGTGATCAAGGAGGTTGCGCCCTGATTGGACTGGTAGCCTGGATAAAACGGGATTGGCAAGCCAGTCAGGATGGTATATACCACCATGAAAAAAACGGCTACCAAGAGTGTGGACAGTTCCTCCCCTATATGGCTCTATGTATCTCTTTTCATTGAAACAATGTAGCACCGGGAACTATATATATTCAGAGAGTTCTTGATTATTTTCCACGAGACCCTGGCATATCGAAGGGCTTCCAAACAAAGACATCCCAATTGACATGGAGAAAGTCGTTGAGTATGTCTTCCTGAATAATGAACAGTGTTATTCCGACTTGCCCCATGTTAGCTGAGTCACCAAGGTCAACCCGGACTGCCTTGGTGTCTGTAGAGACTAAAGCCTTGTTTGAGTAAGGGGAGCCCACGAAAGAGGATATGATCATGGAGGCCACCAAGCAGCACTCCCTGCTCGCATAGATATGTATGCTAGTAATTGGTCCTCGCAAAGATAATGTCGTTGTGGGCAGACATCTTTAACATAAGATAAGTGTAGTTGGGCATGGCCATAAACTTCTACATAGTATGGTCGTCCCAGAATGCCAAGGCAGGTGTCTAGGAAGTCCACCACCTAAAAGATGAGGATCTTCGTGTAGAAGTTGGTCCAATCACCAAAGGTCACTTTTTCCAAGTGTCATCTCCTGCTTAATGTGCATGACGCCGTGGATGGTTGTTTCGATCAGTTGGATGCACGAGCTAGGGATATTCATTGCATCCAGTGTCTTGTTGTACCGTATGTTGAAATATTTGTTGCCATTCATGAGCATCATTTGTGGGTGCTTGCGTTCGATGTTGTGGTTGACCATGAGAAGAAACCTTCCTAGTTGGGGACATGGTTGGGGTGGTCTGAACTGTCTGATGTGATGGCCGAGTAAGACAACTGCAAGCATGCTTGATAGGGCACATGTGGTTTAGGTATGACCTCTCCACTACCTTCTCAAAGTGGACAGATATGGATAATTTGCCACACTATTTGTCAGTGCGGTCGCCTGTCCTAGCGAACTCACTGCTGGGTAATTCTTTTTTTTTAGGAAAAATGGAGGGGCCTTAGCCCCTGCAGTAATTATATTAAAAACAGGTAAACAGTACAAAAAAAAAGAGCATTACAGGGGAGTTACAGGCAGGGAAGAGAAGGTATTGCCTTTATTCCTCCTCTTTTCTCGATGGGACAACAGTGCTTCATAATCCTCTATTCTTCCTCATGCTTGACCATGCAATTGCCATCATCAAAGTTGATGAGGATAGCCTCTTCACCCATGGCATGAGTAGCAGCAATATTGAGGACCTCCCTTGTGGTACACGGGTTTGAGCACCCAAGATTGTGAACAAAGGACTCACAAGTGGTGCCATGGGTGAAGGCGTTGATGACGTTGACATCAGTAATATCCAAGACCTATTTCTCTCCCCTCCCCCCTATATAACATTCACATCATCCAAAAACCTACTTATTTCTATATGGGAATATATATATAGAGCTGCTGACATTAGTAATGTACTTGTCAAAAAGATATTACAGCGGTTGTGCCTAGATCTAGCCTACACGATAGCTGCAGGCAAATTGACAGCTAGTACCACCTTGTAAGTCTTGTATATACATAAACCAGGTCAGCTTGATCTAGGATAGATATATCGATTCTGTAGAGCTGGCATCTATACATGTAAACCGGTCAAAATAGGATGAGCTGGCCTGACGGTTTGAGAGATTGCGCACGCCAAGTATCTATTATTGAGGGCCTCGCGACAAGTTATTTTTTGTACCTAAGGTATCAACTTATCTAGAATATAAAGATTTTGTAGAGTCGGTCTCTATATATATGTAAACCAGTCAAAACAGGATCAATTGGCCTCATGGTGTTGCGAGATTGTGCATGCCAAGAATCTATTTAGGGCATCACGACAACTTATTATTTTGTGTACCTAAGGTATCAGCTTCTCTAGGATATATAGATTTTGTAGACCTGGTCTCTATATATGTATACCGGTCAAAACAGGATCAGTTGACCTGCCGGTTTGCAAGATTCCATGCGCCAAGAATCTGTTGAGAGCGTCGCGTGACAGTAAAGAAAAAGCAAGTGGACTGAGTGTGTGAGCCCTGTTGTTTTCATGGGGAAGCAAAAAGAAAGCAAGTGGATGAAAATGCTAACATTATCACACGTTGTTCAAATGCTTTGAAACTTACTAAAAACATACTTTCTGAGCAGAGGATCTAAATGACATTCTGATTACATCAGTAAAGCTAAAATGCGAAGCAGCTGGCTTGTCGTTTTGACATGGTTGCGCGGCCATAGTATTAATTGGTTGAGGGCATCACGGCAACGCCTGTACTTGAAATAAAGGTATCAACTTGCTTGGTCAGATTGAGAGTTGTTAGTAGGTAATTAGCCAGCTTGGTCAGTTTAGACTGCCGATCCATAAATAATCGCTGGCATTGTAACTAGTGCATTTTAAATTTTCTCCTATTTGTTTTGAAAGTCACGGATAGAAAATACTCATGAAACGGTTGCTTACAAATTGAACCGCCCCAATGAGCCTACAGCAAACGTTCTTAAATATCATGCCTCGTTGTCACATCTATGCTTCACTAGTGGTAGTGGACCAGTTTTTTTCAGCTTTAAAGCTATTTTTTTGGTAAATGTTTAGCAAAACATCTCCTCTCTTTTTTTACAACTAGCAAAACAACTCATTGTGGTAGACCAAAATACTTAAATAGCCATAATATCCTCCTATTCTCTTTTTTTCCCCTCCTCTCCGGCTTCTTCTTCGTTATCTCCTCATTCCTTCATGCATATCCGCCCAGCATCAGCTCCCTTGCACTCTGCCGACGTCATGTCCGGTCATGTGCTCGTGTGCTCGTGCACTCCGGTGGCGGCCGAGCGCACCCTCAATAGTGTTAGGGGTCAAATCCGACATCTGCTCGCGCTGGGCCACTGTTGCAAGTGAAAGCTAGGAGAAGCTGGTGGTTTCAACCCACACCAATCCTCTATGATTATTTGCTTTATTTATGGAGCTTCACCTATAAAATTGTTTGCCGAATTGGCACCAAGATGTGCCAAATAGGGTTTAAATATACACTGAAGTTCATAATCTAAAGGAAGAAATAGAGGGTAGTGTAGGGAATGGCCAAAAGCCAAACTAGTTCGCTACATTGATGTACACTTCTATCAGTGTCACTAAACCTTCCTTGTCATTGGCGTTGGGATCACCACATGTCCTCCCAGTGACGGAGCTGGAGAACTTTCACAACTAGAGCCAATACTGTGAACTACCAACATCAGATCACATGCTAACAAAAGTAATGTTAATATATAGATTTAGCTGAAAAAAAAAGGATTACTCTAGTGTTTTTTTCCACACCATGGCCATACTGGCCTTAACCACTATGTCCCCCCACCACCCAAGGCTAGTGTCGCAAGCCACTAATTAAACCTCATCAGTGTGTGATCTGACTCTCTCGGTGACCTTGTGTAAGAGGAAGTATAGTAAAGGAGTGTAAGTGAGTTGTATGATGATGTATACCTCCCATCACCAACGGTTTAGTTGTGCCGGTTCAAAATGTGACAGTGCAGAGGTTAGGGTTTGAACGGGCACTGATGTGCCGGGTGTGTGTACGTGCACTTCCTGACTTCCTCAGTAGCGTGGGCGTGTAGTCAGCTTTGGACGGGGAAGGAAAGTAGATTAAACAATTAAGTTTTGTCCTTTTTTCATTCACGTAAGCACATGACGGTCACATAGTTGGCGGTGAAAAAAAAAAGACGTGTGTGAGGTGTTCATCATTGGTCTTACCAGGAACGCGTTAGGCGTTCTAGGGAAACATGTTGATTTTAGTAGTGTATAAGGGGAGTTAGGCCCATTGCCAGACTAATGTAAATCGTTATATTATTTATTAAAGATACTTTAGTGATCCAATGGTTCTCATATAAGGTCCTTTTATTTTTATTTTTTTGCTCTTTTATAGTACTAGCAAATATGTGTGTGTTGCATCGAGAAAAATCCTTCAAATGTGCATGAAAACACGGTGATGAAAATTCTACAGATTTATTTATGCTTATCTTATGTACAATTTTTTAAAGTTAAACTTTTTTTTATGACCGTAACATCCATAATATAATATTTTTTGAACAAATAACTTTATTAAAAATCAAATAGTATTATTACAAGCAAACGAACTTGACAAACTAAGGAAACGAAGCAAAAAAAAAGGCCTAACTACAACTCAACCTAATAAGTTAATGTTTTTTTGTGAACAAATAATTTTATTAAAAATCAGATAGTGTCACTACAACCAAATGACTCGACAAACTAAGAAAAAGAAGTAAAAAAAGACCTGAGTACAACTCGGCCTAATAATAGCATAATGCGCAAGCTGATGTGCTACGACGTTATTCTGACATCTCCAACCTTAATGATGTGCCGATTGAGCGGTATTTTTTCTCTCACACAAATCAACGTCATAATTTTTTAAACAAGCGAACAACAAGTTAAGTTCTGAATAAATGTTCTAGTAACAAAAATCAAGCCCACGCGGCCCACCGGTGCCAAAAGGAACGACTAAACCCACACCACTAGCTGCTACTTGCCTTGTCCAGCAGCTCACGATTTGGGCTGCTGCTCGAGCCTGTCTAGCCCCTTAATTATCATGCAATCTGCATAATGTTTATTTTTATTTTTTTGATAGGCAATCTGCATCATGTTTCGGTGACGCATGAACATTCAAAGCTAGAGTACCTGTATGTTTGTTTTTGTTTCGACCGCATACACGTTTTCTTTTATATTCTATATACGTTTTCTTTTTTTAGTTCTCTATTTTTATTTTCACACGTATTTCGTGATAACAATAAATAATACCCATGACGTTGGTCATATAGGTGATTAGTAGTGGGAGTGGGCACATTTACAACAAAAAACAAACATACTTGTGGGGACTATTTAGTTCCTCTTGAGACCAAAATCAAAAATAAAGAATGACCATCTTTTTATCAAAATTTTTGCGTGGTGTTTAATTGTATTATGTAAAATAATAAACTAAAACACAAAAAAAAAATTAAAATAGAAGGGGAACTAAACATCCTTTCAATTTCTACATGTAACCGAACCGACAAACCAAGGAACCAATGAGCAAAAGCACCGACCACACCGGCTACCAGCAATGCTTAACCTCTTCAACTAGCAGCCCGGCCCAGCCCACTAGAACAGTCACACTCCACCACATCACAAGTCGCATACTCCCAGATAAATCAATTCTTAGAATCCGTTTAAATCAAATTATAACATAATTTTATTTATAACAAATATATTAAATTTAACTCATTTTATACGAAAGAATAACAATATTTAAGACATAAAATAAACATATTATAAAAAATATATTTTATAATATATCTAATGATACTAATTTGATGTCGTAAATATTGATAGGTTTTTCTAGAAGTTTGATCAAAGTTTAAAATGTTTGACATAGTAATTTTAGAAATCTATTTATTCAAGCACAAAGTATATCACATAGGATGGATGTTCGATGGCAAAGCCCCAGACCCAGCCGTCGCACCACTACCTCCTAAGGTCAGTCTCAATGGGGTTTTCATAGGGATGTTATGCACATTTAATATGGTGACACATCAGCAAAAATGGAATCTTTACATGAAATAGGCAGGAGAGAGAAGAAGAAAGTTTCGTCTTGGTGAAACGACGTCGCGGTGTTTCCAAACCAGCGTTGAGGAGCATCGTTTCATCCTCCATGATCCCGTGCGCACACATATGCTCACCATCGTCCCTATCTTCCCGCGCTGTCGAGGAATCCCGCTCCCGCGCTGCCGAGGATCCCGCTCCCGCCCTTTGCGCCGTCCCCAAACCCACCCTGTCCCTCGTCCGCATCCGGCCTTCCTCGATTTAGCGCGAGCCGGCGGAGACCCGGCATGGATTCGCCGTCCGCCATGGATCCACCGTCGGCAAAGCGAACCGCCACGGATCCGCCAGCGGCAAATCAATCCGGGCGACGCCTTCCCGGTAGAGGAGGGAACGGTCGCCAACATCGGCTCGGCATGAAGTCTGCTGCCCCTGCGCCCCTACTGGTTCCTCCGCCACCGCCGCCGATTTCGTCCCCAGGTGCGCCGAATGTAACTCCAGCCACGACGACCCCCACCCTTGCTGCGTCGACTGTCGGTTCTGCTATGCCTGGCTCCTCTGCTGCGCCGACATCCACTATGCCGCCATGCACGGGCGAAGCCACGTTGTGGCCACTGGATGCCCAGGCACCCACGGCAAAATTGCAGTCACTTTGTGAGAAGCAAATTTCCACCCTTTGTGCAACCCCCTTGGGCCAAAAGAAGGCACCCCCACTGGCCCAACTGCCCAAGCCCATGTGCTATGCATGTTGGATGTAGCTTCCAGGAGAAGGATGCCAATACGCAGTGGAAATTTTGCCGTGCCTTTGGCGTGCGAGGAGGCGCGGCGTTTCGGCTGCCGCAGCGAGCCATTGACGGAATCACGGAACTGCACAAGGGCGGCAACATCGCAGCGGCAGGGCACCAAGGCACCGACGCGACGCCTGCGCCCCTTCCCCTTCTCGGCTTCCCCGTCGTCAACTCATCGAGCCAAGCTGAGCGCCGACGGCCGCGAGCCCACGACAACAGCCGGATGTAAGCGTCTTCATCCTCAGAGCCTCTCTGTTCTACACTTCTGGTCCAAAAGAAAAGGCAAGGAATCAAATCCTTAATTAATTTATCTTGTATTTCAATCAAGTTAAGCCTCACATCCGATCGGACATCTGATTTTGATTCTTCCTGGAATTCTGGTTATATGTTGAAATTTAGTAGGTTGCAGTTTAGGGTTAGTGTGTCAATTGGGGTTTTCTCTTTTTAGCATATGCATATACATTTATGATAGTATGGATCTGCAATTTGTTTATGTTTGCAAATGATAGGTAATCATGGAGAGGTTTTATAAACGGAAAGCTCAAGACATAGACACTGCCAACAATAACAGAAATTCATGTCTAGATGATCTCAATTGGGAAGAGGAGATTAAATATGATCCAGGCTTGAGAAAACAAATTGATGCTTACCATCCTAACCATAGAGAAAAGGTCAGAAGAAAATATTTGGAAAATGGACCTTGCCAGCCTCGCACATGTAATTTTCCTGTGTCAGATATTGGAGACAAGCCAAGAAGATTTATCCCAGAATGGTTTGATGAGTTTGGAAGTTGGCTTGAATATAGTGAGTCAAAGGACAGAGCATATTGTTTTTGTTGTTTCTTATTCAGAGAAAAGAAGGATGCAGGATATGAATCATTTGTAGTTAATGGTTGGAATGGTTATCATAGGAAAGCAAGGCTAAAGTCACATGTTGGTGACGTTGGTGGCTTACACTTCAATGCAATGAAGAAGTGCGATGATTTGTTACAAAGAAAGCAACACATAGATGTTGCTTACAATCAGATAAGCGAGACAGCTAAGAAAGCTTATTTTACTCGGTTGAATGGATCCATTGATACTGCTAGGCTATTGTTGAAGCAAGGATTGCCTTTTCGTGGCCATGATGAGTCACTAGAATCCAACAACAGAGGGAACTTCAAGGAGTTTTATGATTGCTTAGCACAACATGATCCAGAGTTACGCAAAGCGGTGAGTACAAATGCTGCAGCTAATAGTTGTTTGCTAGCTCCTGAAATTCAAAGGGACATTGTTGAATGTTTTGCAAATGAGATTGTACACTCTATCCTTGAAGAACTTGGCAATGATGTGTTTTGCTTGCTAGTTGATGAGTCAAGAGATGTTTCTTGCAAAGAACAGATGGCTGTGGTCTTGAGATATGTGGACAAATGTGGGATCGTGAAAGAGAGGTTTGTTGGTGTTGTGCATGTGACTGAAACAACTTCTTCTCACCTGAAGTCATCTATTGATTCTCTACTTGCAAAGTTTAAACTAAGCTTAAAGCAATGCCGAGGCCAAGGATATGATGGTGCTAGCAATATGCGAGGTGAGTTCAATGGCTTGCAATCATTGATCATGAGAGAAAGTAGGACAGCTTATTATGTGCATTGCTTTGCTCACCAACTTCAATTAGTCATTGTGGCTGTCGTGAGAAAACATAAGGGCGTAAGCAATTTCTTAAGCATGATTTCTATCTTATTAAATGTGGTGGGTGGATCAGCTAAGAGACGAGATATGATTAGAGATATTAATCATGAGCAAGTGACAAAGGCATTAGGTTATGGGCAACTTGAGACCGGGACAGGGTTAAATCAAGAGCAATGCCTTCAAAGACCCGGAGATACTCGTTGGAGTTCTCATTACAAAACTTTCAAAAGTTTAGTCAACATGTTTCCTACAATAGTTGAAGTGCTAAAAGCTGTTGAAAAGGATGAAAGAGATTGGAAAAATAGAGATCAAGCATCAAATCTTCTAGTATACTTCAAATCATTTGACTTTGCCTTTTATTTGCATCTCATGTTGACTACATTAACTGCCACAAATGTCTTGTCATTAGCATTGCAACGCAAGGATCAAGACATTGTTAATGCCATTGGATGTGTGAAATCAACTAGACTCCATTTGAATAATCTTAGAAGAGATGGGTGGGACAAATTATTAGATGAAGTGAATGAGTTTTGCAACAAGCATGAAATTGACCAAATGGAAATGGAAGATACATATATTGATCCCCGGCAACCTAGAAAAAAAACAGGAATTACATACAAGCATCACTATGAAGTGGATTGCTTTAATGATGTTATTGATTGGCTAGTTCAAGAGCTTGATAGCCGCTTTAGTGAGACAAGCTCTCAATTGCTTGTTTGCTCAGCTGCTTTCGACCCAAGGGATCAATTTCATGCTTTTGATGTGGAGACTTTGATGAGCTTAGCAAAACTCTATCCTGATGATTTTAGTTCTGATGAGTTGAGGGAGCTTAGCCATGATCTTTGCCTTTACATTGCAGATGTGCGAGAAGATGCTAGATTCTCCAACATCAACACTATCAGTGAGCTCTCTCAAAAAATGGTTGAGATGAGAAAACATCATCGTTATCCATTGGTCTATCGACTTTTGAAGCTTGTACTAGTACTGCCTGTCGCTACTGCAACAGTTGAGAGATGCTTTTCTGGAATGAAGATTGTCAAAACAAGTTTGTCTAATCGCATGGGTGATCAACACTTGAGTCATAGACTTATTTGCTATCTAGAGAAAGAAGAAATGAAGAAAGTAAGTAACGAGGCTGTGGTTCGTCGTTTCATGACCATGGAAGGAAAAGGGCGCAAATACGATCTCTGATAGGTAATGTAATGTATCTAATTTTAATCGATAATTCTACAATTTATTTGCTAAATAATTGACCTATTTTTTCTCTTTCTTTTTAGCCAAGGCTTGGGATCTTCATCATGGTCTCCTCGATCAAAGATTTTGCTATATGGGCATATTTTCTTGATGATTTTGGCATTCTATCAATGAATACACTTCTTTTTTGTTAAATGGTGAGTGCTATGTTTAAACCAAAATCTTATCTCTATTGCTAGAAGTCGAATTTGATATTAAAATATGGTAGTTGCACTTATGCTATTTTTGGTTGAACATCGTATCAGTAAGTGTAGTTATGAATTAAGTAGTGCACCCCCCATCATTTTGCTCTAGCTTCGCCCCTGCCGCCATGGACACCGCAAGGAGCAGGATGGGGCGCCATTACCCCAAATTTGGCTTCTCCAAACCAACAATGCCCAAATTCACGGTAACCATTTTATTTCAATATGTGCAACTAGTTCATTTCCATGTTTGCAGTTCAAATGGTTTTCATTTTTGCAGTTGATATCAATTTGTGTAACACATCTGTAGTCTAGTAGGAATTTGTTTAGGGTTTAGGTTCAATCTGTGCCACCATTTCGTTTCAATCTGTGCAAGTAGTAGGAATTTCCATGTGTTACATATGTGTTTCAATCACTGCAAGTAGTAGGAACTCTGATTGTTTCAAAAATATTTAGGTTCTATCCGCCAGGTGGTTTTTTAAATATGATTAATCAACCACAAGTCCAAGGAGAAAATCTTCATTTGGTTGGTCAGGCTATGACCTTCAATCCAATGTCTTCACCACCACCAGTAAATGCCTATGGAACTGGAATGTCTTCACCACCACCAGTAAAGACACTTCTATTCGCGATAAATCGGCTCATCGCCGACTTAAGAATGATTTGCTGGAACATATTTGGAATAAGTTTGGTGACCGTGCACATATACCTGGTACTTGTAACTATCTTTATCAATATTGGTTATCATTTGTAGTTATTTATCTACCTTAAAAATTTAACTGCACTTCATGTGTGATCTGATCCTGCACTACTGAATGTCTCTAACTATTCTGAACTGTTTTTTTTTGTTTCTGCAGGATGAAGGCAAGGCTGGAGGCTATCTGAAAGCAAGGCTGCAGGTTGAAGGCAGTCTGATCTTGCAGTATGTTGGCTTAAAGCTATCTGAATTTTAGTTTGATATCTAAGTACCAGCCGTATGTTGGCTCAAAGCTATCTGAATTTTAGTTTAAGTCGTATGTTTTAGTTGTCTGAACAATCGTATGCTGAAAGTTGGATGCCGTAGTTATCTAAACATTCGAATGCAATTTTATCTAAACAAGCAGATGTTGGGATAGTTCTGAGCGACTGATCCTGATGGCCTGTTCTTTTTTCCAGTCCACTTTTTAAATTTGATCACTGGTGCTTATGTGTGCATCCGATTGGATCTGTGTCATTTTTGTTCACCGTATCAGTGTTGGCTGCTGCTGTCGGCCTGAATGTTTGTTGCTGACAAAAAGAAATGGCCACACGATTCATAGGGTGCATATGATCCCAACAAACTGCAGCAATTAAATGTTTTTTTAGCCTTGGAAACATCAAAGTGAAACCATGTATTGTTGAGGTTGTTTCATGAACAGTTTCATTTGAGTTTCAATAACGTTTTAATTTTGGAAACTGTGCAACGACACTAGACATTGAAACTGGCCTAATACTACCAGCCCTTTCGTTGGAGCCTCGGAGGCACACCGCACACACGGCAACCGCAGGTGTATGAGCCGGCGGTTGGTTTTGTTTTGTTCCATTGGTATTTTTCGGTTAAAACCCAAAAAACCAAACTTGTCGGTTTTGGGGTTTCTAACAAACCAATCGGTTGATAGTTTCTGAAAACTGAAGTTTCATCAGACCGCATAAACCAACGATGGTCATTGCATTGCATTGCAGTTCAATGTGAATTCCAAAACGCATGAAACTAGATTTTGAATTTATTTTAGCACAACAATAATTTCTTTGCAGTAATGATGTATAAAGTTTTCGTTCAAACAACACGCTACAACATATCTGAAACAAAAAAAGAGAACCATGTGTGGTACACTACTGCAACTACTGTCCGTCTCTCATTTATGCCGAGTCCATGACACATTCAATTGCGTGTTTGCAGATGCCAAACTACCCAGAACTACACTCCGCTTACGCTGCAGCCATGATGCATTCAATTGCTTGTTTGCAGATTCCAGTCATAGTCTCTTCTGGTCCATACACCTGCGGTGGATTTTTCAAAACACAATCAGATCATCTATATGGACTGCTGACAATGATTCGCAACTGCCAACAACAATCGGTTGAATATTCTTTTCACGTCTATTTTCTGAGATAAAGGATTTCCATCAAAAAAAAAATCAATATTCTTAAAGGCAACTAGATCAGTACCTCGATTGGAACACCGAGTTCCGCACCAAGCTTGCGCATTTTGGCCAGTCCAGATTGGTAATTTGGACCACCTCGGCGAACATAAATGTGCATCCTTGATGCCTTCAACTTGGATTCCTGATAGTGAATTGTGTGGCAATTGGTGAAGAATCAATTAGGTGAACAGATATGAGTAGGCCAAACATCAGTGAGGATTCTAAAGTGAGTGGTCTTAGGTACCTTCTCTCTTAAGGCCCGGATGATGCCATTGAATGTGGCAGCAACATCAGTGAAGTTAGCTATGCCACCTCCAATGAGAAGGGCTCTCTTGCGGCCATCAGGATCAGCAGTTGCACACTGCATTTAATTGTACAGTTAACAGATGATCCTAACATTGTCCCCACCAGAAGATGGTCCAAAGGTGGAGTTAAGACTTAAGAGCAGCATTGACAAGGTTACAGTGTTTGCTTACATCAAGTACAACTCTGGCATAATTCAGAACCTCCTCCTCATTAGGAGCACCACTATACTCTGCATAGTTTCCAAGCTCTGACGCGTATCCCAAGTCTCCAACCTGGTACATGGGGGGAATTAATTTCATCACGGCAGTTAAATATGGGTGAACAGTTTAACAGGCATCATCGTGAAAATCTTTTTATGTGTAAATAAAAATAGGATACAAATTGATGCTTACTGTATCAGCATATATGACACTAGCACCACCACCCGCAACCATTGTCCAGATACGACCTTTTGGGTTCAAAACTGTGAACTTCAGAGAGGCACTTGTCTGAAATAACAAGGTTGGCGAATTAACAACACAAGTCAACAAAATGTATTGCAGATCCAGTATTTCTCATGGAAACTGATTATTTTATAGGTGATAGACCTCAGAAACAAAAAGGAAAGATAAAAACATAGCTCTGCAATCAATACCTTCTCATCAAGTTCATGGATGAAACTTTCTGTAGAGCTGAGTACTCTTCCAAAAGGTAGAGGGAACTCTATATCTCCCCACCTGCACAATTGATAATTAAGAGTAAATCCAACCATGACATGAAGAAATGGTGTCCCTGGGAATCTGAGACTCACTTCTTGAAGTTCTTGAAAGCTGCTGTGTCATCTAGTTCTCCCCTCATGTCCAGAGGATATGGCTCCCCGTTGACCATGGTGAATGGATTCATCTCAAGAAATGAGAAATCCAAGTCTGTGGATGGAGAAGAATTATTATCAACATATGGAGGAAATATAGCGACATGTACAATTTTTAATTCACTACATCTGGCAAATGAACATTTCCCAAATCTGTAGTACCTTGGAAGACAGCAAACACTCCTTTAATGAAGTCACCAATTTTCCCACGTGCCTGATCAGCAAACAAGGAGTACCTCAAATGTGAGAAATGAGATAACATGGAGGTATTGACGTTAAAACTAAGGACAAGTACCTCCAATGGAAGCGTTGCAATCAACGGAGCACATGAATCAGGTGTCATTGGCTTCTCAGTAGGCAGAAAAATCGTCTTAACCTTGTCCCAGTTCTCCTCGATCTCAATCCCACCACACTCTGAGAAGCTGATGGTGCTGCCCAGCCTCTCTGAAACAATTGAAAGGTAGTACTCTTGATCATGGGGCACAAACGGCTCGACGATGAAGGTCGTGATTGGAGCCTTGCAACCGCCCATCTCAATCTGAAAATTAATGGATCAGGAAAAAAAAAAGGAAAATCAACTCATGTAGCATGTCGAGGAAAAGCCTTTTCACACAAGCAACTGCTATACCTCAACTCCAAGCCGCTCCTTGACAAACTCCTTGACTTGATCGAAGTCCAAGTTGAGAGCGACGAGGCCGCTCTTCCCACGCTTCCCGAACAGCATATCAGGCTTCACCACTAGCTTCATGGTTGACAGCCATGGCTGCTGGCTCACAAGCTCTGCAAAGTCCGTTGACTGTGTGATCTGTTATTGAGCAAGGCACAAAAATCAGTTCGTTTCTGTCAATTCTTATCTGTGTCCAATCATCAGTAGTAGTATAAGACTGGGAACCACCCAGAGTACAATTTTATAATTCAAATTGGTGATATTGGATTTCTTTGGTACGCCTATTGTACAGTTACTTAAAATACCCCAAATACCCTAGATTCAACAATCTGAGCACCGCTGTCACTGTCCTACGGATCCAAGCTGCTTGAGACGTATACTAATTTAGACATGCCTGAACGAGCAAATCACACCACACGGCTAAACAACCACCAGATCTAGCTAAATAATTAGTTCTACTTATGAACTCCTACTACCTATCACACCTACTGCCATTGGTACGGTAGCTCATATGAGTTGGGCAAAGATTTAAAAATCGCACCTTTCCAAGTTCATCCTAAGATACCACGAATTCAAGCATAGCATCAGCCTGCGACAAATTGGATCTCCACTCAACCTCTGTCTGTCCAGATCCCAATCCTAATTCCTAACCCACAACATTCCTACCGATTAAGGCAGTACCCTCGAACCATTCAGTGCGTATAAAATCCTAGGAATGCGGCTGCTTAATCCGCCGGCCGCTCATAAAAACCGGATCTTTACATTACCCCACAGGCCAGATCCAGTCTGAGAAGGATCAGGGGAAGATTCACTGGACGCCGGTCAGACTGAAATGGGGTGGGGGAGGGAGGCGACGCGGACGCAGAGGCAGAGGCAGAGGCACTGACTGACCTGGGCGGAGAGGATGGTGAGGTCGATGCCGGCGAGGCGCTTGAGGTGCTCCCTGAGGAGGCGCTTGGAGTCGTACTCCCGGATCTTCTTGCGCGCCATGGCGAGCGACGGAGGGAGAAGGTGGCGTTGGACTGGAAGGTGGGCTGGTTGGTGACTGGCGCTGGGCGTGCCGCCGGGTCCGGGTGCACGTTGGTCAGTCAGCGAGAGGGAAGAACAGAGAGGATGGTTTTGGTTATATATATATCTCGAGATTCAGAGGAGGCTTTGCTAATGCAGGGGTTAGATGGGATCTAAGTAGTGGTAGTCGTTACACAGAAATGGACATGATTTTTTTAAAAAAAGAAATAGTATATTCAGCACAGCACTGCCGTGCTAAACATTATTAAAATCTTAAATCTTAATCGTCCATCAAGGAGATCTTAGGGTCTGTTTGATAGACCCAATTAAAATTTAGCTAGCTAAAATTTCAAAGCAAAACTTTAACCAGCAAAAAGTTGTGTAGCTATATTTTTATTGAGGTGTTTGGATGCTTAAGCTAAATTTTAGCTAGATGAAAATAGCTAAACATTAGCTGGTCTTTTTAGGTGGGATATTTGGATTTTTTTTTTGAGATTAAAGGATATTTGGATATCAAGCCGCTAAAATTTAGTTGGTGCATCTAAATAGACCATTAATACTCTTGCTCCTAGATCGTAAGTTGCAATGATATCGTACATCAAGAAGTCCTCTCTTATTTTCTTCTTCTTCTTTTTTTTGCCTTTTGGAAGTCCAAAACAACGGAGGGGGGGGGGGACGAAAATGTGTTCTTAGGGGAGAAAAAGGGAGGAAAATAACGAAAGAAGTTGAGCGATGTACTACTAGTACAAGATTGTGTGTGTCCATGTGTCAAATACCACGTGCAGGTAGTATTACCTCGTGTGTTGACCTGACGGTGATGGCTTGTATATTAAGTGGTTGTATATTAAGCAAATGTTTGACCAAACGCTGGTATCGATTTCTCGGCTCTTATTTTGGTCAAAAACGTGGCTGACATTAGTGGACAAAGTTTAGTCTCATACATTACGCACTTCATTCATCCATGTGGCCAAAAAAAGGAAGCATATACTAAAAGTTTTTTCCCCCTTGAACTGGAATGGCACGTCGTCAAATACGTACGTCAAGCTTTGTGACCCGGCGGCCGGCGGTGCAGATTGGTCCGTACATGTGTTTTCCTCCTTTTCCCCTTCTTTCTGTCGGATGAGAAATAGGTCATGTTTAGTTCTCCACCTAAAAAACATTTCATCTATTCCATCAAATATTTAGACATATACATACAATATTAAATATAGATAAAAAAAATCTAATTACATAGTTTGGTTGTAAATCGTGAAACGAATTTTTTAAATCCAATTAATCCATGGTTAGCCATAATTGCTACAGTAACCTATATGTGTTTATGATATATCCGATGTAATTTGTTTCTAGACGAGTTATATAATTTATTCTTTTATTAATATCCGAAAACTTTGTCCATCCTTGTGATAGATTCGATGTGGATTGCAAGCCAAGGAAGAGGTTTGAGAGTTTGGTGTTTGGTGGCAGGTGCGGCGAGGAACGGATGGCATGGGCCTGCTGACCGGAATGAATGGAATTTTTTTGTATGGGCGACCAGCTGACCGGTAGATGCATCCATCTGCATGCAGCGGTAGTAGGTTACGCAGCTACTACTACACCTACACTGCAAATGCGTCTTGCTGTCGTTTGGTAGCCACACACACACGCAACCAACACTTGCGCCACAAAAGAATGCGTCTTTGCACCCAACACTTGGGCGCCACGTCGGCGATGCTTCCTTCCCCTGGCTGCAACCAGTGCAGGTGGGCCGTGGGCCGTGAGCCTGTCTGGGCCTTTCGCACGTTCCACGAGTTATTATATAAACAAAAAGGGATGCAGTCAAATTATTAGGGCAGTGATCAAGAATGAGCTAAATGTCCACAGTGAAGCACTCAGTGAGAAATATTTGGGTATGCCGTCAGATGTGGGTATCTCAACGATTGGTACTTTTAAGTACTTGAAAGATCGAGTATGGAATAAAGTCCAAGGGTGGATGGAACAATGTCTTTCGGCTGGAGGTAAAGAAGTATTAATCAAAGCAGTAGCTCAGGCAATCCCGACATATTCCATGTCATGTTTTAGACTCCCTAGAGGTTTGTGCCAACATATCAATGGTATCTTGCGGAATTTCTGGTGGGGAAGTAAAGAGGGTAAACGGAAGACATGTTGGGTGGCTTGGGATGACATGATCAAACCAAAGTTCCTCGGTGGTCTGGGTTTCAGAGATATTGAGCTTTTTAATCTAGCTTTGTTAGCGAAGCAAGCATGGAGGGTGTTGTCTGGTGCAAATTCTCTAAGTGCTCGTATCCTCAAAGCTGTTTACTTCCCAGATACTGAATTCCTACAAGCTAGGCTTGGTAATGCGCCTTCCAGGATTTGGAGGTCAATTTTGGATGGCAGAGATGTCTTAGAGCAAGGTTTGATACGACGTATTGGTACAGGAGAGGCAACATATATTTGGACTATGAACTGGCTCCCGCGCGACAGTCTGTTGAGGCCGGTGATGAGGGTCCAAGCTAACCTTCCGCAGAAGGTTAGTGAACTTATTGACTCTACGACAATGTCATGGGACATGCAAAAGCTGCATGAGTTTTTTGCTCCTATGGATAGGGAAACTATTGTTAATATTCCTTTGAGCACACGGAGGCAAAGTGATTTCTGGGCCTGGCACTATGATAAAAATGGCATATTCACTGTCCGTTCAGCTTATAGGATGCTAGTACTAAGGAAAAATAATATAACGGCCTGCTCTGATAGTGTGGCGGGAAGATCAAGCACTAAGGCAGACGAGAAAGAATGGACAGCGTTGTGGCATGTCCAGGTGCCGTCGAAGATTAAGGTGTTCCTGTGGAGATTAGCTAGACAATCTCTTCCTTCTGGGGATGTCTTGCATCATAGGAATTTGAAGGCACAAAGCACTTGTGCCATTTGCGGTGCTTTGGACTCATGGAAACATTCTTTGATAGACTGTCATATGGCAAAGTGTGTATGGGCTTTGGAAAGGGAGGATATCACTGAACATTTATGCACCATACCGGTTCAGGATGCTCGAGGTTGGTTACATACTATAATAACTACCTTGAAGCATGAAGATCTTACACGGGTACTAGTTACTTTGTGGGCTATTTGGTACGCGAAGAGACAAGCTGTTTATGAGAATTCCTTTCAGAGCCCTCTGTCCACGCACTGTTTTGTTAAAAGTTTCATGTCAGATCTAGAACTTGTGAAACAGGCAGCTCCTCCAGGGGCAAGTCATCAACACCAGAATGCACAAAAGGCACCATGGATCCCTCCGCCAGCGGGCGTCTGGAAAATAAATGTCGATGCGGCCATATCGAAGAATTCGAGCAAGGCATCAGCTTCGGCAGTGGCAAGAGACTCCTCAGGCATGTTTGTTGGGGCTTCAGTTGTAGTAACTGAAGGTATTTCTGATCCTGAAATCATGGAGGCAGTAGCGTGTAGAGAGAGCCTTGCGCTCGCATCAGATTTGTTGCTACAAAAAATTAGGGTGGCTTGTGATAATATCACAGTTGTTAGAAATATCCGAGGCAAAGGCTTTGGATCTTATGGCCATGTAATTCAAGAGATCAAGGCACGAGGAGACAGTTTCACTTCAGTTGAGTTTGTTCATGAAGGTCGGATGTCTAATGGGGATGCTCATAGGCTAGCAAGAGGCTCCCTGTATGAGACAATTGGTAGACATGTTTGGCTTATCAGTCCGCCGAAAGGCGTGTGTACTTCTTATTCTCGGACTAGTTAATAAAGTTTGAGATTCTCAAAAAAAAAAATATAAACAAAAAGGTCTAATTTTTTTAGCAACAAACAAGCCGTTTTGTTGTGATCATGAGGAGAGAACACTTTGCCCTCCAATGGTCCCAGATGCAATTTCTGCTCCTTTATTTATGATACCCAACACAAACGTAGACGTTCATGTACAGGAACTTAAACTCGTCTCTATAAATGTGCACACACATGCTCATATGAGCGTATCTAAAGAACTAACTTTGACAGCTAAATCTTAATATTGATGAAAGCACCACAAGCGTTTATATTCAAACTTCACACATAGGAGGGTCTTTCAAGACTATAAACCCTTAGTATACAACAATACTGTACGCAAGCACTTAGTGGCAAGAGTTATGCAAACCTCACTAAACATTGGGTCTAAGCCTAGACCAAAGCTTCAAATACGGGTCAAACTAGCCTAACACTTTGCAAAAAGTACTCACTGTTTTCCCTAAAGCACTATGGTAGCTAGAGCATCTTAGAGATGAGCCGCAATTCTTTAGCAATGATCCTCAACTCCAACAACACTCAAATAGCGGGGCTTGAGGGCTATATGTAGCTTCTACCATGAGACATAGTCATTCACAATAGACTTCACTCATGCAACGTTTGCTACAAAGCTCTGGTGACACCACTAGAAATTTTGGTTCTTACCATATGTACTAGGCGTTATGGCTAGCCAGTGCTAACTGTTGGGGTGAACACCCTTTCTCCAGTGATTATCGAAGAATTCTGGTGGTGACTGGAACTTTTTGCATAGCTCGCAATTGTTCGGTGCCTTCACAAACCTTCTACGGAGCCATTTTCCCTCTACCTAATGTTGGCCTTGAGCCTAAGCTTTAATGCTGCCCAACGCACACCATGGGAGAAATCCAGTGAGTGAAAGACGACTTGACCATCCCCTTTGTACATTGAGCTTTTGTTTCAGTGCTCTTGTTAGGCCGACATTAGACCCTTTTTTGGTGCATGTAACTAGTGCGCATTGAGCTTTATTTCTTAACTAGTGGCAGGGCGCGCCTTCGCGCGCCATGGCGGGTGCAGGGTGCAGGAGGTGTTTAGTCATAAGCATGGTCAGGATATTGGAAATGAGAACTGTTGCAACTGGACCTGGATGCATTTAATACATTAGATGGATGCATGAAGGGAGTTTCAGATGTCTTATATTACACAAGGTCTTAGCAGAGTTTTCACTATTTGTATAAACACTAATGCTCTAATAGAGAACTACTGGTGTATACTATACATTTTGGATACAGAGCTTCTGGCTAAAGCTAACAGACCAGCTGATGTTCACAGTAAAATGTCCAAATTTATCAGCCTATGGGTCCGGTGTGGTTCCGCTGGAATCTGGCAGCTGTAGTCAGCAACAACCGAATCAGGCCCAGCCAAAAAGAATCGGGTCGATTCCAGTCAGCGACAACTGAATCAGATTCTAATAAATTCTGAAAGCGGCTAATCCGGGCCACTAATCGAAGGCATCAGACGGCTGTAGTAATTAAAGCTCACGTGGATAGGGCTTCTGGGCTAGGAGGTGTTGATCTCTATAGTTTTAAATGCTAGCAACCCAACATCTAAGGGCACTCACAATGCAGACTCTATCATGGAGTCTAAAGTTATTTATTATCTCGAACAATGTGGACTTGGAGTCTAAATAAGACTTGGAGTCTTATTTTTTCTACCTCTTTCTTCAATAAATATGGTGCCACATCAGCAAAATATCATAAATAATATGTAATTAATTGTCTTGGACTCTATGATAGAGTCTTGCATTGGGAGTGCCCTTGGCTTCAGCTGTTGTGGAGCATGCAACTGCTATTGTTGACATATTTATAGCAGCTTTTATCTCTGTTGTTATGGTGTCGATGTCTCAAGTCCCCTGCAAGTTGTATGAAGGCAACAATTGTAAAATCGAGATAGGAATATCAAATGTTTATCAGAGTTTGGTTATTGCCATTCCCATGATATATAATTACCCTGTCAGTATGAACCATGGTAATCAATGAGCCTTTTTTAAGAGGTTTTTAACCAAAAGAGCAATACAATAGAACATGGACCTCTTCTAATACCATAACAAAGTTATGTATTTTTGGGATAACTACCAGCAAATACAAATAGCAATTAGATGTGTGTCTCCGAAAAACATCTTGAATGCAATAATCAAACAGTTAAGCATACAAGAAACTTTTACGGGAAATATCTCCAATTAATATGGCAAAGACCTAAACATATGAGAAACTTTTACGATACACATCTCCAATGCAAATGGATGAGATTTTAGCGATTGAGGATAAACACTAATCCTAGCACAATAGAAGTTTGATCTATGGCACATGAAAATGGACAATCCATACATGTCATAACTCAAAATGAGAGTTTCATTAAGATAGTTTAGATACACAAGAAAATGTACATAGCAGAACTATCATCCAATTTTTTTTGCACTGTCTCCTAAAGGAAGCACTTCTATCAAATGGCTAAGAAGAGATCGTGCGTACCTCTAATCTCTAGGTACTCGTGATCCTGGCCATTAAACAATTTTAGTAAAGCTATAACAATACTGAAATTAGAAGTAGTACTGTTAGAAGTTAAAGGACAATTTGTTTTGGAAATCTAATTGCAAAACTATTTATGAACACTATCAAAGCACTATGCCTGTGACCTTCCCATAATTTCCTGCTGCTCTAAGTAGGCCTTCCTGTCTCTATATGTTTCTGAAGTGTTGGGAAAATATAGTCCAAGTCAAAACTGTAGCAAGCAACCATAGAAGAATGACAAGCTTCTTAGGCTTCCTAGACATGATCTTGTGTTAGTAAATACAGCCATGCATCTATGGATTGTTCGTGTTCTAGCTCTACAATTATGTGCACCGCAAATTTATAATTTATTATGTCACCAAGTTTAAAGAAATCTGAACATATATAACTATAAGAGATTCTGTAAATGGTCTATGCTTCAAACAAACAATGCAACAATATGCAAAGATCTATTGAACATTAATGTTTTTCCTGAATTATTGGAATCAGTTTGTAGCTTTCAATTATCAACGACTATTTAAAAATTGACAATTTGCTAAAATCTCGTAATTGCTCTTACAAAGCTGGTGGCACAACCAGAAGATCGAAAAAAAGCAAGATCTATGAAACTAAACCTATATCTAACCTAACATGGTGTGCTTTAAATATGGACTATAATAGTTTAACAATAGTAGGCGTCAGCGTCCAAAAAAAAAAGAAAAAGGCAGAACATGTGAAACTAAAGCATATTCAGTTGTGATGTGCTATAAATATAGATTACATTTAATAGTGTTACAATTTTGCATATACATATAAAAAAGGCATAGCTGCTTTGCTGCAAGCCACAAGCATAGGAAAGAATTGAAATAACGATATAAAGGCTTACCAAGATGCCTCTCAGAATATAGCTTAGGCTAACAACATGCGCAACAACTTCAATGTGTTTGTATGACGTAGGCCTAACAAAACCACCAAGTGGTTAACCGATGGGAGTAAATTAAAATATATGTGGATGCATAAAATCTCAATATAATGAACCAAAGGAGGTAATCATCTTTATCACAAGGATTATTACATTTAAAGATGCAAAGGAACCTGTACTGTTAATCCAACCCTGTTTTCCTAGTGATCTCTAAAATGGAACTACAGGCAAAAAAGATGCAGATAATCAATTTAGGAACAAAAGGAACATCATAGATAGACCATTGAAGCATGCATTTGGAGCAGAGTTTTTTTGAAAAGAAAACACTAAGAAGGCATACACTTCAGTAGATGAATTGTGCCATAACTTTAGTACATGAACACATTACATTATCTAATATTTGCAGCAAGATGAATGCTAAATCTGAACAACCTTGCTTCAAGCGCTGAGAGAACTGCATAATACAAAGTAAAGTATCTCATTACTACCTTCACAGTTTCAGAAGAGGAGACAGTGTTGTGGTGTAGTGGACTTAATGTTGTTGTAGAAAGGTCAGAGGTAAACTATCTCTGTTGAACTTGCTGCCATGAGAATCCGGTCTGTCCACCTTGAAGTCTATCTACACTGAACTCTGGGATTGAGTAGGTACATATAATACAACAAAGGATGAGTCCCACATTTCATGATTAAAATATATCTTCCTGAGATTTTTCTTGGAACAAAGAGTTATTTTTTTCGTGGTAGCAGCTATAACTATACATGTTAATTAACAACGCCTCATTGAAATAGTTCCCCTATATGTTCTCTTACCGAAGACCCGTAATGCAATCGAGCACTATAAAGGTATACATGTAAAAACCTGAAACCTAATCTAGAAATCACAAAAAACAATGTAACAATATAAATCTAAAGGGGAGGGGGTTAGGAATAAAGCTGACCTTAAAGATTAGAAACCATCATTGTTATATGTATCAGCAGCAGCTGCTTATTCATCAAAGGAAAACATGCAAAGTCCAGTAAGCAAGTATATGTTAGAAACTAACATGAAAGGAGAGAATGTCCAAATTTGGTTTGATATGGCTAGGCATCATCTGAGTACTATGATCGGCGCTTACCGAAAGCAGCACATACTATTTTTCATTGTAGGCAAAATTAATTGTAAAAAATATTGGTTGCTATGTTTGGATAGCACATTTGGAGCAGCAAGTTAAATGGTTGTGTGTACAGAGCAGCAAGTAGACTCGTATGGAAACTAATTTTCTAAAACACTTCTCTATGAAAATAATAGTGATTTAGGAATTCTTGTGTAAAAAAAATCCTAAAAGTCATGGAATGTTCCCAGGAATTGTGTAAATTTGACCACACACAGGAAAATTTGTACTAAAAGGTTGAAGGCCATGTGTGTCAATCATTTTACTGGCATCATATTTAGCTTTCTGTCTGTATGTTTTGTGTGTAGAGAGGTAAGCGACATATTTTTGCCTCATTGCTTTGATTGTGTTACCTAAAGGTCCCCAATGGCCTCAATACCTATATCCTGCCAATTTGAAAATTTCTCAAAAAATATATTGTATTAGTATCCGGAACTGCATGATCAGAGACATACTTAGCATGATGCAGGTGCAGCAGTAAGCAATCTCAATCTTTTAGGCCACTAGGAAAACAAAGGCATAAAGTTATCCAACACCCAATGCACACACAACCTGGCACTCACTGACAATTGTCTTTGCAAGCACGAGGACCATAGAACAGAACTCCTTTTTATGGAGACATGCCAAACTTATCAAACTTGTCCGGATGCTCTACAGGATACTGAACAGTCTGCATCAATTTTTAAAAGGAATTAGGAAGCAATAGTACAATACCAATAGCAAAAGGTCAATTAGCATCTAACTACGTCCTGGAGCTCCCTCTTGACACTCTCCAACCAAGCAATATCCTCCAAAAAGGAGTTGAACAACTTGAACCCTGCAGGTTGGCAGAAAAACGTTGCACCACCAAGGTGTGAAGCAGAGAGAGTAATTCCACCAAGATAAAAGTATTAAAGCAGTAGAATCATGACCATGTAAAAATACAATGGTTCCAACCGAAATCTATTGACAATGATGAAAACACTAAAAAATGCAGATGTATTAGGCAATTGCAGGGCTATAGCAGATAAAGGTGGGCAACAGAAAGAGTATTTTCAGCAAGATGAAAGTACTAAAATGGGCTAAGTGTTTTTATTCTTGCCATGACTGAAATTTTATGCTCTCTATTAGTGATACAATAATAGTTTAGGATTTTGTGGGATGGTAAAAATGCTCTAAAAATATTAGGAAATATTTATGTATGCCGTCAATTTAAGAGCACCACAATAAATCATGAAACACATAAAGAAGAAAAGAAAATTCCACTTACAATGCAGGCATTCGCAAGTTTGGCTGTCTGAACTAAGTGAGAAGGGTCACCAACACGTGTTGACTTTAGTGCACCTGCAAAATCTCCTTTGTATTGTGGCCTTCATTACATGCATCTACGAGCTCCTTCAGGTGGCCTTAATTTAGCCATGGAGCTTGCAATTGGCTGGGCATAGCGCTGCACATGGATGCATTGACCACAAGGTAATCCTGAAAATGAGGAACAAAGACAAAGCCGAGAGAGAGAGAGGAGAAATTGAGATCTACCTTAGCTAGAAGGTCATCATTGCACATGCCAAAGATGTTTAGTTTATTAAGAATACAAAAAAGGACATATATGAATACCTCACTCACAATAACAAAGCAAAAAAAAATCATAAAAGAGTGTTAATCATGACCACATACTCTTGCCTAATGTTGCAAAGCGGCTAGGGTTCACTCGAGGACAGGCCATCCATGTTAGCAAAAATCACATCGTATATTTCAGAAAAAGATAGTTGTTTGCAGTATCGTTGGAATTGACAAATGGTGAAAAAAAAATGCAAAATAGCAAAGGCACAAAAATATGTTCAGTTTTATTAAAGCACCTCACAGGCATCATCACATCATCAACAATAACATATGCTTAGACCTAATAAATAAATAAAACAGCACCATAAGCACGTACTTATAATCCATCAAGATAAGCACCTCATAGGCATCGTGACAACGCACACGGGGGATCGCCGGCGACAGATCTGAGCCCACCGTGGGTGCGGCCCAGGGCCGTGGCCACGTTGGTGCGCCGTCGTGGCAAGGGGCGGCCACCGGTCGCGTGCCGCTGGCCATCTGGCTGTCACGCGCACTGGGGAGAGCGAGAGGTAGGCCGTGCCGCCGCACTGCCCATGTTGGGCCTGAGAGAGGGGGGAGAGATGAAGAGTGGCACTTAGGGTTTGCTCGGAGCAGACACGGGCGCGGTTGTCGGGAGAGAGAAAGGGAGAGCACGTGAGGGTGGGGGAAGGAGCGGCGGAGGTGCCGGAGCGTCGCCTCGGGCCGACCACACGTAGCAGGAGGAGCCAGCCGCGCCGGCTGTTGCGGCATCGGGAGGAAAGAAGAGAACGCTCGCAAAGGACGATGAGGTACAGGACAAGGAAGCAGCGGACGACGCGGCAGCTGAAGGTGGTGTGCCGTGCCAAGACAGAGCAGAGGAAGATGGGGCACGCAGAGCGGAGGCGCCGAGGAAAGGAATGACAAGAGCAAGGACAGAACTGGAGCAGACTTCGTGCGGAACTGAGAAGAAGGAAGGCGAAGGGGCCGAGGAAAGACCGGAAGCAGCCGATGGCGAGCATATATTGGTCTGGCACTGCGATTCGTCATGGAGCAGCCAAAAACGCCGGCCCACCAAAAGAAGCTGCCCAATCCGGGTTGGAGCGGCTGATCCAGCTTTTAGAAAGTAACAGTGCAGCTAATCAAGACCGTTAATGAGGCAGATCAGATGGCTGAGCATGTTTAGGCTAACGTGGACAGCGCTTCTGCGCAGGGAGCTGTTGCAATCTATAGTTTTAAACTATTCTCGTTTAGGCTTTAGGCTTTGAGTACTTGATATCTTGGACTTATTCTATAGTCTTCAACATAACTCCTTAGCATTCCTTGAGGTGTTTATTATCATTTCTCTTCATGTTGCCTCTTGACAAAGCACATCCTTGCATCCATTTGACTAAATACCATGTATATTAGCAAACTATATTAGTCCAAATGATTATGTTGTCAAATAATCACCAAAATCATAGATGGCACTAGGTAGGTTCCATTTTCCTTACAACAGTCGAATCTATCCTTGTAGCATCGTAGACCCGCGCGCCCTAGCTTAGTGTTGTAAATACAAATTGATTGGATCATCATCACACCTTTAATTTTATCCTAAGCTAATTAATATCAAATTATGGTTGTTTATGTTTACATATGGATGGTATCAAGATGAACAATTTAGTAGCTATCATCATGTTGGATTCGCTATAAAAGGAGGCTACTACTTCCTCTTTCTCCACAGTTTTTTTTGTCTTTGACTTCTCTTTCTTTATCTTCTTCCATTTTTTACCTTATTTTCATCTATGCATAAAAATTGTTCCATTGTCTACGCAGGGTAGGGGGCTCACTCGAGTCCCCCAGCTCACCCCCATAGTGGATCTTCCCTTATAGCAAATCATAATAAATTCAATGAAAACCTCAAAACCCCTCCCTCCGCATTTTTAATATTTCCTTAGATGTTGTTAAGTCAACAAATAGCTACGTTAAGTCACTATTCATGGAACACTCTTTAATTGATCATAAAGGTGTATATGCACCTTTCTATTTATTTTTATGCTTCCATAAGAGTATCAAATAATTTGTATCATACAATATTCCCTATAACGAGAACAAACTAACAATATGAGGGATTTTGCACCAACTGTTCCCAAATAACACCATTGGTCTGAAAAATTCCTCCTTGAGAAAAAAAATCTCAGCCACTTCCTCAAAGAAAGGGAGAACCCCTTGTCCCCAAGGTCCCCCAAACTTGTTGTTTCTTGCGTGATGCAACAACTAATCATCCATGACCTCTTAGGCTTTATTTAGATGTGAATTTTTTTTGGATTTCGCTACTATAGCACTTTCATTTGTTTGTGGCAAATATTATCCAATCATGAACTAACTAAGATCAAAAGATTTATCTCGCAATTTACAGATAAACTCCGTAATTAGTTTTTGCTTTCGTCTATATTTAATGCTTCATACATTTGTTGCAAGATTCGATGTGACAGGAAATCTTGAAAACTTTTTGGTTTTTGGGGTGAACTAAACAAGGCCTTAGTATTCATCAACATCTTTCGAGCTTGCTGTGGCAAGGCTTGACATTGACCAAACCATTTTCGCCCATGGTGCTTGAAAGGAAAATGATTCTTGAATTAGGCCTCGTTTAGTTCACCTCGAAATCCAAAAAGTTTTCAAGATTTCCTGTCACATCGAATCTTGCGGCACATGCATGAAACATTAAATATAGACTAAAATAAAAACTAATCACACAGTTTGACTGTAAATCACGAGACGAATCTTTTGACCCTAGTTAGTCTATGATTGGACAATATTTACCACAAACAAACGAAAGTGCTACAGTTCCGAAAACTTTTCAGTTTTCGGAACTAAACAAGGCCTCCGAATGACATACCAATGATCATACATAGCGGGAAAAATGTTTGACCTCCAATCGTACTTTTTCTACCAGCCAATATTATTTTTCTCTCACAATGAATCAGTCAACAGTAATTTCAGCCATAATTTTTAGACCAATGAACAGGCTCGAAACTCAAACAAAAAGCAAAACCAACAATTTAGTTTTATTGTGGTTTCTCATCATAATGACACCCACACACATGAAGTGAAATTATACAAAAGTAAAGAATCTGGAGAAAACAAAAAGCGGAGGAAAAAAAAAGAGAGAATCCCAAGCACCGACAAACGGCGCCTAATCATTGTTCCTGGCCCTTCGATGATTTGCTACTAACATTTCGTTTTCCCGCCACACTCTCCCGCGCAATACCCCTTCCTTCTTCTTTCCCTCCACTTGCCAGCCACTCCAGCTGGTCAATCAAAAAAGGGAAAGGGGGAAAAAATATCCTAGGGTTCAGCTTCCATGGAGTTCGACACCGCCCCCGCCGCCGCCCTTGCCGGCGACGAGCTGCGGCGGTTCCTCGCCGCCACCCTCAGCCCCGACAAGGCGTCGGTGGACGCCGCGGCCGCGGGGCTCGACGCGCTCGCTGCGGACCCACGCTTCCCGCTCGCCATCCTCGCCGTCGCCGCAGGTACCCCCTTCCTTCCTTGCTTGCTTCCTCCGGCCGCTGCTTGAAGTTGTAGCTGTGCGCTCGTGCCAGCTCTAGTCCCGTCCCGTCTTGAGAAAGCTTGAACCTTTAATTGCTCTACTTGGAGCTCAATTTTGGGGATCCCGATGTGTGGATTGTGTTGCCGCGGTCTTGCCGCTGCCGGCTGGCATGGGCTGCTCTCTTGTTTCACTGTAATTCCGTGAGAAATAATGCCTTTTCCCCTTCGGGAATCAATACCTCGCGTGGCTCTACTGATGCGACTGGTAGCTCTGAGTGTTTGATGCGTAATTGCGTATAGGCGTATAAGCTACAGTAAGCTGGCACGCACTACACCTAAAATCCTCCTGAATTTTACTAAAGCTTAGCCATTTACCATGTGTGGATTTTCTCTATGCACGTGGAAAGACCAAATTTAGGAAAATCATGGATTGAAAGACATGAATGAGTTCACTAACTATGGCCATGGGTATGATCAATGACGGACCCAGAAAAAAAAATTAGCTGGGGCGAAATCCAAAGAAAATGAACCAAGAAGACATCAACGCACCGCACTCACATACTATTATCACATTGAACTCGAACCAAGACTCAAAGTTGGAAAATATTCTTCGAATCTGCATAAAATTACTTGTCAAAATAGAATTTATAAGTTGCTAATAATTTGAGATGCTAAATTGATAACGAAGTTATGATTCAATACCATTTTTCTAATTTTCTTGCCAATGCCACTCCTGGGGACGCCCCTTGAAGGCTTGAACCTCGCCTCGGTCGAATCCAGATGTTGGTGGAGCTGCAGGAGCACTTGCTCCTCTGCCGGCGCAAACCTGTCCGCAACGGCGACCATGGCCAGCCCCAGACCCCTCAATACCAGGCACCAGCTCCTGCTCCTCCTCCCCTCCTCCGTTGCCTCCTTGGCCTCCTCCCTCCATCTCCACGAGCTTGCTGGCTGCTGCCTTGCTCGGCGCCTAGGCGGGTAGTGGGCGCACCCGACGACCTCGTGGCTAGGCTGGGCGGTGGTCGAGGAAGCGAGCGGGGCGGAGCCACAGAGGAGCGATGCGGCGCCGCGCCTGGCGAAGTTGTGAGGAAGCCGACACCGGGTTGGATAGCGGCGGTCGAGTCACACGGCAGCTAGAGATTTGGGGGAATAAAGGACCTAATTGGGCCTTTTACTGGGAGTGGGCTAAACAAAATAATAAAGCCCATCGAGGAATTAGCTGACGCTGCATTGCCCTCGCGTTGTTCATGCCGCTCGCTCACCTTGTGTCGTCGTCGTTCATCGCCGCTCGCCAGAGACAGAGAAGAATGGCGAAGATGGAGTCTGGGGGTCTGCTGCTACGGCGCCGGTAGCTGGGGCGGCCGCCCCACCCCGCCCATAGGGAAGGTCCGTTAGTGGGTATGATTCAATTGATTGCAAGTCACATGTTTTTTTACTAGTGATTTTTTTTATCACATTTTTTTTACAAGGGAGTAGGGATTGGGAAAGAGAAATTTCCTTTTAAACAGAAGCAGAAGTTAGATATTATTTACTTCTGAAAGTCTGGTGATTATGTTCTTACTATTTGTGACGTGGCTGTAGGGGATGGTGATCAGGGGATGAGAGTTGCTGCAGCGGCATACTTGAAAAACTTTACCCGGCGGAATTTGGAAAGCAGTCTGTCTTCGTCTGAGCATTACAAGGAGTTCCGTGACCAACTTGCCCAGGCTTTGCTTCGAGTGGAACCTGCAATTTTTCGAGTGCTGATTGAAGTTGTAAGTCTTATACTCTTATATCCCTCAAGAGCCCTGTGGTTACAACCCTGTTTTGTAAGTTTTAGTGTTGTTCTACTAACTGCTTACAATATCTGCTGAACAGTTCCGCCAAGTTGTTGAAAAAGATTTTGTCAAGGATAACTTGTGGCCTGAGCTTATCCCTCAGTTGAAATTAGTGATCCAGAGCAGCAATCTAGTTAGTCCAGGCCAGCAGCCTGAATGGAATACCATCAATGCTCTCAAAGTACTTCAATCTGTTGTGAGGCCCTTCCAGGTACATGTCTTGCTTTCTTTGCTTCTGCCATCTTTTGAAAACCACCTGTTTCACCCTTGGTTTTATCTCTAGAAGCATGAACATATGATTGTGACTTTGATGGCTATACAGTGTAGCCCTTGTATTTTCTACAGTTACCAATTTCTTGTTCAGTGTAGTCACTAGCTTTCCTATGAATGAAACTGAAAGCTGATTCCTTTCTTTTTGGGGTTTACTTTTTATCCTTATTCCCTGGTATCTGTTCGAGATGCTATGCTCATAACTTGGCATTTCAATACACTAGTAAGTTTAGTATGCTGCTATCAGATTTGTACTGTCCACACTAATTTATTTAGTTCTATTCACTTATGTTCCATGATTCACCCATAGTATTTTAATATGTTGCATATTTATTTTTTCTAATTTGTGTCATCTGCCAGTATTTCTTGAATCCAAAAGTTGCAAAAGAGCCTGTTCCACAACAGTTGGAGGAAATTGCCGCAGAGATTCTTGTACCATTGCAAGTGACATTCCATCACTTCTCTGACAAGGTATTATGTTTGTGCACTCTGTTTTTAGTTAAATGTTACAGCCAGCTTGATCTTTTCTGTTGAACATTTATGGTGTGTGCAATAGGTTCTGTCGTCACCTGATGGGACTAACATGGAATATGAGCAGCTCCTACTCATCACATGCAAATGCATGAATTTCACTGTAAGCCCTGTTTTCATTTCTTATTCCTTTTGTATTGACAATATCATCATGACATTTTCTTGAATCATGACAACAACGTAATTAAGGCGAAGAAGAAAACCACAAATTTGCTATCAGAAAACTAAGTATCATTTTCAGGAATATATTTAATATTGCCAATTATTAAAATCTGGGAAGATAAATCAATGAAATGGTGGGTTGAGTTGTTTAGCTTCATGTCTGTTTATGGTGGTATTATAGGATTGCTATATTGGTCTTGGCTTTGCCATTTTGGTTTCTAAATCTATTAGTTGCTTCTCTGTGCATTGTGCATTGACACTTGTGGTGCAGCACTGCAGCCTATCAATTTTGTGGCATGCATGCTGTTAAGTGCTAACTTTTTCTCATGGGTATCTAATTGTTATACTCTTTCAGGTGAGGTCATACATGCCATCTAGGGTGAAACAGATTTTGCCTTCCTTTTGCAAAGACATGTTCCGTATACTAGATTCTTTGAACTTTAATAGTCTTATTGAAGACGGACCTACTGTGAGGCTCAAGATTGCAAAGAGATGTCTCATTATATTTTGCGCACTTGTTACACGTCACCGGAAACATGCAGATAAGTATGTACTTTGGCCTTTACTCTTCTTCTTTTCTAGCATATTTTCCATTTTACCTATGCAGCTATGCTCCAATGTTTTCTTCAAAACTTATACTCTGATGTTCTCAGCCAGATGCCACATATTGTCAACTGCGCAATCAAAATATCAAAACAAAGCATTCATTTAAGTGTAAGTTCTATATCTCAAAGAATTTAATTATGTGTGCAAAAAGATGGAGAATATGCATTCTGAGTCAATGCTGACATTCTAGATTAATGAATGTTGGAATAATCGTTTTTAATTCTTATTGGATTAGATCCTAAGATAGCCAAATGATTGCAGAAACTTGACTCTCCAAATGATTGCAGAAACTTGACTCTCTCCCCAATCGGATTTTTTCATTAGCATTTGATGTGATTTCTCGAGTTTTGGAAACAGGACCGGTAAGTATTTGCACCAAATATTTGAGATGACAATTCTCTCATGTGTTCAAAAATTGATGTCCATCTGCTCCCTTGTTTGAAGGGATGGCGACTAGTTTCACCACATTTTTCTTCACTTCTTGATTCAGCAATTTTTCCAGCATTAGCGTTGAATGAGAAGGTTAGCTCCCTACCTTTTGGTCATAAATAACACCATGCTCAATATGCACTTCTCTTGTCCTAAGTCCTAACTTTTGTCTATAATAGGATATAGCAGAATGGGAGGAGGATACTGATGAGTATATGCAAAAGAATCTTCCTTCTGAACTTGTAAGTACAAGATTCAGCGTTTCTAGTTTTTTTCCCTCTCTCCTGGTGTTCCTTCTGTTGCTGATATATTTATTGGCAGGATGACATTTCAGGATGGACTGAGGATTTGTTCACTGCCAGAAAAAGTGCAATCAATTTACTTGGTGTTATAGCGCTGTCAAAGGTTGTGCTTCATTTTTTATTCTAGTTTGTTGAGCACAAATAGTACTGAGTTCAGGCTGAGCAAAAGGTTGTTTTGCTATATTGTAATCCATAACTTACTCATTCTATATCAAGCAATTTCAGTGGCTACATGCACAATCTTCCAAGTGCATACACATTTGCTATTTTTCACTGAACCATGTAGTTTGTTGAGTTAAAATAAAATGCAGAGCTGATGCTATCATTTACTTACATTTTTTTTTGGTTTCAGGGTCCACCAGTTGCATCTGCAGCATCCAAGCGTAAGAAAGGTGATAAAAGTAAAGGGAAATCTGAAAGGAGCTCAATTGGGGAGTTATTGGTCATCCCATTCCTGTCAAAATTTCCTATACCTTCCCATGGTGAAGATGCATCATCAATGGCAGTGCGGAAGTAAGATCATAAGAATGAATTGTCTTTATCATAAAAGAAAGGATTACAGATGTTTAGACTTAACACTGTGTTTATTTACTTTACTCTTATCCTGATGTACTAAATGGTTTCATTTCAGTTATTTTGGAGTTTTGATGGCATATGGAGGCCTACAAGATGTAAGATTTTTAAATTATATCCTTCTAGTGTGTCTTATTTTATGAATTTATTTTATAAGAATGCTAATTCAATTCAGTATCCATCTTGCAGTTTCTGACTGAAAAGAAAGATTTGACAATTACATTGATCAGGAACCGGATTCTTCCACTATATTCTTTGGATCCATGCAGCCCGTATTTGATTTCTACAGCTAATTGGGTTATTGGTCAGCTTGCTATATGCCTACCAGAGGTTACATGCTTTCCCTGTTTTTTTAATTCCATCATCTCATAAGACATGCTGGATCAAAGTAAAGGCTTCATGTAATATGTATATTCCTGTTATCCTGTACATTATATATTTGGCTTTCTAATTCTTGTTTGCTTACCTGTAGGACATGAGTACTAGTATTTATCAGTCCTTAATGAAGGCATTGAAGATGGAGGATGTGGATGACATAACTTGCTATCCGGTTTGTGCCTCTGCTTCTGGTGCTATTGCAGAACTCATCGAGGTAAGAGTCAATGCAGTATTTTCCATTGTTCTCTACTTGCACCTGGAAGTATAAACTGATATATTTTTCTCTGATTTTTTCAGAATAGTTATGCTCCACCTGACTGGCTCGTTCTTTTGCAAGTGGTTGTGAAAAGAATAAGTACCGGAGACGAAAATGAGTCTGCTCTTCTGTTTAAGCTTCTGGGCACAATAGTTGAGGGTGGACAAGAAAAAGTTCTATCTCATATCCCTGAAATTGTGTCTAACATTGCTAATACTGTAATGGAGCACCTGCCCCCTGTCCCAGATCCTTGGCCTCAGGTAGTAGTGCATCTTTCTTCTGTGTGGTCAATATTTTGGTACTTTGTGCAAGGAGGTTAAATTACCATGCCTGCTTTTAATCTTATGATCAGTTATTACTTTCATATTAACAATATTATTTCTGGCCTTTGGCAAATTATGGATTAGCTTATTCAATATATTGGTACTAAAAATCGAACATAAGAACCTACCTTGTAAACTTCTTTCAATAGAATAATTAATACAATAAAAATCCATTTGGAACTACTGACAGCTTACCTTTTTAAAACAAATGGATGTTTCTCATTCATCCCCGTATGATCACCTTTCATCATATCCTAGTATTCCTTGAGGAAATCCCAACAATACTATTAATATATCTGCTATGTAGGTTGTTGAACAGGGTTTTGCAGCCCTGGTAGCAATGGTTCAAGCTTGGGAGAGCTCTGCACCAGATGAAAACAAGACACATGAAAAGAGGGTCTGGCAGTCAGGCCAGTCTGCCATTGCTCAAACAATTTCATTGCTGTTACAAAAAGCTTGGTTGTTGCAAGTTGACAATATGGTATGTTAGGTTTGCTGTTGACCTGTTATCTTGCGGTATTCATGCAGTGAAATTTGCTTGACTGTTTTCAACATTCATTTCAGGAGAATATCGGTTCTGCATTGCCACCTCCGTCATGTGTAAATGATGCTTCTATGTTACTTGAGTTTGTCATGAGTTCTGTTACTTGCATGGAAGAAACTGCAAGTATGAAGGTCTTTGAGCTGGTAGCTATATGGGCTGACACTATTGCTAACTGGGACTCCTGGGAGGAGATGGAGGATCAGGGTTTTTTCAACGCAATTAAAGAAGCTGTCAATTTCCACCAAAGATTTGACCTTGACGGTTTCTTCCTGAAAATGCTTCCGTCGCAGTCTGAAATTGGTTCACAGAGTTCAGTCATTGGTCGGGTTTCTAATTTTGTGACCAGGGCAATTGCAGCTTACCCATCTGCAACATGGAGGGCATGCTCATGCGTCCATACAGTACTGCACGCTCCAAATTTCTCCCTTGCAACACAAGATGCTAGAAAAACTATTGCTGAATCCTTTGCACAAGCAGCGTTTTCCCATTTCAAATCTATATCTGACAGTCCTGCTGGGCTATGGAAACCACTATTGTTGGCAATATCTTCATGCTACATTTGCTATCCAGATGCCATTGAACAAGTCTTAAACAAATTTGATGGTAATGGTTTTGCAATCTGGACATCTGCATTGGCACAAGTCTCAAGCAGCTCATTCAATCCTGGCCTGTCATCTGAATCTGAGATCAAGTTAGCTGGTAAGTGGCTATGTACAGATCACTGCATTGTTTTACGCCGTTGATATTTTCTCTCTCTGACATGACATCCTATTAATATGGGTCATCTTTTAATTGTTTGTTTCCGTGATGCAGTGCTGACCTTATCAACTGTGATTAACCATCTCGTGTCCCTTTCCATGGGTGGCACCAAAGTGGTACAAGACTGCTATGTATCACTGATGGAATCTTGCATTCAGCTGAAGGAAGTTGAAGAGGATGGGGACAATGATGATGATGATGGCGCTGAAGATCTTGATGATGACGATGAAGAGGAAGACACCGAAGACGATGATGAGGTAAACAGAATGAAGACACTGCTTTGTACCTTTTCTTTTCATGCTTAAGCTCACTGCTTATAAGATAAAAAATCATGCAATTAGGATTCGGACGATGATGATGTGCGAGAAGAAACAGAAGAGGAATTCCTTGAAAGATATGCACTAGCAGCTGCGGGTGAGTCAATCGAGGCTATCGAGGAAGGAGACATTGATGAAGAAACCCAAGACATTGAATTAGGTAAGTTTCTTCATCTGTTACCCCAATCTGGATTTTTTGCCTAAAACATGGGGGGATAGTTTCATGACCACTTGCCTCTTGAGTAACCGCAGGCTCTCTGGATGACGTGGACATACAACAGGTGGTTATTTCCCTGATGCAGAAACATCCTGCTTTGCAGGCCCAAACGTTTCCAGACAGCCTGGTTGAAAGAATTACAGAAACATTCCCAGAATACCAACAGTTTTTCCAAGTCCATCGATAAGCTTAGAGTTAGTATAGGAAACATGTGCAGATTTTCCTTTTTTGATATGTTCTGTATTTCGTATCATTTTTGGTTAGCTTCTAAGTATTTCCCATTGAGGCTTGAGCGTTGTTCCTTCTGTCAGATATGGTGTAGTGGCTTCTTAAGTTTTTTGTTTTCCCTTGATTGGAGTGATAAGATATGCGTGATGATGTCCGAGGGTTACATATGTGGTGTATTTATAAACACTAGGTAGCATGCCCGTGCGTTGCTACGGGATAACTAAATTTTGTACGAAAAACACATAGATCGCATGATAAGATAATAATATTATGAAACTAAATATCAATGTTAAAGTAACATTTAATCAAAAAGCAAAATTCATGAAATTAACACATTCATGGATAGTGCAGCGTCATAGGCTCATAAACTCTACTGTATATACATTTTTCTGATGCGACTAAGATAATCTTTTATATCAGCGAGAAGAAATCTCCAAGATATTTAATTTCGTAGTACATGATAGTATGGAAATGCTATGACTATGTTAATTTTATAAACTTTGTTTTTTATACTAAATGTCACTTTAACATCGGCAAAATTTTACAATATTATTATCTTATCATGTGATTCATGTGTTTTTATTATAAAGTTAATACTCGTGCGTTGCAAAGGGAAAAAATAAAGTCAAGACTATTGAAGGTTGACAAAAAAAATGACATTTTTGAATTTGAGATAGCAATACTGTTGGACCATATTTTCTCCCCTAAAAAAGAATTCAAACCAGACATCACGACTCTTAAGTTGCTCAAAGCCTACTCAATAACACATATGCCTTCTATCCTGATCTGCTCAAGTGAAGCCTATTGGAAAAAATATACAAATATGAAAAACTCCAAAACTCAACAACCATAAGTCTGAATTCCTATAGTGTTGTTCATGGCAGTGGCTAGGGAGTGGCGGAAGCAATTCCACAACGAGCATGGGTGTGAGATTACCGGTATCTTGACCTCGCGGTGCTTGTCCGACGACCAGCAGTATTGTGCAGCCTCGGCCTATGTCGCAATGTTCTATGGTTCATCAAATCCGCCTGAAGCCAAGCAAATCTGGAAAAGATGTCCTCCCATGAGTCAAAAAATTCTTTTGGCTGGTGATGCATGGACGTTGTTGTACTACTGCTAGGAGACATTGTCATGGGTTGCAGAGCACTAAAGACTGCATCATCTATGACCAGGCGCCGGAAGCTATGGATCACCTTCTGCTGTGTAGTGTTTACAGTAGAGAAATTTGGGCAACAATCATAAGGAAGTAAACATTGTATCTTCCCCTTCCCTGGTAAGCAGAAAAACAAACATGAAACAAAAATTTTACAGATACATACTAAAAGGCAGACAAATTCATATCAACTGTAGACAAAGCAAGTATACTGACCATCATTTATATAATGTGTACTGTGGTGGTTGTGCAGCCATGAGCCCATGATAGCAACAGATAGGGGGTAATTTAAGCTAAATATATGTTGTAGTGTGCATGTCAGCTGAACCTTGAATGTTACGACAACTTAACTGAGAATTGTCAGCACGCTTAAGCTAAACTGTGGAATGACAAAGAATCCAATCTAAAATGTACCCCTAGCGCTCACCAATAAATAATCCACCAAGAAGCAAATTTACTATCTAGAATGACAACGTTCAAAAATTAAAAACATGCCCTAAAACTGCAGTACTAAAATAAAGAAAAATTAAACAAATTGCAGAAATACACATATTATTAGAATTGAAGAGAAAAATAGTATTGCTGCCACATAGTCCTTGTTCATTACAACCAATGGCTGACCCCTAATGCCCGGATAAATCTGGCTTTCCCATAAAGAAGCAGACGAGTTGCTCTCTCTTGAGAGAAAGGAGATCCTCAGGAATTGCTTGTGCAGCTGCCCAAACGGCCATAAGGCAAATTAAACAATTGGTATCTAGTATCTTCTAACTATGCAAGTAGCAGAAGAATTTGCTTTCTTCCCAAAATCAACACAGGGAAAATGGCATGCCAAACAGAGTTGTACATGAAATCGACACAAGTCTACGTGTTCATGAAATATTGAATGTGACTAAACTTATGTTTCCCTGTACAAATACACCAGTCTTGGAAATGAGAATAGGAGATAGCTTTTTAAAACTATCATAATTCATAAGTCCCAATTGACAAGAATTAACTGGATGATTGATACTTGCTTTAACTGAGATGCTGCATTGCAGAAATGAAGCTGCCCAATAAAACTAAGAGCATGGAGCTAGCTAAACAGTCATAAGTAATAACTATATTTCACGGGGGCCGGAAGAGACACATTCTTGTCTCACCTATTAAAGCCAAAATGCAGCAGCTGCATACAGCTGCATGAGAGAATCTGCAAGCACCAGTTGCATGTCTTCTGATATCTCAACTTGCACTCCAATAAAAATATATTCCTGATTTTTCATGTCCTAGACTAAAATTATGGTAACAAAAATTACCAAGTTCTAAATTCTTGTGTAATCTAAATGCTACTGCATTTGCCCATCTAATACTGAAATCTATTAGATGGGCAAGTAAGAACTTTGACTCTACTTGTATATGTCTGAATGAAGTTTAGAAATGGCAAGTAAGAGTGTTTCTATTAGACATACAAACCCAAATTACTTGTTTACACATCTAGCAGAGGGCAAAAGTCACATTACATGGCCTGTTTAACTCATATTGTTTCTTTTCTAAGAAAACACCCATTACAATAATCAAGAATGCCGCTTGCTATCATGTAAAATATGTTGATACTATCATTTTACTATCTATTAAGTGCATCAATACAACTCAGAGAATGGCAAAACACTAAAAGCAATTTCACTTATTAAGCATTGCCTTCTTGTTTGTGTTTGCAGCCATAGGGGTAGAATTACAGAAGAAAATCCAAAGCCAAGGGGTCGTTTCAGAAGCCGCAGTCCAAGACCAAGGTAAGAAATAGCCTGCATATTTGAATCTTGACAATGACATAGTTGGTACTCCCTCTGTTCCCTTTGTGTATGATGTTTCAAAATTGCATGCACTGAAGGAAAAGCTAGCTATGACCTCATGCCCTTATTGACTTTGTGAATCTTGCTGCGTACTAAATTTGTTTGTCTCCCAAACTGCTCATGTTTAGGCTTATTAACCAATAAACAAAGAAAAGTGTTGCTTGCACTAAATGGAATAGGCACACTTCACTACTTTAGTAGAGATGTACTCCTAGTTGTCTCGTTTAACTGCTACAATGCCAAATAAAGAGGATTAAAGGAATACTATTCCACTATAAAATATGAAATGAAAATGAATGTATGCTGCACATATTACCTTTGTGATAGGCTATAGCATACAAGGGCCCCTGCAAAATGGTGTTGTGTTTCATGGTTATTGCTCAAGTGCCCAAATGGTACCACGAAGGCACCAAATTAGACCTATACAATATAACTTAAGAAATTTTCAGCTGGGATGATAGCTCTGTTACTCATAGTACTAAAATTGGTATAGTATTTCAAATGAATTATCTTTATTTTTAATATGAGTGCTAGCCATTTGTGAAGGTATCGAGAGGATTATCAGGACAGAGACTATAGAAGGCGAAACCAGAGCAGAAGTAGGGAGCGATATGAACAAGACAGGTACAGAGATGGTGATCATCGCCGCCATCGGACTCGCAGTATTAGTCCTGATTACCGTACACCATCCTGTTGCCGTTTGGTTGAAGTCATGCATCTGTAACCAAAACAAACAGCAGTTTACACTAAGCAGCAGCATTATAAAAAAATGGTAACTGAACTTCACAACTGTTTTTATAAAAAAAAAAAGAACCAAGAGAAGTATGAACAATAACAACTGAGAGACATGGACAGAGCATCTTATACCGATCCCAACTTGCTGGATGCTGAAATGCGGGAGAAATTGGAGATCCCCCGTCGGCTGCATCCCACCAAACAGGAGAAGCACTGGTGAAGCTTCTGCCATAGATCGGGGACGAATCAGCTGTTGCCGTGCCAAATCCAACCATGGTGGAAGCCGCCGCCGCCGCCGCACCAAATCCGGTCTGGGAGGAAGCCGCCGTCGCCGCCACACCAAATCTGGCCTAGGAGGAAGCCGCTGCCGCCGCCGCTGCGCGAAATCCGGCCTGGGAGCCCGCGCTTGCGCGTGCGGAGGCCGAGGCGGAGGCGAGACGACGTTCCGGTGCGTTGCTACGGGTTACGGAGCTGGACGGCGTGCGTCGGGGAGCTGCGCGGCGGCGGTTGGACTGGCGTGCGTCCGGCGGATGATATCGTGGTGGAGCTGGACGTGCGGAGGCCTGCGTTGCGGAGGCAGAGCTGCGCGGCGGCGGTTGGCGTGGTGGAGCTGGACGTGCGGACCGGGAGAGGAAGGGCGTTGCGGGAAGGGATACGGAGAGGCAGTCCGATGAAACGCGGAGACGATAACATGTGGCTCTTTTTAGTTGTAGAGATATGTCAAGATTATCACTTTGTCGTTCTGCCATTTTGCCATTTTGTTTTTGCACTGTCGCCAAACATTATGTGCCATGAAACACCTTTTTTTTTTCTTGCAAGAGAGTTTTCTTTGGGTCAAAACTAAGAAAGTACACTTACCAGGAGGCCCATCTTGAGCATCGGCAGCAGTTGCTGTCTTTCACCAGCGAGGAGGCCCAGCTCCACCATCGGCTTGATAACGGGCTGGGTCAGCTGGTGAAAGACGACAATCAGATTTACTATTTTATGTAATTTACTATAATTTTATAAATATTCAGTTGAAATAAATAAAAATGAAAAAGATAAAACTGTCTTTAAAACCGTTTATAACCATGTGAGAGATGTAATATGCACGGTTTCAAAAGTTGAGGGATGTATTTTACCCAATTTTAAAGTTTAGAGATGAAAAGCAGACTTCGTGAAAGTTGAAGAGTGGACTTCTTTCTAAGCTCGGGGTTTCCATTCCTGCCGCTCAGCTTTGGGCTCGGGGCTAGTGGATTGTGGCCCGAAGAGAGAAACAAGTTTTTTAAACCCTGTTTTTTAAAATAATTTGAAGTATTTTGAATCTAGTTTTGATATAAAAATAAATTTTTTTTGAAACTTACGGTTTCAAGAGTTATTCTTGTTTTTGACATATGCAACTACTTTGAGGAATTAAATACCTTTTTTTATTTTATTGGGAAATTAGTCAATACACATTTTCAAACATTTTTAGAACACAAAAGTGAACTTGTTTTTAAACTTATTTTTGATAAATAATTTGTATCTTTATTTTATGAAAATATAAAAAAACCTATTCAATACTTAATCAAATTTCCTAAATCCATTTTCCACATACCAAGAATTAATGCAACGGCAGCAAATGCAAGTATGCAACAAACACTTAAATTAACATTGTGATTTCTTTTTACCAATTTACATCTCTTTCATTTGTTAATTGAAAACAACTTAAATAAATCATGGAAAATTTTAGAAAATTAACAAAATAATTTGATTCATTTAGTGGTTTGTAGTCACATCCCAATATGAAAATTTTTAGGTGCGACACGTGTGCTACCATCTAGACCTACTACGTGTACAACACACCATAATCACTGTCGGTGGGAAATACAACGACCACTTGGTAGTTGAAGACATGTGCCTTTTCTTTTCGGCCGTACTTTTTCGGCTAGTCAGCAGTGTTTTTCTCTTATAATAAATCAACCAACAGTAATTTTAGTCTTAACTTTTCATACCAGCGAACAAGCAGAGCAGTGTTTTTTCTTATAATAAATCAGCCAATAGTAATTTTAGTCTTAACTTTTCAGACTAGCGTGTGCTTTGTTAACTGACTTAAAAGCGTCACCCGGTTTCATGGAACTAAGTCCTTTAGTTTTACTAGAGAGCATACATATCCCGCTTTCAGTCAGAGTCCGAGACCGAGCTATGTTGTGCGCGCTCGCCACCAAAAATTATTTCAGAGCCGTACTCGAGCTAGAACAAAAGAATTAGCATACATGTGAATATGATAAAAAAGCCTGAATGCATTTGGAAATAGTTTAGGTTCTCAATGCAAAATCATTTTTAATAGTTTTTTTTATCATGTTTTGAAAATGATCAAATCCTTCATAGTAGACGTGAAAAAAAACATGGCCTCTCATGCAACGCACGGGCATTTATCTATGTCTATATCTATATCTATATTAAAAAAGCTCTAACATAAACATCTACCTGGTGATATAAAAAACATATACTATCCGATCACAAAAACTACCAAAAAACTATAACAAATACTCCCTCCATATCCATAAAGGAAGTCGTTTGAGAATATAAATTATGAATAGCTTTGAAGTTGTTGAGTTTGAAAATATGAAAACCATATAAATAAATTTATCTTAAAAAATACTTTCATAAAGATATACATATACAACTTTTTGAAAATACATACACCAGTTTTTATATTTATGGAGATGACGTTTGGTTCATTGCTCCTTTATTGCAAGCTACCTCTATGGTCTATCCCTAATTCAATTGCTACATATATTTATATTTATACTTACATCTATATCTATATCTATATCTATATCTATATCTATATCTATATCTATGCCTAATATGACATCCATCAAATGATATTCTCGAACGACAAATGGCGTATTTGACCGTTCACTTGGAAGTATATATAGAAATGAAAGACACCGCGCACCCGAGGCACACGACGATATATATATAAAAAGACATGCTGACTTGTTACATTACATTCATGGAATTACTATTGTTTTCAACGATGGGCAGCATGCTCGTTATTTGCATTGGTCGCAGCATTGCAGTGAAGAGCATGCATGCCGGAATGCCGGCCGACGACCGGCTGTCACCAGCCGCCGCCGTCAGGCGTCCGCCGGGATGGCTTGTGTGTTTTCCTGACGGTGCAGCAGCACTTGGGAGGGTTGATACTGTTCTTGCCACTGTTCGCCTAAACGGCCGTTTAGACCGTTTAAACGCCGTGTAAACGCTACACAATGATACACCGTTTCCGTTTAATCATATGTTTAGTCCGTTTAATTGACCGTTTAGCCCGTTTAATGGACTGTTTAGCCCAAATAATGGCTAAACGGTAGGTGACCGACTGTTTACCGTTTAGCGTTTAGGAAAACATTGGTTCTTGCAAGTCATGGTGATCCACGTGTGCTGGTACTTGCGCGTGCATACCTGCTCGCACACGTGGTCCATGCACTTTGGACGCATCGGGCTGCAAATCTCCTCCGTAGTATCATCTGCAAGCCGTCATGCAGAGGTATAAATATGGGTAACAAATTTGACTAACTTCGTGTTGACGCCGAAAATCGCTCCTCGGATCAAGCACACCACCGGTGGGATTTAGACGCTCTTGAGGTTGCTTGAAGCACCTGCAACAACGGTAACAACGCAGCGTGACCGGCAAATCGCACTACTACAGTCAGGGACAGTAAGAGCGGCTAAATAAGCTCTGTAAGGGCGGTTGGTCTAGCCGCCCTTATGCAAACGCTCTTACAGTGGATTCCACAATAAGGGCGGTTCAACACCAGCCGCCCTTACAGTGGTCCACTGTAAGGGCGGCTGGAAACACCAGCCGCCCTTACTAGTAACCACTGTAAGAGCGGCTGGTGTTTCCAACCGCCCTTACTGTAAGCATTAGTAAGGGCGGCTGATGTTCCAGCCGCCCCTATTGTCTACATTTGTAAGGGCGGCTCAATCTAGAGCCGCCCTTACGGTTAATTTTCAGCAAAAAAAATAAAAATTACAATATAAAATAGGACAGTCAGCGTGCTCCCCCACACACACATATATATATATATATATATATATAGGAGCGCGTGCGCACATATATATATATATATATATATATATATATGGTAAATTTTTCCTACTCCTTAGGAGTAGTTACTCCCTCTCCTCTTTGGCACACACGAGAGGTGAGATGCCACTAGCTAATGGGTTAAAAAACTTGACCCGTTTACATGATACGTGTATTCGTGAATAAAAAATCAGCGTACCGATCGGAGGATAATTGGCGTGGAAAGCGGATCAAGCTCACGCTTGGTTGAGCGTGGAAATCGGATCAAGCTCATGCATGCACACATCATGGCTACCATTTATAATTTCTCATTTTTCTCTCCTCGCATCACTCCAGGACGGGGCGGCGGTTGCGCCGAGCTCTCGTCACTTCCACTAGCTGTTGTGATGTGGCGAGCCCTCCCCACCTCCCGGCGATGTTGACGACGATGGCGCAGGGCCCCTCCACCACCGGCGAGCATCACGCAGGGGCGGCAGCGCGGTCCTCTTTGCCACTAGCAAGCCTCACGCAGGGGCCATGGTGCCCCCGTCCTCTGCCGTGGCGCCGCCGTACGTCTAGCTTCACGGCGAGGGCAGCAGCACTGGTACGGCTCCGTTCGCATCGGCAACGAGGCCACTAATTGCAAATCCAGATCGATGGCTACAACTCCCCCATGTTGCCGTACCTTGCTGAGTTGTTGCAACTCCACACGGTGCCGCGACGACATCGTCTCAGCGAGGGCACTTGTTGCTGCTCCCTTCCATCCACAGTGACCGCTCGGCGACAGCCATGGCAATTGGCTGGTGATTCTCATGAGTGCGAGTGTGGCACGATTTGAGTCGTATCTATTTTCTTTGTGAATTCCAATGCTTCGTCTCTCTATTTCTTAAAGCATTTTGTGGTGAAAATTGTTCCCAACAAATGCGATGTTGCTCACGAGTGGCACAGATGTGGATGAGTGCGTACAAATGCCAGGAACGACAGTTGCTAGATTTGTTCTTTCTGATCGTTTTTGTTTGTACAGAGTATAAATGAGTTTGGTTGATTTTGGCTCAAAAATTCATGTGTAATGTACATACTCTTCTCTTAATGTGTATACTCGTCGCCATGGAAATATGTGCATAGTCATACTTCATTGTGATACATATACCAGAGTATATGAATACAGTACACGTGAATGTATGCACATGTACTCTGATCGTCTGGTTTTAAGTATGCACTTATACTATCTTAATCTAGCGTATGCGTGCATACTTTATTTGGAAAAGTATGTATGAATACTCTATTCTAAAAAGTATCTATAAATACTACATGCCAAAAAAATATGTATAAATACTCTATTCTAAGAAGTATGTATATATACTCCATACTCCATTTTTAAAAGTATATATAAATACTCTATTGTAAAAAGTATGTCTATATACTTCATTTCAAAAAGTATGGACAGATACTCATAAACGAGCAAGCTCAATCTAGATAGGATAACCATGGTAAGCTAGAATCACGGCGACCGTACAACGTATATAATAATTAATTAAGTTTGTTAAATATACTGCTGCATGTATCCCTCACAGTATCCACTACCCGTTATGGCCAGTGGTGTTAACGCAGCTGTAGTACAAAACAGATAGGGAGTAACTACTCCCGGGAGTATAGAAAATGCACCCTATATATATATATATATATATATATATATATATATATATATATATATATATATATATATATATATATATATATATATATAGTTACTTTCATCTATGTATCTCTAGATTTAAGGTGTATATGACCGGACGAAATATATATAGACAAAGTATATGATCATACTAGACCATCTAGAGTGATATGTATGTTAAGTATGCATACATACATAGAGTATATGGTTATACTTATTGTATATAATATAGTAGTGGCATTTTAGTAATATATTTAAAATATAATTTTTTTTGAAAAATTTTCGCGTGGTAAGATCCTGAGTATCTTGATATGAGTATATAAACATACTCAAACTGATAAACAAGTATGAATACATACACAATGTAGTTTATGAAGATGAGAGTAACTACACGTACGTGTACAAAGGAATTTCCCTATATATATATATATATATATATATATATATATATATTCCAAATCTAATCTAACCACAGCATAGCATATATAATATTAAATCTGAGCACATCACATCACAAACATCAAATTCAAGTTCCATCATCAAATTTACAAATTCAAAAGTTCTATCATAACAAGTTCCACAAGTTTGTCAAATCCACAAGTTCCACTCTTTCTATAGATCTAAAAATCCATGAAGAAATCTAATATACTAGCTAGCTAGAACTGCAATCAAAATCCATCACCGAAGAGCAAGAAATAAGATCCTTGCCTTACAAGTTCAGGCTTATAGAAGATCAATGGTGTCCTCGTTCTACATCTGGCTTAGCTCTAGCAACAACAAATCTTTGGGTTCCTGTGTTGAGAGGTGCAAAGAAATGAGAACTTCACAACATACTTCAAGCGACCAAATCTTGCTGGCAGTACACAGTTATCTCTTAAAAATCAAAACTTGTCTCTTAAAAATCAAAACTAGGTTGCAAGGAGGGTATATATTGTTCAGAACAAGAATCAAGTACAAGTGCATTCTAATTAATTTAATTATGAGACAATTAGCAAAATATATTCATTATGCAGAGAAACAGTGAGAGGAAAGCAATTAATAGAAAACTAATTTACTACTTATGAATCCAGTAGGTATACCTCAAAGAAACATGTGTCAAAAAATAGCAAGCACATAGGAAGCAGTGAAATACCTGACGATAGGCGCTGGTTCGTTGTTAGACCTCTACGACATGCATATACATCCAATACTATCTGCCAAATGATAGTACTTCAGCAGATAATCCATCCTTTCTAGATATGCCAGAACTACACGCTCAACAAGTTCCATGCAGCATAGTTATTAGGACCGGACCAGAAATCGAACGGGTCACAAATACTTTGAACCGGTATATATAAATATGATATAATTAAAAATTAAGCATTGAACTAATATGTATATATATATGATATAATTTAATAATTGACAGATGGAACGATATAATTTAATTCACAGCTGCAAGGTGCATACATCATGTAAATATAGAATGACATGATCTCAAATTTAAAATACAAAGTGCGTGATAAACTGATAACGTAAGGTTCACATTTCACTTCACACACAGTAAGACAAGTTATCATTAGCAATGGTCATATAATTGAAATTGTTAAACTTAATTATAAAATTAATCAGATCTGGACATTTCTAATATTCTATAGCACTAATCATACTAGCAGAGAGCTATAGAAAATCTAAGAATTATAACTTGAAAGCTCAGGCTCAGAAGCTTACTAGTAGGCAGTAGCCATGTTCTTGTTATTGCTTGATTTGCTTCTAGTGGAGCCATGTAGCACTAGCAGTAAAGGAGCAGCAGCAGTGGAGCCAAGGCTCAGAGCCTCACAGGCTCGAACGCCAGCCTGTATGTGCTGCCGTGCTGGAGCAGGACCAGGACCAGAACACACACACACACACACATACAGATGGGATTCAGAAATGCTCCATCCCAGACTACCAGAAATTGCAGTATCAATTTTAAAGACCAGAAGATACCTAAAAACAAAAATAAAGGCAAAATCAAAGAGCAATTGCAGTATCATTAGAAAATAATTGTCTTCTCACCCACATAGCTACTAGCCACTGTGTCAGAAGGTGTCCTGAGATTGTTTCGAGGTTTCATCTTCTGATATGCAAAGAAAAAGGCAGCATGGCACAACAACCCGCCCACCGATGCTTGCTAGCTTGAGGAAGTGGCCACCACTCCAGCCTGCTGCACATGCTCTGCAGATCGACAGAGATGGCACAACTGCAGATTAACGGACAATTGAACAAGCTTTGTCAAATTAAAAGAAAACTAGAGAAGCAGCCAATCTATTGCTCGTAACTACAAGAGGAATGACATCGGTTTCCGGATCTCAGGACCACAGCGTGTGTAGGTATCACGCACCTGCCGGTAATGGACTTGGGAGACTTCGTAGATGCTGCGGTCGTGCTGCCTGGGAGGGAGGGTCAGGAGTTGTGTCACGGCTGACCGGAGTTGCGCTCGCCACGATCGCCGTCACGGGCTTCTCCCGTTTAGCGCGGTTACCCCCTCACGCTGAGGTCGAGGTCATGCCCACGCAGCGCCCACCGCCATGGCCAGGGCTGAGACCGAGGCTAGTGTAGAGGTTCGCTGATGGTGGAGACCTGGACGCGCACTCGCCGTTGGTGGAGATCTCGGAAGAGGGCACGGCGTGGAGGGGAAGAGGGAGCGAGAGAGTGCATGGCGGCGGCCCATGAATCATATAATTTGTTGAGGGAATTCATAATTTTTTATTCTACTTCTAATTGGAACTATGTATAGAACTTTTTTTTTATAGAAAATAATTCCAAATGAAAAAGTCATAAGCAAAAAAATTGTAAAAATCATCAAGATCTATAAATTTTATTTTGGTCATTTCTCCATCGGACTTTGTATTTAAATTTTGAATTTCAAAAAGTAACAAGTTCAAACAAGATTTAGAAATAGCAAATGATTCCGGCTAAAAAAACTCATCACCAACAAAGTTGTACAACTCATATAGGTCTACAATTTTTATTTTGATTATTTCTTCATCGGACAAAATAGTAGTATCAACGTTGACAAAATATAAATTTCTCATAGTTTATGAAACTATATGAGAGATATGTCTATTTATGAACAGTATTATTACCACTTTATCGGATGAAATAATGAACAAAATAAAAATTGTAGATCTTGAAAAGTTCAACATCTTTTATGTTCATGAATTTTTCACTTAAATCATTTAGTGTTTTAAAATATTGTTTGAAGTTGTCATTTTTTGAAATTCGAAATTTGACCAAAATAATAGCTATTCGAACACAATAAATTAATAGAGAATGATTTTAGAAAATTGTAGAAAAAAGTATCGTCAAATTTGAAGTTAGTATGAGGAAGAAAAACTAGTTACAAGTTTTAGAGAGAAATTAAAAAGAAAAATAATGCTTGTTCATATGAAGTTAATATAGAAGGCGCTTTGTTGATAAAACCTGTTCACATGAAAATCATTGAATTCATATATAGCGATGGACGATCCAACTCAGTTACTTATATCTAGCAACGGATGATGCAACACAAAAGTAAAATACTTATAGCAACGGACGATCCATCGATGTATTAAAATTTAGCAACAGATGATCCGAGAGGCACCTTTAGCAACAATTTGTTCAACGCTAATTTTTATCTTTTGCAACAGAGGTCTGATGCTATTTTAGTGTTGTGGTGTAGTGGATTTGTATATAACTGATTACCATTTTTTGTCATCAAATTCCCGTACAATCTATAGGCTCAAATGTAAAATGTTATATTTCAAATTTAAACTGCAGGTGCATGGAATAATGCAATATAGTGTTTCAAAAAATATTATTCATGTTATTTTGTGTATATTCAGTCTCTATCCACAAACTTGCATCAAATTTTACGCATCTTCTTTACGTAATATGACGAGCGACTTGTTAGAAAAGTGTTTTTAAATTATATAAAATTCATATGAAGTCCGAAAATCACGAAACTTGTCAAGATAGAAAAGTGTTTCGATCTTGATGATATCTAACAACTTGGTATTCAAAATTTTTTCATTTTAAGTAATTTAGTTTGTCATTTGACCAAAACCCGTCTTGGATTTTATAGAAATGTGATTAGGATTGGCTCAAAATTATCCAAATGAAAAAATGGACAATATATAAAATGTAGATCTTGATGATCTCTAACAACTTTGTATTCAAAATTTTTTCATTTGAAGTCATCAAATGGGCCATTTGATCAAGTTTGACCAAAGTCAAAGCATTGGTTTTTACAAAAACACTCTTTGACCGAACCCTAGATGGTCTCAAATGGAAAAGTCATAAATACAAAGTTTGTTACACTCATCAAGTTCTACATTTTCTCTATTGGTCAACTTTTCATTTGGAAAAGTTTGACCATTGAATTTTTAATTTTCAGAGAATTCATAGCCACGCAGCAGTTTCGGAACCCTAGATGGTCTTGAATGAAAAAGTCATGAATACCAATATTGTTCCACTCATCAAAATCTACATTTCATATATAGACCATTTTTGGATTTGACAAAGTTTTGGGAAGGTGTAGTTGAAAATCCACAATTGACACATATAGTTTCATATAGTTTGTGTGAGTTTCAAGAATTGGTGGGTATTGTTAACTTAAACTTTCTCAAATGGAAAAGTTGTGTATATAAAAAGTTTAGATCTTGATGATATCTAATAACTTGGTATTCAAAATTTTTTCATTTTAAGTAATTTAGTTTGTCATTTGACCAAGTTTGACCAAAACCCATCTTGGATTTTATAGAAATGTGATTAGGATTGGCTCAAAATTATCCAAATGGAAAAATAGACAATATATAAAATGTAGATCTTGATGATCTCTAACAACTTTGTATTCAAATTTTTTTCATTTGAAGTCATCAAATGGGCCATTTGATCAAGTTTGACCAAAGTCAAAGCATTGGTTTTTACAAAAACACCCTTTGACCGAACCCTAGATGGTCCCAAATGGAAAAGTCATGAATACAAAGTTTGATACACTCATCAAGTTCTACATTTTCCCTAATGGTCAACTTTTCATTTGGAAAAGTTTGAACCATTGAATTTTTAATTTTCAGAGAATTCATAGCCACGCAGCGGTTTCGGAACCCTAGATGGTCTCGAATGGAAAAGTCATGAATACCAATATTGTTCCACTCATCAAAATCTACATTTCATATATAGACCATTTTTGCATTTGACAAAGTTTTGGGAAGGTGTAGTTGAAAATCCACAATTGACACATATAGTTTCATATAGTTTGTGTGAGTTTCAAGAATTGGTGGGTATTGTTAACTTAAACTTTCTCAAATGGAAAATTTGTGTATATAAAAAGTTTAGATCTTGATAATATCTAACAACTTAGTATTCAAAATTTTTTTATTTTAAGTAATTTAGTTTGTCATTTAACCAAGTTTGACCAAAACCCGTCTTGGATTTTATAGAAATGTGATTAGGATTGACTCAAAATTATCCAAATGGAAAAATGGACAATATATAAAATGTACATCTTGATGATCTCTAACAACTTTATATTTAAAATGTTTTCATTTGAAGTCATCAAATGGGCCATTTGATCAAGTTTGACCAAAGTCAAAGCATTGGTTTTTACAAAAACACCCTTTGACCGAACCCTAGATGGTCCCAAATGGAAAAGTCATGAATACAAAGTTTGATACACTCATCAAGTTCTACATTTTCTAAAATATAGTTTCATACAATTCTCAGAATTCGTACATTTTACAACACATACTATTAAACATGACTTTATGTTAAGCCGACACAACAGTGAACTTCTTGACGTATGACCCTTGGTTATGATCCTGCCGTAACCATGGAGTATCCTCATTGTTTAAGAGAATGCTTGGGTCTTTGTTGACTATGAAGGGTGGAATTCGATCATCCCTTTCGTAATCGCCTGACATGTCTGACTTGTCCTCAATTCCGACAATGTTTCTTTTCCTAGAAAGGACAATGTGGCGCTTTGGCTCATTGATGATTGAGTGGTCATCATTTTTTCCTCTCTTTGGTTTCGTAGACATATCTTTGACATAGAACACCTGACTCACGTCTGCAGCAAGGACGAATGGTTCGTCTTTGAACCCACTATTGTTAAGGTCCACGGTTGTCATCCCATACATGCTAGTTTTCGGAACCCTAGATGGTCTCAACTCGAAAAGTCATGAATACCAAGATTGGCCCACTCATTAAGATCTAGATTTTATACATAAGACATTTTTACATTTGACAAAGTGTTAAGAAAGTGTAGTTGTAAATCCACAAGTCTCACATATAGTTTCATAAAGTCTATGTGAGATTCAAGACTTTGTGTCTAGTGTTTACTAACACTTTCTCAAATGCAAAAATTAGCTATGTATTAAATATAGATCTTGATAAGTTCTAACACCCTTGTATTCAAAAGCTTTTCAATTGAGGTCATTTAGTGCCTTATTTGACCAAGTTTGACCAAGTCACATCTTGGATTTTTCAAACATATGACTAGAGTTTACTAAAACTTTTCTAAATGGTAATATGAACTACGTATGAAATGTAGATCTTGATGAGTTATAACACCTTTGTATTCAAAACTTTTTCATTTGATGTCATTTAGTGCCTCATTTGACCAAGTTTGACCAAGTCAAATCGTGGATTTTAACAAAAATACACTTTGACTAAACCCTAGATGGTCTCAACTACAAAAGTAATGAATACAAAGAATATCAAAATCATCAAGATCTACATTTGGTATAATTGTCAACTTTTTATTTGACAAAGTTTGAACCACTCGAATTTCGAATTTTGAAATTTTCACACCTACATGCTAGTTTCCGAAACCCTAGATGGTCTCAACTCGAAAAGTCATGAATACCAAGATTGATCCACTCATTAAGATCTACATTTTATACATAGGATATTTTTGCATTTGACAAAGTGTTAAGAAAGTGTAGCTAGGGATTGAGCCACCATATGACTAGTGTTTACTAACATTATATCAAATACAAAAATAAACTATGTAATAAATGTAGATCTTGATGAGTTATACAACCTTAGTATTCAAAAGTTTTTCATTTGAGATCTTTTAGCGTCTTATTTGACCAATTTTGTCTAAAACCACTGTAGGAGCGGCTGGTGATTGAGTCGCCCCTACACTAATCCACTGTAAGGGCGGTCGGTGATTTAGCCGCCCTTACTGTGACCTACCACTGTAAGGGCGGCTGATAACACTAGCCGCCCTTACAGTGGCCACTGTAAGGGCGGGTGACCAGTTGGGGCCCGCCCGAGTCACTGTAAGGGCGGCTCCAAAGCCAGCCGCCCCTACAGTGAAAGGAGGTGGCGTTCTCTTAGTGCTTTTTTCACGTAGTGTCGATCTAAAGATCGATAAGCCGGTGTAGAGCTCGTTGAAGACCACAGAAAACCCTAGAACCACCTCCGGAAGGATTCCGTCAGGAGGAAGCACGTAGGGGATCCTAGGACCAGCAAGGCCGCCTAGGATCGCCGACAATCTCGCCAGGAGAATTGTCGAACAGCAGGTAGAACAAGAGATTAGGATTAGGGCATAGATCGAAGAAGATATGTTGGCATTTGCCGTTGTGTTTGATCGATTGAGTTGGATGGGATTCAATCGGTCATGATATATATATATATATATATATATATATATATATAGAGAGAGAGAGAGAGAGAGAGAGAGAGAGAGGGTGGTCTTATCCCAGTAGAAAACCTCTCAAAATCTTATTTTCCAAGTTTCCCACGAGTTTGGTAAAGTTCGATTGGAATCCCGAAGTTTAGATCCAAACAGTTATCAGGTATGCCGGAAGTCGAGTTGGAAGTCGGGTTGGAACTTCCGACGTTTGTTAGAACTCCCGACGTAAGTCAGGTCTACCAGAAGTCGTGTCAGAACTTCCGACGTGAGCTAAAACTCTCTACGTGAGTCAGAACTCCCGACTCAGGTCGGAACTTCCAACAACGGAGCATCTTCTCGAGGGCGTAACTTCTTCATCCGGATTCCGAATTAGACGTTTCATATATGTTTTTTGATCGTCTCGACAAGAGGAACGCAATGCTGGAGTCAGTTCCACATTTTGACAACTTCACAAAATGGACAATTTTGGTTGTTAACACTTTGTTCCAAGTGTACCGGCCGGCATAGGTTGCTGTCATCAGGGCGCAAGCAAGACACGACCATGAGGACGACGAAGCAAGTAGCCTAAGCAATGAAGTCTTCTTCACACGGCCGGGTGCCAGGTGGCTTCTGTTTTGCGTGCTAGTTAATATAGTATAATGCCCGTGCTAACGCTACGGTGAAACATTAAACAAAACTCATTAAGATTCAATATTGTATAACCAAATATTTTTGTCACACTAAAATATATGAGTCTACAATAATACTGTTATAGAAAAACAATAAGCAAAACATAATTTTATCTCTAATTTGAAGAATAAACCAAACCATCCAAAATAAATCAAAAAGAAAATTAATCAACCTGTAATTTTAGCTTCAATCAGTGACCGATACAAAAGGATCACGTCTTGAACATGATGAATATTAGAATAATCTACATGTCAGTACTTTGTAAATAAAATAGTTCTGTGCTTACATGACAAACAAAGCAGTAAAGCACCTTAGTCCAATACAAGTTATCTTTAAGGCTTTCGTATGCAGCTTTGACAATACCCAGCTCTACCTGTTGAAAAGGAGTCAATTTTAGGCTGCAGCAGATGAACAAAAAGGAATTTTACCACAATTTTAACAATGGACAGACTAATGATGACAATGAGCTGGACCAAAAACCAACATCACATCAAGGATGAAAAAGGAGTATATCTCAACATATAATTCCAGATTGGTAGTAAATTATGTCATATTTGGTATATTATCATATTGGAAGCAGATAAAAAGTAACACCCCAAATAAAAATACGGAGTATGCAGAAAGTATACTACCTGTGCTAATGCTATGACAACACGTAATAGTGCAAATCAAACAACCAAAAGATGACATATGCAGTCCCGAAGAAGCAGATTTTAAGCCAATGTGTCACAACATGTATTAGTAATAAAACATAGATGAAATGTATTTAAAAAATTCACATAAAAACAAACAACTGAAAGAGTAGAACAGGAAGGTATTTTATTTCACTATTTAATAAAGAAAAAAAATCTAAAGTTGTGGACCATATTAAGTCCAAAGTTAATTCTATCCCCGCGGTTCTCGAAGCCTCATCCTAGCAGATAAAGAAAATTTACTACCAGATTTATCTTTCAGTGCTTCATCTTACCTTTTACCAAATTTTATCTCCAATAGGCTCCAAGCTTGTATGTTTGGTACTTGCTCCAAAAGGCTGCATTGCTTATATATTTGGTACTTGCTCATTGTTTGGCCAAAATCTTGTGTGTTCTTTAATTGCATGCCAATATACAGTCAGCACAATCTCATGTGTTTTGAGAGTCAAGAACAATCCAAGCCAATTACCTTTGCCTGAAACTCGCTAGTGGCAGAGGTTCCATCACTTCTCTAGCTTCTTCATCTTCCATCTCACACCAATTCTAGAAGTAGATAGCTACCAACTAAACCATTAAATCACATAATACTGTGTTCAGTTCCAACTAACTCCTAAGCACAGTGAAGTAACAACTCAATATGAATTGTTTAGATTAACATACCTGTTCATATACATATCAAGTTCAAGAAGAATCATGGTTGCGAGTGAACCACAACCAGATTGAGAAAACATAGTCATGCCAAATTTAAGTCACTCTTAAATGAAAAAAGTAAAGCCACACTTGAGAATGAAAATTTAAGTCATCATATTAATTGGCATCCAGGTAGCATCATTTAGTGCACAGTAATTGCACTCTCACTCAGAGATACTTCAAAAGAAATTAACAAGTTAACTCATCTAAAAATTAAGGGGATCACAGCTGCTGAAAATTACCTGCAACTTGCTTAAATTTTTTAACCACTATGAGTTGCAAATTTGTTCACATCCCAGAGAACATGAAAATGACAGGTACTGCTTGTTCCCAGCAAATACTCTGAATCATGAATCAGACAATTCCATCATATAGTGTATGAAAAATAAATAGATGGAATTCAGCAATTCGGTAGGGACAACATTAAAAAATTCTATTAACTTTGCAACCTGCAGTGCTTAAACATTCTAGATAAGTGCTGACCTTTGTTGCTACAAAAAGGGAAGCAACATAATAGAAATTTGGCTTACAAATTGTGCTTTCTCACTGGATGCTTGCTTTGATCTGCCATCCTCCTGTTGTTCTTTCTTTTCCTTTCCATAATTCTGCACAATCCATCTAAGAATTTCCATAAAACATAATTATTTGGTTTCTGCAACAAAGGATGGAAGCAAATATAAGAGTGTCCATGTGTGATCCTAGAGAATGAAAAAACTACCTACAACACTAAATTACAGAATAGGCTGAAATAACACTACTATATTACATAATGGACTAAAACAAAACTAATGGAGGAAGGTACAGTGGAGGGATCTCAGATCAAAGTGCCAGTGAATTTCCATCATTGATGCAGCAGAACAACACGAAGCGGAGCTGGAATCAGATAAGTGAGTACACACCTAAGGCCTTGTTTGGATGTAGTCGGATTCACATAAATCCACATGTGTTGAGGTGGATTAGAGTGGAATTTGAACTAAATTCCACTCCAATCCACACCAACACACATGGATTGAGGTGAATACGACAACATCCAAACAAGGCCTAACGTGGATATCTTCTCCCTGAGCTGCCCAAGCTCAGTGGCTAGCACTGTATTATTGCTAGCACTGCCATCTGCTTGGCCCTCGTGTTGGCCAGGATCTAATCCGACGCCAGGGCCAGGCCCTCCACCGCCGTGTCCTATGCTGCCACTGGCCTGCGCGTCCTCGCCTTGCGGGTAGCAGCCCGCGCCCCCGGCCGCACGGCCTCACCGGCCTTACGGCGTCCCCGCCCTGCGACGCCTTTGACGTGGCCTCGTAGAGAGTAGTACTCGAAGCGAACATGACGGCGAGCCTCTGGCCGCGTGCCCCGGCAAGCCCCAGCCGCGAGCCCATGGCCGCGCGCCCCAACCGGGAGCCTCTGGCTGCACGCACTGGTGAGCCTCTGGCCGCACGCCCCGGCGAGCCCCGGCCGCGAGCCCCTAGCCGCGCGCCTCGGCGTGTCCCGACCGCGAGCCCCTGGCAGCGCGCACCTGGCTACGGCTAGGGGTTCCTGGCAGCGCGCACCTGGCTGCAGCACTCGCGGGACCACTACAAGAATTGGTGCTTTACATGACGATGGATTTGGTCACAGATTGCCAAAAATACGTCACAGTCAACTATCCATGACGTACAAGAAATCCGTCATGTATCTCACGTCATACATTTGTTGCACCGAATTGAGCCGTCGCGGATTCATATTTATTTCCGTCATGGATTGCATGTTCTGGAACCATAGCAAAAGGGTATTGTGATGATCTAAAACGTCATGGATTTGGTCCACGTCAGCTATAGGCCCAAATTTTTTGTTCAAATACGACTTAAATTCAAATTTGAATCAACATCACATGAAGATCGTCACAGATCACAACCTATTTTCATCACAGAAAAGGTTTAGAAAACAAAAGATCAGGTACAGATGATCAATGCCATCTTCATTACATGTTAATCCCATCTCCAGAATATAGGGTATCAGTTACTGAGAAAATGGCAAGACTTACACATGTCAATGCCATCACCATTACAAGTCTCAACACATTTCAAACAAATATCAACACATTTCTTGGGCACTTGATGTAGTGGAAGAGGACCAAAATACATCTTCTTTAACTTATAGCGCCGTTGGCGAACAACATTCTTCAGCATAGCCACACATGCTTTTTTCACATGGATTGAGGTTTTATCCACTTCAAACTTGGACTGCATTTAACAAGATTACAAGTACATGAAATATTTCTTTGAAAGAAACATAGGAGCAACATTATACAAGATAATCATGTTTGTTCACTGTTTTCAAATTAAATGGCTAATCTGGAGTATTGGAATCAAGAGCACAGTGATTTGACTATGTTGAATAGGGAGGCCACCTCTCGTACAAGAGATACTTGCATGACAAGAGATCAAATTCAGAGTAGGGAGGTCACCTCATACAGAAACTGGACATGAAACTTCTTACAGCTTGGACAAAAAAACTGCAACTATCCTGGTTGCATTGTCTAATCAGCTCCTCTCATAAAGCAAAGTTCACATGGATCAGATGCCGCAATCCTGCAAATACGAGCAAGAGCCTCAGTAAATATTAGTAGGCAACTTCGTCAAGCCGTTCCTTCCCACCACTAAATGCAGATGTTCATAAGGTCTAGGCATCTGCTTTGTCGCATTTACAAGACCTTATGAACCTATGCAGATGCCTACTAAAAAATGAGATGCTTATAGTGCAGATTATACATTCCAAAATGAGATGTTTCAGCTCAACTTCTTAACCGAGAGACGGGTCTCAACTTCTTAACCGAGAGTCCCAAATTGGAAGTCATTCCAAAAATTTTGTAGAGTTAAATTTTTCTAAATTTAACCAAATTTATATTATAAAATAATTATTATTATGGTACTAACTAATTATTATTAGATTCTTTCTTAATTATATTTTCATAGTATACTCACTTTACGTTACAAATCTTAGTATTTTTCTCTATAATTTTGGTCAAACGTGAAAATGTTTTGACTCTCTAAGATTCTTGGAATGACTTACAATTTGGGATGGAGGGAGTAGTTAACACGTTGGATGATTTAATTGCGACCAAATCAGCCATTTGTCACGAATACACAAGTAAAGTGCCACAACACTCTGTGACGGTTAGCTTGTCATAGTTGTATCACCCTAAGAATGACTAGTGTAATTTTGTGATGATTTTTAAGAAGGTCATAAGAAAACGTCATGTAAAGCACTATTTCTTGTAGTGGACGGGGCATCCTGGCGGCGGCGCTCGTGGGCCGGGGTGTCCTGTCGGCGGCCCTCGCAGGCCGGGGCGTCCTGGCGGCGGCGCTTCCAGGTCGGGAGGAAAAATGACGAAAAAATGCAATTGCAGGTGTCTGGGCTCGAACCCGCGACGTGGCTTCTGAAGGCGCGGGCTCGCGCGCGCGTGAGAGAGGAGAGTTGGAAGCGGCTTCTAACATCTTAATCTGAGACGTCCGATTCGTTGGGCGTGTATTCTTAGCCGTTGATTTTGAAGTAGGGAGGTGACTTGAAGAAGATTTCAATTATAGTAGAGATATATAGAATAATGATGGTGGTATCTTTAATTAGTGTAGACTACTTGTTCAGAGCGAACGAAGTTTCGAATTGAAAAACATCAGGTCCAACTATTTTTAAGCATCATTTGTTGAAATTGATATGACAACTAAATGCCTCTTCATCATCATGTTAATTAGAGTACACTGACAGGTGGATGGGCACAGGCTGGTACATTCATATATATATTGATTGCACACATGCACGCATGTAGTATCTATCTATCAGTAGCGACGCTTTTATTTATTATTTATTTTTATATATATATTTATATATAGTTTGGAGGGCGTGGATTCAGTACGGTGCAGCAGCACTCCATCGGCTGCAGAATCAGGTGATCCTTGCAACGTGGTCTGAAATTCCAGCTGCCCATCGAGGCTGCCTTGGCTCTGCATGATTCATGGCACAAATACCATTTCTTCATGCAGTCATAATCCACGACGTTGCACTCCTCTCTACCCCACTCTGCACACGTACAGGTACATGCCATGTAATCAACCGGCACAGATCAGTTCAGTTTGTTATATTATATGTATTCGCACGTACGTAATAAGCACGCACAAATGACAATATATGAACTCATCAGCGAATCATATTATATATATTCTTGCAGGGCAGGCAGCGCAGCTCTAGTAGGTAGATATATATAGCCTGTCGTTAATCAATTAATTAATAATCTGGGGATCATGCATATTGTTGCAGCGCAGCACAGCAGTACGCCAGTACGTATATATATGAGTGGAGTTAGGTACATGCATGATTATACTAATTGATGGTACCTGCAGAGGTGGAAGAGAGGAGAGAGGACACGACCAGCAGGAGAGCGACCAACATAGTCGTCGAGTGCACGGTGCAGCTGCTTCTTGTGTGGTCGAGTGCCATGGCAAGATTATATGTAGTCGTACTCTGAGTACTCCCCGTCCCGTCCTAATGCAAAGCTAGCTAGCTTATATATAAATAGAAGCAGGACCAAATTAATCGATCCTCTGTAGTGCATAGTTCATTAATTAATTAAATCTATCTATCTATCTATCTATCTATCTATCTATCTATCTATCTATCTATCTATCTATCTATCTATCTATCTATCTATCTATCTATCTATCTATCTATCTATCTATCTATCTATCTATCTATCTATCTATCTATCTAATCCAAAATAAATAGATATATTCTAATGGGGTAATATAAGACAAATGATACATGTAACCCTATCTTAACATAATGCATGTGATTATCATATTTGTGTTGATGATATGACAGATATTTATGGGCTGCAGGTGGTGGAAGGCTGAGGATCGGGGGTAGCTAGCTTAGCGGAGGATGGTCGTGAGGAGGGAGGCGTGTGAATCAAGGTTGAAGATGCGGATATAATCCGGATCACACGCTCACAGAGCTTGAGACCGGTTGTGGGTGCAAATTAAAATTGGATGAGACAACAGAGTGTAGACTGTAGAGTAATTTTAATTTTTCTTTTGACGGTTTTAGATTTTAATATTTCAGAAAATTATAGCAGGACGAGACAACAGTGCAAGCCCGTGGTACGTACATGCTTATTATTAGTACTAAAATGCACGGTACAGGTGTTGAGGTGTATACATACATATAATTAAGTAACACACCTGATCGACGTGGTACAACTGCTGCTGCCGAACGAAAGCATGGCAACTTGACACCATTATTAGCTTGTTCAAATTCCATGCTACGTGTAGATCGACGTGGTTCCCTGGCATTGTCGTACCGATCAACAACACGGTCATATATATATTCCATGCCGGCAGCGGTGGCAGTGATGAGGAGGAGAGCAGAGAGGACATGCATGGTTCTTGTGTGTCTCATGTAGCTGCATGGACCCGGTATTAATTTATAGCATGCATGCAGGCGTCCAATGTAATAAGGCAAAGGATATCGGTCTCCAGGATATGGGTCTTTTTGGATATATGAGCACTAAAAATTAGCAGCTAAAATTAATACTAATAGATCTAAACAGATGACTTGCCAATTGACCTACTAATTATTTGTTGGAGGGCGGCTAACTATTAGTTGCATGAGCAGGTTTGGAGTTACTAATATATAGGTGCTAATGATTCATATGCACCATCAACTCAATATCCAACCATCTATTTTTTAGATAATGGATCCAACCATCTATTAGCAGTTAGTGCAAATAACTCTTGGTAAAATTTGCAACTATTAACTACTAGTTAACTAATTTTTAGTGCTACTGGATCCAAACAAGCCCGCCGCAGGGTGCTTTATTTAGCCACTAGCTCGCGAACTCGGTGTGAGCCGGGGTCGGACTGTGGAATTACCGGATCCTCTGCTTGCACGAGGCCAGTGGAACACAACAGAATAGATGAGTGCCGAGAAGATAAGGCCAACACTGCTTGTCATGAGTGGCTGATTCTGATGTATACTGCAGATAGTGTGTTTGGTCCAGCCCAACGGTGAAAAAACAACTGCAATGTTTTGGTTCCAAATTTTTATAGATCGAGACAGTCATCTTAGAACGCTGCCTCAGTTAATAGCAATTTTTGGAGATTGCATGACATCTTGAAAATTGATTTACGATAATGAATGTCCTAAAATGGCGTCTTTGTTAATCGGTGATTTACGAAGATGCAACCTTAGAACTTTCGCCTCTGTATTGATTTCGAAGGCAGGTATTTTTCAAAGAGCCCCCTAATCATTTAGGAAGATGGTTACTAAATATGCCCACCTTCGATAACATTTGGCCTTTATCTCATAAAATCATTTGTTGCATTAGTGCACATGATTGATGTATCTGTGTCGAGGGTATCAACAAGGGGTACCCTCACCAATGCGTATAACGAGACCATCCGTACATAAAACTAGCTCCTCGATTCGATGCTCCGTCCGCACACACGCGCGGCCATCGACGGCCGCAGCCTCGAAGACGGAAATAGCGTCGAGAGAATCGATAAGGGGTCGAGCGACAACAGCCGTCGAATACGGAAGCGGGCTCGAGCGAACCGAGAGGCGTCGAGCGCAAGGACACTGTCCGCCGCCTGACGCGCGCACGAGAGCCAGGGCATTTAATGCACCTGACGCTTCCCCACCTAACACACGGGTCACGGGAGGCGTGATAGGGAACAGGCTTCTGTCCCATCGTTTTTTTTATAGCCTTCCCACCGAACGACCCAGGGCGTGTCAGGACGCGGGAAACAAGGATGAAACGTCTAAACGGGACCCCCTCGAGACCTCCAAGGTCAGCGCTCCAGATATCAGCACATTACACGGCGTCCGACCGTCGACCGAACAGGGACCCTTCCTAGGGACGTGTTGGGCGTCGACTGACAACACCACAACTACCCCGCCGGATCTGCCGCCATACCGTACAAGCGTGCGACCTCAGAACCAGCGTGAGGCGGCGTGCAGGGCAGAACGCAGGAGCACGCGTAATCATCACCGGGCTATCAAGATGGGACGGCTCGAGGCCATGTCGTACGGAAGCCTCGAGTAGGTCAGCGCTCCATGCGGCTATCGACCCCTACTCTAACATCTACGCATGTACCCTAGGTCTCTCCTTGGAGCTATAAAAGGAGAGACTCAGGAATAGAACCGGGAGATCACGACACAAGACCACGCTCATACGCAGTAGCACACACACACACACACACACCATACCACGCTTGTATCCGCCCCTGTACAAGCACTTCGGTGCAAGATAATACAAACTCTCTCCCCCCCGCTGGACGTAGGGCCTTCTCTTGCCCGAACCAGGATAAATCTCTGTGTCTTCTTGCATCACCATCTGGGAAAGGGAGCACGCATACAAATTTACTCGTTGGTGTGACCCCCCGTGGGGAAAACACCGACAGTTGGCGCGCCAGGTAGGGGTTCTGCGTGTTTTTCATCGATTTCCCACTCCTTTCTAGATGGCAACTCTCGCCTCGCCGATTCCGCGCTCCACGGTTATTTGGTTTGGGAGTCTCGAGTTCATGTCTACGGGCTCCGGCTACGACATGATTTTGCTCTCAGTCAGAGGACCAGGAGGAGCCCGCGTTGCGCCAGCACGATCGGGGGCCCCGAGACGTGCTCACCACCACGCCTCCCCGCCTAAGAAGAGGCGCGGACAGCATCACCGCGGCCCCTCTGCCTCATCACGACCGACAACTCGTGCAAGGCAGGAAGCGGGCCACAGGTCGGCAGCACCGTGTGATGGGGCACCAAGCGCGACGGCTCAGCACCGCACAACGACGGGAGGGGACGCGTCTCGCGCGTTCTCCCCCACCGCTGCTAGGCTACTTCCACACGGGTTGTTCGCTCCAAGAACGGCGCTGCCATTCGGATTGGACAACGCCGCGGCGTCGCTCGCCAGGGCGATATGTCCAAACGCCCAGACGTACGTAGAAAGACCAATGGTCCTCCCGCGCGGCTCTGACGCGCGGCGGCCGGCGTTCGAGCAGCCGGACCCTTCCCGGGTACGGGGCCTCCGTCGTCTAGGCCCTGGACGTTACACGATCACCTCCCTCAGACAGCGATTGCTCGAGGAGGGACGTGGGTGTTTCTACGCCGCCAAACCAGACTCCGACTTCGAGATTGATAGCTACGACCCTACGAGGGAATGTTGTCACATCGACGGGGCGGTAGAAACTACCGACGAGACACAGGATGCTGCTGCGGGCGGTCGAGCCCCCGCGGCACGAGAAGACCCCAGGACGCCTGGGAACGACGGACAGGTCGACCCCCCTCCACAGGAAGACAGAACCGCGCAGCTCGCACAGCTGCGGGAGCTCAAGATGAAGCTCGACGAAGACCGCGAGCGCCTCGTCCTGCTCGAGCAAATCCTTGAGCAAGACCTGCCCTACCCGCCGGGCGGAAGCGTCCGCAGACGCGCTCGAGAGGTACATCGACAGATCGTCGGTGACGCAGAGCCAGAGCAACCTGTCAGCCGTTTCCCTCGAGCAGGCCAGAACGTAGTGGCGGCGACGATGCTGTTGCGCAACATGCCAGAGCCGTCGAACTCCCAGGCTCGACGCATTCGAGACGAGGTAGAGACATTGCTCCAGGTGGCAGCAGTTCAACAGGCCGAAAGCTCTGCTTCTCGACGGCGAGGAGTTGCCACTGAAAACCACGACGAGCAGCCTCGAAATGAAAAAGAGGTATCAGTCCATCAACAGCCTCCACCTCGAGGTAGAAAGGCCACTCTTGTTCTCCCCGTCGACAATCAGCGTTGACACGACGCACGGCATGACATCGAAGAAAATCGACGCTGCCGGCACGGAGACGCGGAAGAGCGCGGTTACAGCGCGCATCGCGGTGGGAGGTACGACAGCGACGAGGACCGGATGGCCCCCGAGCCACCGGGCCCACGGGTGTTCAGCAGGGCGATCCGCAGCACGCCCCTGCCCAGTCCATTCCGACCCCCGACCAGCATCGCGAAATATAATGGAGAGACCAAACCAGAACTATGGTTGGCTGATTTTAGGTTGGCCTGCCAGCTAGGTGGCGCTCGAGGGGATGATCGAGCCATCATCAGACAACTACCGCTCTTCCTCTCCGACACCGCCCGTCGATGGCTCGAAGAACTTCCAGCAAATCAGATTCACGACTGGGTCGACTTGGTAAAAGTTTTCGAGGGTAATTTCAAAGGGACCTACATACAGCCCGGGAACTCGTGGGACCTTAGCAAATGTAAGCAGAAGTCAGGAGAAACTCTTCGAGAGTATGCTCGACGCTTCTCGAAGCAGCGCACTGAGCTTCCGCACATCCCTGACCATGACGTCATCCTGGCTTTTGTCTCTGGTACCACCAGTCGAGACTTAGTGCGGGAACTGGGCCGAAATCGCCCTCAGACCGTCGATGAGCTGATGGACTTAGTAGCAAACTACGCGGCAGGAGAGGAGGCAGTCGGCGCCTTCTTCAGCTGCGAAGGGGGGAAAGGCAAGCGGCCTGTCGATGAAGATGGAACCCCCAGTCGAGGGCTCAAAAAGAACAAGAAGAAGCAGAAAGTGCGGCAGTACAGGCAGGAGAACTTCGACGACGATCTCGTCGCCGCCATGGAGCGGAAGAAGCCTAGAGGCCCCCAGACGGAGGTATCTTTGACAAGATGCTCGAAGAACCGTGCCCTTACCATAAGGGAGGCGCCAACCACAAGCTCAAGGACTGTCGAATGCTGAAAAGGCATTTCGACAGTCTAGGGCTCAAAAGGGATGAGCGTGACGACTCGAAGAAGGACAAGGGCGGTGACAAAGAGGGCGACAAGAACGACGACGGCTTCCCCGCCGTCCACGACTGCTACATGATCTATGGTGGGCCCTCCACTCAGTTAACCATGAGGCAGCGCAAAAGGGAACGTCGTGAGGTCTTCGCGGCAAGAATGGCGGTGCCCCAGTACCTTAGCTGGTCGAGCACTCCCATCACTTTCGATCGAGAGGACCATCCCGACAAGGTAGTCGCCCCAGGCGTCTACCCGCTCGTCGTCGACCCTATCATCGTCAACACCAGGCTCTCAAAGGTGCTGATGGATGGTGGCAGCAGCCTCAACATCATCTACCTGGAGACCCTCGACCTCCTCGGCATAGATAGAGGAAAGCTCCAACCAAGCGCCGGCGGTTTTCATGGCGTCGTACCAGGAAAAAAGGCGCTGCCAGTAGGTCGAATCGACTTACCGGTCTGCTTTGGCACAGCGGCCAACTTCAGGAAGGAGACCCTCACCTTTGAAGTAGTTGGATTCCGAGGCACGTACCACGCCATCATCAGACGCCCGGGCTACGCCAAGTTCATGGCTATACCCAACTACACCTACTTGAAGCTGAAGATGCTAGGTCCCAAAGGCGTCATCACCGTCAGCTCCTCTTTCGAGCATGCGTACGAGTGCGACGTCGAGTGCGTCGAATATGGGGAGGCGGTCGAAAACTCCACCGAGCTCGTCGCGAAGCTCGAGGCCCTGGCCGCCGAGGCTCCAGAGCCCAAGCGCCACGCGGGCAGCTTCGAGGCGGCAGAAGGAACCAAGAAGATCCCACTCGACCCCAACAACTCCGACGGCAAGGTGCTGACGATCAGCGCCGATCTCGACCCTAAATAGGAAGCTGTGCTCGTCGACTTTCTCCGTGCAAACGCCGACATGTTTGCATGGAGTCCCTCGGACATACCAGGCATACCGAGGGAAGTCGCCGAGCACTCCTTGGAGATTCGAGCCGGTTCCAAGCCAGTGAAGCAGCGGTTGCGCCGATTCGACAAGGAGAAGCGCAAGATCATTAGCGAGGAAGTCCACAAGCTTTTGACGGCCGGATTCATCAAGGAGGTTCATCATCCCGACTGGTTAGCAAACCCTGTATTAGTTAAGAAAAAGAATGGGAAAATGAGGATGTGTGTCGATTATACTAGTCTAAATAAAGCATGTCCAAAAGTTCCCTTTCCATTGCCACGTATTGATCAGATTGTCGATTCTACCGCGGGATGTGAAACCCTTTCTTTCCTTGATGCGTATTCTGGTTACCACCAAATAAAAATGAAGGAGTCCGACCAGCTCGCGACCTCTTTCATCACACCTTTTGGGATGTATTGCTACGTGACCATGCCATTTGGGCTTCGAAACGCGGGAGCCACGTACCAACGTTGCATGCTCCACGTATTTGGCGAACACATAGGGTCAACGGTCGAGGCCTACGTCGACGACATTGTCGTCAAGTTAAAACGGCGAGGGGACCTGATCCAGGACCTCGAGATCGCTTTTAGCTGCTTACGCGCCAACCAGATCAAGCTCAATCCCGAGAAATGCGTTTTCGGTGTGCCTCGAGGCATGCTCCTAGGATACATCGTTTCGCAGCGCGGCATCGAGGCCAACCCCGAGAAAGTCTCGGCCATCACAAGAATGGGGCCGATCCGAGACATCAAGGGTGTACAGAGAGTCACGGGATGCCTGGCGGCTCTGAGCCGTTTCATCTCGAGACTAGGAGAAAAGGCGTTACCATTGTATCGACTCCTGAAAAAGGTCGAGCGCTTTTCTTGGACCCTCGAGGCCGAGGAAGCGCTCGAAAGACTGAAGAAGACGCTGACCTCGGCACCAGTCCTGGTTCCACCTCAACCTGCAGAGCCGCTACTCCTCTACGTCGCATCGACGACCCAGGTCGTCAGTGCGGCAGTGGTGGTTGAAAGACAAGAGGAGGGTCATGCGCTGCCGGTCCAAAGGCCAGTCTATTTCGTCAGTGAGGTGCTTTCGGAGACCAAGGCGCGTTACCCCCAAATCCAGAAGCTGATCTATGCCGTAATACTTGCCCGTCGCAAGCTGCAGCATTACTTTCTCGGCCACCCCATCACGGTGGTCTCGTCTTTCCCTTTGGGCGAGATAATCCGGAGCAAGGAGGCCATGGGAAGAATAGCTAAGTGGTCAGTCGAACTCATGAGTGAGACTCTCACTTACGCGCCTCGCAAGGCCATCAAATCGCAAGCCCTGGTGGACTTCATCGTGGAATGGACAGACTCCCAGCTCCCCCCGACCCAGGTCCAGGCGGAACTGTGGACGATGTATTTCGACGGGTCACTCATGAAAACGGGGGCCGGGGCTGGTCTGTTGTTCGTCTCGCCCTTGGGCGTCCATATGAGATATGTCATCAGGATTCACTTTGACGCATCCAACAACGTCGCGGAATACGAGGCCCTCGTCAACGGTCTCAAGATCGCCATCGAGCTAGGAGTCCGACGCCTCGACGTCCGAGGTGACTCCCAACTCGTCATCGACCAAGTAATGAAAACCTCGAGCTGCCACGACCCGAAAATGGAGGCGTACTGTAAAGAAGTATGTCGACTCGAGGACAAGTTCCATGGCCTCGAGCTCGTGCACATCGCCCGACGCTACAACGAAGCAGCTGACGAACTCGCCAAAATCGCGTCGACCCGAGGCACGGTACCACCTGACGCGCTCTCAAGAGATCTCCACGAGCCGTCCGTCGACTTGGGCTCGGGGGCTGGCGTCGACGCTACTCCCGCCCAGCCAACCGACAACGTCGACACGCTGCTGATCTCAGCAGAAGTGATGGAGGTGGAACAGCGATCCGGTCGACCGTTCGACTGGCGCACACCATTCCTCGACTGCCTAATCCGCTGCGGGCTGCCAGAAGACCGATCCGAGGCCCGCCGTATCGCTCGACGAGCCAAGTCATATGTGATTTACGGCGAAAGCAATGAGCTATACCGACGAAGCCCGACGGGGGTCTTGCAGCGTTGCATCACTGTGGAAGAAGGCCGGAAACTACTCGAAGACCTACACTCGGGGGCTTGTGGCCACCATGCTGCCCCACGTACCCTCATTGGGAACGCTTTCCGACAAGGTTTTTACTGGCCAACGGCCGTAGCAGATGCCATCGAGCTCGTACGCTCATGTCATGGATGCCAGTTCTACGCCAAACAAACACATCTGCCCGCCCACGCTCTTCAGATGATCCCCATCACGTGTCCGTTTGCGGTATGGGGGCTCGACTTAGTGGGGCCCCTGCAAAAGGCAAAAGGAGGGTACACCCACTTGCTGGTGGCCATCGACAAATTCTCCAAATGGATCGAGGCTCGGCCCATCACCAACATCCGCTCCGAGCAGGCCGTCCTTTTCTTCACCGACATCATTCATCGGTTTGGGATTCCGAACGTCATCATCACCGACAACGACACTCAGTTCACCGGCAAAAAGTTCTTGGACTTCTGCGATCAGCATCACATCCGTGTGAACTGGTCTGCGGTAGCCCACCCTCGAACTAACGGCCAGGTCGAGCGTGCCAACGGCATGATTTTGCAAGGACTCAAACCAAGGATCTACAATCGTTTGAAGAAATTCGGCAAGAAATGGGTGGAGGAGCTTTCCTTGGTCCTATGGAGTCTGAGGACAACACCAAGCAGGGCCACAAAGTACACCCCATTCTTCATGGTCTACGGCTCCGAGGCTGTCCTCCCCGCATACCTCAAGTATGGATCACCTCGACTCAAGGCATACAATGAGCAGTCCAATAAGGAAGCTCAAGAAAACGCGGTCGACCAACTCGAGGAGGCTCGAGACATGGCCCTCCTCAACTCCGCCAGATATCAGCAGAAACTTCGACTCTACCACGACAAGCACGTGCGCAAGAGGGACCTCAACGTGGGCGACCTTGTCCTACGACGCTGGCAAAGCAATCAAGGACGCCACAAGCTGACTCCACCTTGGGAAGGCCCATATGTGGTGGCCGAGGTCCTGAAGCCGGGAACGTACAAGTTGGCGGACGAGAAGGGGCAGTCCTCACCAACGCATGGAACATCGAACAGCTACGTCGATTCTACCCCTAGAAGTTCTAAACTTATGTTCCTACGTACATTTTGTACCAAGACTTTGAAAACGAATGAATGAATAAGTAAAGTCTTTCCCTCGAGCAACTTCTTTTTGCACCGAAAGGTTTACAAGTCATGATCCCGACGTTAGAAGGGGGCATCGCCTATGACCCATCATAGCCAACACCCCCTCGGGGGCTACCAGGGGGACGACCCCCCCAAGCATCAAAAAAGACAAGAAGTTCCCTTTTCTTACTTAGTAAACCTCGCACGGTTCGAGTATCTAAGGCGCCTCGAACCCCTCAAAGGCCGGGGGATAACGAGCTAGAGAACTCCTACGCCCCCGGGCTACGGAAATTCTACTCACTTCCCCACCATTGAGGTGGTCGAGGTGGTTTTCTACGAAAGATCGAGCGAGGGATACGAACGTAGGAACAAAGAGAAATAAAAGGACCTCGAGCGGAAAGACAAATAAGCATTTAACAATTACAAAAAGACACTGTATCACTTAACAACAGAATTAACAAAGTATCATACAAGGGGCCCCAGGCGCCCTGAGCAGGCTCACAGGCCTCAGTCCGCGGCACGATCCTCACCGCCCTCGCCTCCGCCTGAGCTAGTCTCGGGAGGGAGCACCTCAGGCTCAAAAAGCTTAGCCAACCTTTCCCTAGGAGCCTCCGCGTCGTCGATCAAGGCGTGGAGCCTCTCCTCGTTCTCCGCGTCGGTCTTGGAAATGTCGGTGACGAAGCCGTGGGACACCACCTCCATGTCGTAGGAGAAGCCCGAGCAGACAACTGCCATCGCCCGCTTCACCCCGATGTGGAGGGCATCCCGCACCCGATCTCGCAGCGTCGCACCTATGTAGCACAGCTGGTCGACCAGCGCGTCGCCTCGAGCACCCTCCCTCGACTCATCCATAGGCTCGACCTCCCAGGAGGTCGAGAGGTCGCTTATTGCCGTCCGCACTCGACGGTTCAAAGCGACCTCCACCTCGAGCTGAGCCTTGGCGTTGCGAGCCTCGGCTTGGGCAGCCAGGAGTTCGTCCTTGAGCCCTGTAAAGGCCAATATAAGAGACCTTAGGAAAAACCAAGCACACCTCGAAAAAAGAAATCTGATAGAGGAAACGTACCGTGTACGGTCTCCTCTAGAGCCGTGTTTTCGCCGACCAGCCTGGTGTTGGCCCTCTCGATCTCTTTGTTGGAGCGTGCCAGCTCGGTGTTGGCAACGCGGAGATCCTCGATCACCTTGCCAGCCTGAACAATGGCCCCGCTCTTCTCCAGCAGCTCACCCTTCAGACGTTCAACGTCGTCAGAGAGCCTGCGGGATTGAGCCCGCTCCGCCTCGAGATCTTCGAGGGCCTTCTTCTTGGATTCCTCCGCGGCGCTCCTGGCGATCTCGCCGTTCACGTGCTCCACCTTCATCCTTTGGAAGGACTCTCGAAGGGAGTCCAGGTCAGTTTTAAGAAGGCCCTTCTCCTTGTCCAGATCTACGATAACGCTCTTGTAGGACAGGGCCTCCTCCCGGGCTTTGGACGCGGCCTCTTCGACCGTAAGAGCCCGCTCCCGCAGCAGCATCGTCTCCTCCTCCGCTTTCTTTGAGGCCTCTCGAGCCTCGGCCAAGGCAGCCTCCCTCGCCTTCTTCTCCTCCCCGAGCGCTATGAGATCCTTATAAGCTTGAAGGAGCTTTTCCTGCGACTCGAGGAGTTGATCCTTGAGGAGGGGGAGCTGCTCCCAGCCGCCTCTCGTGGCGTGTATGAAACTAGACTTGATGCGGGAGGTCTCTTTCATATCCTGCGAACCAAGGATCGAACGGTTAGAGCACAAAACTGGAAGGTTTTCATAAAGATTAAAGATCGACAGAAACTTACGAAATAAGCCGGCCCGAGCCCGTTGTTGATAACGTCTGCGAGGAGCCCCACCACATGCTTCATCCAAAGGCGGAGCTCCTCGACGTGTTCCCACTTTTCCGCCTCTTTCCGGTCGTCCAGGAAGATGTTCGGCTCGGACGGATCATGGGAGGCCCGGATGCGGATCCGATCAGGGCACCAGTGCTCCATCTCCCGGTCGGCCCGTGCCTTGACGCCGCGGATGAGGTCCTCGGCGGTCTCGAGGGAGCCCCCATGGCGCAGGAACAGGTCGACGAGGCATGGGAACCGCCCGTCGTCGTCCACCATCTTCCAAGTACCGTCCTTGGTCCCCGACGTCCCGATTTCATCCTCCTCGGAGGGAAAGCGTTCCTCCCATGCCCGACGCTCCCGGAGGAACCCTGGGGCGATCCCGTCCATGCCATAGATCGTCCGCTTGATCTCGGACTCAGGGTCGGTGGGGGTGCGCATCATGCAGGCGAGCGCCACCACTCCATCCGCTCGCCCCGGCTCTGCCCGGATCGCGGCAGGTGCCCCCGGGAGGAGCCATGCTGGGGTCGGGGGGCCGTACACCGGCAGATCCTCTTCTTGCTCACCGGGCTCTTGCGGCTCCGGCGGCGCCGGCTGAGCCGGACCTTGGGGCGGGGGTTCGAGCAGTCCCTCCCCTTGGCGCTCCTGCTGCTGCTCCTGCTGCTGCTGCTGTTGCTGTTGTTGCGCCTCATGCTCCTGCGGCTGCCGCGCCGCCTCGCGCTCCCGCTGTTCATCCTCCTCCCTCTTCTTCCTCTGCTCCTCGAGGGTACGGAGGCCGGCGGGCCAGGGAGTCGACCCTGCGACGTGAGGGGTCGACGTTTCCTCCTCCATAGGGCGGACACCCCCAGACGCTTCGTTACCATCAGACGTATCGTTGATGGTGATGGGTTCCCCCTCGACCCCCAATCGAGGGGACTCGGGGGCTCCCTCTGACGCTTGCGTCCGGGGCGCCTCATCACAAATCGGTGGCGACGGAATAGGCGCGAGACGAGACGGAGCCCTCTCGACGCCGGCTGAAGGTTGGGAACTGGAGGAGCCTACAAAACAAAGGGTAAGGGTCAGACGTTATAATAACCGACACAAGAACATCGCAAGGCCCAGAAATAAACTACAAACCTGGTTCCTTGGAGACGGCTCCCGTTTTGAGCCTCTTCGCCATGGATGGCTGGGCCTGCTCGAGGGCCCGCTTTAGCCTGAGAAAAGAACGGCATATGAGGAAACGCAGGGGAGTAGAAAGACAAAAGCCACGGCATCGAGAAGCCTTACCCCACAGGGAGAACAGCTCGCCTCCCTCCGCCCCGACCGGCGGGCCTCGAGCCTCCCCGCGTCAGGGCTCCAGGCCCCTCGAGGGCAGGCGCTGGCCTAGGTGCGTCAGTTCCCGCCTGGCGGACGCCGGGACTGACACTCCTGCGGCCGACCTCTCCTTTCTCGGAGGCCGCTGCGCGACCGCGGGTCAGTGGCCCCGTTGCTTGGGGCCCGGCATGACCGCTCTCCCTGAGCGCCGGTGGAGGGCGCGGCGCGACTTGGCTGACCTTGGGCGCGGGAGGGGTATCGGCGCGAGGACGGTGGGATCCGCCTGGGCCCCCCGTCGGAGCTTCCGCCCGAGGAGCGTCGACGTCGCCTTGAGGTGGACCCCTGAGGATCCGGTAAGGACGAGACGCCATCCCCTCGGAGTCCTCACTGTCCTCGTCATCATCGTCATCTTGCTCGCTGGGGGACTCTTCCTCAGGCTCTCCCCTCTGCCTGGATTTGGACCGGCGCGCCTCTAAGGCTTACCGGTCGAGGTTTTTCTTCTTCTCCCCCTTGTTTTTAGAGTCCTTGACGGACTTCGACTTCTCAGTGGACCGGCGCCGCGCGTCGCGGTCGACTTTGTCCTCCCTCACCGGGGGCCTCGAGGATCGAACGTCGATCCGCCCCTGCCACCATAAAAAGTAGACTTAGAAAAAGGGGGTGGAAGAGGAACCCAGAGTCAAGGCTACCCATGAGGAAGAAACATACCAGATCGACCGAGCCCTCGTCGGGCCTCATAGGGAAGCCGTTGACATGCTCCGACTTAAAGTCGCCAGCAATGGCCGCCCTGACCCGGGCAGCGACCTCGTCGTCCGCCAGAGCCACATTGGACATCCGGCAAGTCTCGAGATCCCGGGACGAAACGCCCGGCCCCATCTCGTCCATCCTCAACGGTCGGGACATCAAGGGAAGGACCCTTCGACGATGGACGGCCGAGAGGACGAGAGCGGCGGACAGACCTTCCAGACGCAGCTTCTTCATGGCATCCAGGAGGGGGTCGAGCCGCGACTGGTGCTCCTGGACGACGCCGTACGTCCAGTTGTCCGGGCGCTCCGTGATCAGATGGCCCGTGTAGGCGGGGAAGAGACCGTCGTCGTTCCGCAGGTAGAACCACTGGGAGTCCCACCCGGCGTGGTTCGACGACAGCCCCACAGGGATGTACTCGCGCGGCCTTTCTGTCTTCTTCGTCTTCAACACCAGGTTGAGGCACCCGGCCCGCACATGCTTCCTCACGCCGGTGGTTCCGGTGGGGGCGTTGAAAAGCTCGCCCCTGTAGAGGTGGATCCACAGATCCCAGTGGGGCATCATCCCCAGATAGCCCTCACATACCGCAGCGAAGATCGCCGCGACGGTGATGGCGTTCGGGGAGAAGTGCTGGAGCTCCACCCCATAGTGGAAGCAGAGGGCCCGCATGAAGCGGCTCGGGGGCGCGCCCAGGCCGTGGCGGTGGAACTTGGCGAACGACACCACGTAGCCCTCGGGCGGCTGGGGCTCCCTGTGACTCGCCGGCGGCGCGATCCACTCTGGCGACGATAGCGAGGTACGGCGGCGCAACAGTCCCTCTTTCTCAAGCTCTAACAACCGGCGTTCCGTCATCGACGACGGGCGCCAGTCGTCGGCGGCGACGAGTCTTACAGGCATCTCGGCCGAAGGGACGGTGGATCCGCTACTGCTCGAGGGGGCGTGTGCGCGTGAGACGGCGAGAGAGCTAGGGCGGCAAGAAGGCTAAGGCGAGAGCGAAGATGGGAGGCGGAAGAAAGAACGGCGGCGGTGCCGCGGCATATTTATAAGCCAAGATCCGCCAACGGACAGATCCGAGAAATAAGGTAACGTCCCCCCATAAATGCGCAACCTAACAGTCTTTCCCCCTTCACAGGCCGGGCGCTCCGAATTCCACGCCGATATAGTGTCGCAACATCACTTACCTCAAAAGGTGCGCCCAACGGGCAGAAAGACAAACCGGCACGGCAGCTTCCTTACTTCGTAAGCCAAGGTATGCGCCCACGATAGTCTCGAGAGGTCGATGGCTGGCCCGTCGAAAGGGTTCGACAGCCGATCTCGAGCATCAAGAGTCAGGGATCCCCAGCGAGCGGTCGAAAATCGAGGCCCGCCTCGAGGGCTCGCTGGCGATGTCCAAGGTAGGGTCGAGACAGTCGAGAGGAATCCCCCCGAAGGGAGGCATCGAGCCGCTGGACTCTATCGAATGAGACCGGTATCCCCGACTACGCCGACCCTGCTATATGAGGACGCCTCCGGGCTACAGCTGACCCTCTCGAAAGGGGCACAGGTTCTCACTTGGACTACCCGCTAGGAACTCAATCTGGGGTGGAAGACGCTCGCTCTATCGAGAGTACGTCGAAACCTCACGCAAGGCAAAGCCGAACAGAACCTTCCACCATGGGTGTTGACAGCGTTTCTGCAAATTTGGCAAAATAACCCTCGAAGGAGTTAAATACTCCCTCGAGGGCTCGGGGGCTACCCCCACGGGGTCGCTCGCGCGCCCCCGCGGAAGCTCGACCATAAAAGCAAAAGTCTCCACTCGAGCGCCAGCGCTCGAATGAAGACTCGGGGGCTACTGTCGAGGGTATCAACAAGGGGTACCCTCACCAATGCGTATAACGAGACCATCCGTACATAAAACTAGCTCCTCGATTCGATGCTCCGTCCGCACACACGCGCGGCCATCGACGGCCGCAGCCTCGAAGACGGAAATAGCGTCGAGCGAATCGATCAGGGGTCGAGCGACAACAGCCGTCGAATACGGAAGCGGGCTCGAGCGAACCGAGAGGCGTCGAGAGCAAGGACACTGTCCGCCGCCTGACGCGCGCACGAGAGCCAGGGCATTTAATGCACCTGACGCTTCCCCACCTAACACACGGGTCACGAGAGGCGTGATAGGGAACAGGCTTCTGTCCCATCGTTCTTTTTGCAGCCTTCCCACCGAACGACCCAGGGCGTGTCAGGACGCGGGAAACAAGGATGAAACGTCTAAACGGGACCCCCTCGAGACCTCCAAGGTCAGCGCTCCAGATATCAGCACATTACACGGCGTCCGACCCTCGACCGAACAGGGACCCTTCCTAGGGACGTGTTGGGCGTCGACTGACAACACCACAACTACCCCGCCGGATCTGCCGCCATACCGTACAAGCGTGCGACCTCAGAACCAGCGCGAGGCGGCGTGCAGGGCAGAACGCAGGAGCATGCGTAATCATCACCGGGCTATCAAGATGGGACGGCTCGAGGCCATGTCGTACGGAAGCCTCGAGTAGGTCAGCGCTCCATGCGGCTATCGACCCCTACTCTAACATCTACGCATGTACCCTAGGTCTCTCCTTGGAGCTATAAAAGGAGAGACTCAGGAATAGAACCGGGAGATCACGACACGAGACCACGCTCATACGCAGTAGCACACACACACACACCATACCACGCTTGTATCCGCCCCTGTACAAGCACTTCGGTGCAAGATAATACAAACTCTCTCCCCCCCGCTGGACGTAGGGCCTTCTCTTGCCCGAACCAGGATAAATCTCTGTGTCTTCTTGCATCACCATCTGAGAAAGGGAGTACGCATACAAATTTACTCGTTGGTGTGACCCCCCGTGGGGAAAACACGACAATCTGATTTATGTTAAGATTTCGTGGCTTATCAGAGATAATAAAGAACGTTCTTGTGTTTTATAGATAATGTTGTAAAAAGTTATTTTTTGTCCGACCAAAAGTTAAGATTTCTTTACACATGAATTAAAATAACTTTTTACTATTTTACAGAAATAAAGGTGTACTGAAAGTTAAGGTATTAGAGGCTCTAGAATTCTCTATTAGTACAAAGCTAGATTAAAGAAAAACTCGACCTATTGTGGGTAATCCATTAAGAAGGCAAATCCCCGAACCTATGTTCATGACCCATATGAGTTGGAACAACTCGTGTTTATCATTTGTTTGAGTTCAATACTCTTGTGTTTATCATTTGTTTGAGTTCAATACCACAGACGTGTTTTCATTAATACGCGTCGGTAGTAGAAACTTATTACGGACGCACTTAAACGTATTTGTGATATCAAGTAAATACCACAGACGCGTTTTCATTAATACGCGTCGGTCGTAGAAACTTGTTACAGACGCGCTTAGACGCGTCTGTGATATGTACTTATCACAGACTCTTTACTACAGACGTTTCCTAGCGCGTCTGTGATAACACTAAGGCGCGTCTGTGTTGTGCCTTTTCTACCTAGTGCGTGTTAGGTTGAATAGTGCAGTCACATTTGCTAGTAATATTAATTAGTAAAGAACGAAATGTCTCAAGAACTGCCACTCTCTTTATATATTTTTATTTATATATATTAGGTACTGTATTAGATATAAGGTAGGCTGATCCAGCATATCTCGGCGGCCAAAAGGACGCTACATATATATATTCCAATATATATATATATTTATTTAGGAGCTTGGAGGCCACGGGTGGTGTGGATCCTTGACGGTGCAGCAACACTGGAACGGCGCAACTGCAGGTTGGCATTTTGAGCTGTAACTGCTACTGCCCTGGGAGCGGGCCTTGTCTCTGCACGAATCTCCACACTTTCGGGATCCTGGAAATTGGTTGCAGTTATAATTTACACCGATGCACTCCATTTTTCCGAACTCTGCACAAAACTCAGTCAGTCATATTGTTCGTCAGTATTAGGCTCGCATAAATACGGTTACACACACTCCATCAATGTATATACATATATATCCTCTTGAAAATAACTATGTAATATAAATTGGTCATACCAGCATAGGTGGACGAGACAAGAGCGGACGCTACCAGCAGAGCAACCAACACAGCAGTAGCCATCGAGTGCATGCTGCTACTTGGTGTGTTGCTGAGTGCCATATAGCTAAGAGAGTAAGAGTACCAGTAGTGCCCCTCCATTTTGCTTACATGTATATATAGGAGCACTGCCGAAAAATCAGACGACATTTAATAGTTCAATCTATATTCCATTCAACTAAATAATAATGATACATAATATATATGGTATATCCAGTTCATACACCGCCGCATCATCTACTGCATCTCTTTGTTTCTTTCACCTACATCTCTTTCTATCTATCTGCTACATCTGTTTCTTTCTATCTATCTATCTATCTATCTATCTATCTATCTATCTATCTATCTATCTATGACCTTATTTAGTTCACCCCAAAAACAAAAAAATTTTCAAGATTCCCCGTCACATCGAATCTTGTGGCACATGCATAAAACATTAAATATAGACAAAACAAAAACTAATTGCACAATTTATCTGTAAATCACGAGATGAATCTTTTGGTCTAGTTAGTCCATGATTGGACAATATTTATCAAATAAAAACAAAATACTACAGTACACAAAACCAAAAAAATTCAGAACTCTATCTATCTATCCATCTATCTATCTACCTACCTACCTACCTACCTACCTATCTATCTGTCTGTCTGTCTGTCTATCTATCTATCTATCTATCTATCTATCTATCTATCTATCTATCTATCTATCTATCTATCTATCTATCTATCTATCTATCTATCTATCTATCTATCTATCTATCTAATCTATCTATTTTTTTAGATAAAGATATATTTATCTATCTATCTATCTATCTAAGTAAGTAGCTAATCATTTTTTTTTGCATAGAGCAATGAGCTTTTATGGATATTAAAAATAAGGTTTTCCCGATGCTGATTGCTTGACACGGAAAGCTTGAACCTTCCCTTGACAGAACTATAACCAACAAGGAAAGTATGAACCTTTACTTATGGTATTATAACTGAAAGGGACAATTTCAACTTCTCTTGGTAGTCCTATGTCAGGGAACTCTATGCTAACAAAATAGTGAAAACTTTGGGGGAAAACTCTCTCTTGACGCTCTTGTCACGAATCATTCATTGATGGTTTTTTGTTAAGGTGGACTTTCCCTGAACAATTTTTCATAAAATGGTTATCCTTGATGGTAATAGTCACGGAACGTCTTTCCTAATGGTTTCAGCTACCTTTCCTAACGGTTCCTCTATCATGGAAAAATTTTGCGAGGTAGTGAGACGCTCCCCAAAAACCTGATTGCCGGTCTTCACCCAAGCATCTATACTTATGATAGGAGTGGCAGAGAGGAACACAACAACAACATGATGGTGTTCTTGGCTACAAATTCTCTCACGCAAACAAGAGAACCATGCCCCCTTTTATGCAACAACCAAACAAAGATGAGCTAGGCGCGTGAAGAGATAGTGGTCATCATAACATCTTATGAAACTAACTAATCAATTGTCGGCTACTAGTAACACAAACCACTAAAACATCACAATGCACAAGTACATAATAGTCATCATGAACCTCTAACACATGCCGGCAATCATGCACTTAATACTCACCAAACCATAAGTTACACCATATAGGATTCATGCATATTACACCTAGCACTAACTATAGTCTTGGAATTTTCTTTGATATAATTGTTGAACAAAAATAAGACAAATCCAATTAAGTCTTTTCTATAGTAGTGATGGTGGTTTACATGCGAACAATGCGTTTGTTGGATAGGAATCAAAGAGTTGCACTATCATTTTCTGGAAAGAAAAACAAAGAGTGTCTCATATATGATTTAGGTAAACCATGACAAAGGATGATTAACTGCACTAAATTTTTACTAATAAATAAATAAAATTACACAAAAGATCTTTGTGGTCATCCTCTTCCCACTACTACAAATATGATTTTTAGCAACACCTTATTTTTTGAATAGAGGTGGCTCCATCTATAGCTACCTCAACAAATTGGTCCGAACCAAGCTGCCTCTAGCAATGCATTTTGTAGATGTGGCTGCTATTCTTAAGTGCCTCTAAAATAGACGGTTCTAGATCTATCTGGCTCTTATTTTAACATAGTAAAATTGAATTTTTGAAAGTTTCTCAGATAGAGAGACAACCAAAATGAATGCTATAGATCTTGAAGGCTCATATAACTTTATAATTGACAACTTTTTCATTGGAAATCATCCTTTCAAGGAAAATTACGTTTAATTTCTCGCATTTCAAATTCAGAATTTTCAAACGACCTCGAATGAAGAAATGACCAAAATTAGAGTTGTAGATCTTTATGATAACTAGAACTTTCTAGTTGAAAATATTTTCATTTAAAGTTGATTGGGATCACAAATAATTATTTCAAAACTAGATAAGGATAATACGGAGGGAATGAATATGCCTCAAAAACGCAACTTAGTCTAGGGTGGAGTGGTTAGAGGAATAACACTTGAGGCATGAGGTTGAGGATTTGATCCTCTATGGTCATGAACCGAGTATGTTTTGAAATTTAAAATTTTGTAAATGACCCTGGTCATGAGTTCGATCCTCCATAGTCGTGAAGTGCGTGTTTTTTGATATTTAAAATTCTCAATTGACCTCAGATAGAGAAACATTGTATTTTTTCAATTGAATTCATTTAGAGTCACAAATACTGATTTATAAATCGGATGAAGATAATACGAGAGAAATGAGTAACAATTTGTAGGGGTGGCTTGGAATGGAGTCGTAGGTTGCATGTACTCATGCACTGAATTTATTGGACCATCAGCCGAATGGGTCGAAACATATACATGATCAGTCCACGACCCACAAAAGTCCAAACTATTTCGTCGGTCTGTGGATGACGCAGCAACACTTGTCGTTTCGCCCTTCGCATGTTGCTGTGTATTTCCCACTATGCACGATGAGGCCCGCGGCTCTGCAATGGTTGCTGCACACGAGTATGTTGCAGGGATTGGAGGCGACGCACTTCTTATCTTCGTACGCTGCATTTGCAATTAATCACAGCTCAGTTCGACATTACACACGGACAAATAATAGTAAAATCCCTAGGGCTTGTTTAGTTCTCCGAGTGAAAAGTTTTTTTTGGTACTGTAACACTTTCGTTTATATTTAGTAATTATTGTCTAATCATAGACTAACTAGCTAGGTTCAAAAGATTTGTCTCGTAAATTACGGGCAAACTGTGCAAGTAATTATTTTTTTATCTATATTGAATGCTTCATGCATGTGTCGTAAGATTCAATATGATAGAAAATTTTGAAAAAAATACCAACTCTGATAGAGGTACCAATAGTTGGAACGTAGTGATGAAACCAACTCTAGATCATGAGACTTGGTACAGTGATTTTAAAAGACCATATGATGTGAATCATCTAGATAGTATATGAAGAGCTAGTCCATACTGTTCCCCTACCTATCTCATTTTAAGGGGGGTAGTACCTTGACATTATTGGTTAAGGCCCTTTCAATTTAGCATGAAGTGAGAAGTTGTCTCTGGAGATATCCCATGATTATAATCATCTATCCTAGCTTAAGTTAGTGAAATTGGTCACTTGACAACTTAGGAAGTGAATATGCTACATCTACTATTGATTCTACTAAGATTCAAAAGGCTTTATTACTAAAGGGAGCATGACCAGTATGTTCTAGTTGATGGAAGTTCTCATCTAGGAGGTGTCATCTTTAATTATGGACTTAAGAAAGTTAAGGATGTACGAGTTGGAAACCACCAAAGGAAGTGAATGAGACTTAGAGTTCCTTAGAAATGGCAAGATACTATCATAGGTTGTTGGAGGCATTGTAATCTTGACATAAGATGACCAAGAGATGGATCTGGAATTATTCTATCAGCAGTTCATTAAAGGTGTTAGGAAGATTGACAAATAGAGTTCTTCTATCCCATCAAGACATTAGATGTAGAAATGTCATGGCTTATGCATGTCAACTAAGTAAGTTGGACCACCTAACACATGATGTGGAGGTATCTATAGTGGAGCATGGAGATACTGTCTTCTTGGATATAAAAGTGATATTTAGGTAGAATGTAAGAATCTAAAGGAAATCTTTAGGAAGTTGGATTTGAGCTGGTCACATTGTCGATGGGTTTGAGCGAATCAGGAGTATGACCAGAAAAAAAATGCTATCACTTGAAGGAGAAAAAGCCATTGCGAATGCTCAGAGCATAAAGAGTGTGCTAGAGGAGTTCAAATGACACTGAAAGTTTAAGAGGAGTGTATGATGTCTTCCATGTGTCTCAACTTAAAAAGTACATGCGGGTGCCAGAAGAGCAGATATCGTTGTTAGAAGAATTGACTGTTAAAGGGGATTTCACTTATGAAGAATATCCGGTAAAAATTTTGGAAATAGCAGAAAGGGTTACAAGAATTCGAGTAGTCAAGATGTGTAAAGTTCAATGGAATCGGTATTACCGAAGAAGAGGCTACTTGGGAAAGAGAAGAGGATCTAAGAAAAACATACCCGCAGTGGTTTGAGTAAGCACCAACTGAATCTCGAGGACGAGATTCATCTTAAGGGGGTAGAATTGTAACACCCTAAAATTTGCTCCTTTTGAAATAGAGTTAAAAAAATTAATTATGTATTTTTGTGTTCATGAAAATGTAGGAAAAATAATATTTTTTTTATTAAATTAAAATTTATCATAGGACTTAGCAACATTGTTGTGCATACATGCTAGTGTATAAGAATTGATGTAATGTTTGCTTGTTGCTCATTTGTGTGTGTAGAGTGAGTAAAGTTTTTCTTTTAAATTTGCGTTTAGTAGAACGATCTTCCTTGATCGGTACGTCTTTCTCTACAACCAATTTTTTTTATTTCTCAGCTCAAGTTTTTATTAGGAGCTTCCTAAAATTATTCCTTTGTAACCAAATCACTTAGTTCCTCGTTCATCAAACACTATCTGCGATCTTCTTGGAAATTTTCCAGCTTTTTATGGAACTTGTTCTCACTTCTGTGAGCATAATCTAATTTTTAGATGCTCCATATTATCTCATCATGATCTCCAAATACTTTATTTGGGTTCCCCATGTTCTATAATATCTCTGAGAATTTTTCCCGAATTTTCAGAGCTTTCGGAGTATTTTTTTTTGGCTTAACTACCAATTCTGGACTTTTATAGAATTATTTTATCCATGAAAAAAATTAATTCTGAAAATAATAAATCTCTTACGTCAAAGCCCATTTACAATAATCGTAATAAATCCCAAAGACCATATATTTATTTACTAATGGGCTTTAAGAATTAAATTAGGCCTATTAGTAAAGATGAAGGTTGCAAATTAATTAGTACCATATCGCTAGTTGACGTGGAGGTGGGTAGTTTTTCTTACTATAAATTTGTACAACCCTTTGAGCAAATCATCACCATGGCAAATCTCTGTGCACGCCAAGGAGTTCGTGTCCACCTTTGCCTTGTATATATACCCATCTATAAATACCAAGTAGCCTCAACGATTTCATCTTTTCCGAATCCTTGATATTAAGCTAGTCGATCATATATATGCGAGTTCGCTGCATTGTTTTGCACCCCCATCGTGCATCTGCCCTAGTAGCTAGCTAGCGTCATCAATCTCCAATTTCCAAGTTAATCTGTCATGCTATGTTGCTGTCGCTATCCTCTTGGTATGCCATACTGTCCTCTTCTCGGCAAGCAAAGCCGCGCGCCTACCATGTCCCTGTCAATCCCCAACATGTTGCTTCGTCCTGTCATTGCTCCTTGGCAATGCAATCTCCTACTCGTTGCCGATCGTGAACCGTGTATCAGCAACGCCAAGATCTGAGAAACACCATTGAGAAGAAACACCGTCATCAAGCTGTCGTTCTCATCTCCTTAGCCGTAGATCGAGTTTGTTGTCGGCGTGGAGTCCAACCGGCCACTCGACAGAACCTTGGTGGTCACCATTGTTTCATCTGGTGCACGTCTACCTCCGGTGAGGACGCCTCGACCCTCTCTTCTTTTTCTCAGGACTTTATGTTCTCCGCAGTCTACACTCATTTATTTTAATTATCATCGTGTATGCATGTGCAACATGTAATCTTGCCGAGCTAGCATGAAGAGCAGCACGTCCATGGCAACCAGCCAACCACACAGTGACGGTAAATCCGGTGCTGGCTGAGCGATTACTGTTCTAATTAGCTTGATGACTTCATCATTACATCATCATGATGTCAAATATGCATTCTCGCCGTTTTCCCTTTAGAAAAATAAATCCAGAAATACAAAGAAAAATACACTAGTTTGTTTAGGTCATGTCTTCTTTGTTTTAACTCCGTTTTGACCCATTCAAATTGCATTAGGTTCATAACCATGAGCTCTACATGTTAGTAAAATTGTTTACTCAGTTTGAAACCTTTTATTTTCGTGACCCTATTTAATTAATTACTTTTCTAAAGAAAATCTTAAAAAATTCATATCTTTTTCGTTATAGCTCCGATTTTCGTGATCTTTACGACTGTGTGATCATAGTGCAACGTAGATTCATTTTATAAACTTTTCATCTTTATTTTCTACTGTTGGTGTATTGTTCTAATTATAGGTTTGTTTGCTTTGTATGATTGCCTCTGGATGAATGTTGTTGATGTGATGACTAAGTTTAGTCGGTGAGCTTTTACGTGGTGATCGAGAAGCAGATTGTGGAAGGTTTGGAACTAAAAGAAGGATCTGAGTTTCAAGGCAAGTATAGCATGGGATCATCCTTGTTTCCTAATAACTTTAATCACACAATTCATATTGCATGTGTCTCCTTGATAAGGATTTCCTAGTATTGATCGTATACCTTGTCACCTATGGTTTTGCATTGGGTAGCTTATGCTAGTGCTCCACTAAACCATGATCTTGTAATTTGACTAAAGAATTATGCAATAAACATTAAAAGATGACTTTTTAGCAACTTTGGATAAGAGGGCTGGAGCATTGGGCTATTTTATGGTGCTCTAGTTTCTCTCCATAAGGACTTATCTGTATCTGACCATCCGGGACATACAGTACAACTGTGAGGGCTACATGGCTCTAGCTTTAGCTCAGTATGAGGACCTTTTCTAGCTTGTTAGTGGTTACCCTTGCGGCGCAAATGGGGGATAGCAGACCGTGGATTCCTGCGGGTGAGTCACACGGACTGACTAACGAAACCAAGCGGCCCTAACTTGTTAGACGAACCTTTGAAAGGCTTCATAATGAACCCTGCCGGTCTTCCTTGGTAGTGGGCTAAGAGGTCGACGGGCCTCGGGCAAAAGGGTAAATCATGACTCACAGTGAAAGTGTACAACCTCTGCAGAGTGTAAAACTGATATATCAGCCGTGCTCACGGTCACGAGCGGCCTTGGACCAATACAGAATAAATGATCACTAATGGAAAATCATTAAATGTTATTATTGTTAATATGTTGTTTATGATATTCTTTATTCACTTTACTTGATCATGAGTTTACTTTGGGACTTGACAACTTGATGCTACTCATATGCTAAAATCGTGACAACTAAAAGCTACATGCAGTTAAACCAGTGTCTAGCCTTTGAGCCTCATGAACCCTATGTTATTCTTGCTGAGTACGAGATGTACTTACGCTTGTCTTTACATTTTATTTGGATAAAAATCCCGGATGGGTACCAGCTTGCAAGTTTGGAGAAGAGTTTAGGCTTGTGCTCAACCAGTCAGTTGTCCCTGTGGATTTGGAGCTTTCGCCTGAAGAACGGAGTGTCTTTCCGCTGTTTGCTGTCTGAGGTTATATCTTGTATACTAAGTTCGTTATATATAAGCATTGTCTATTGATATTACCCCTATTTGTGGCTATATGTGAGATTTGACTTCCTGGGCTCACATATGGTGTGTATCTGGTTTTGTTGTTAAAATCGGTTGCTACAACTAAGTTCTGATACCTCAAAGCAAACTTTTTATATCCTTTTGATGCAAATAATTAAATATGCCACGGATCCTGTTCAAAAATCATGGCATCCTCCCTCACCTGTATATTTATCTAACTACCTAGATTATAATGATTCTCATGTCTTGTTTATGATAGCCTTTGGATTAAAAGACATGTAAAATACGCTCCAGAACAAACAACATTTATATGTATACTTGGTTTATTGTTTTTCTTCTATCGATCACCACATATCTTTACCGGTTTGCATGTCGAGCCAGCAATGATGTCTTCAGCAGCAGTGATGTCTTGAGCAATACTGCTGTTCGAAGCCAAGCCAGTGTTGCCTTGAGCATCACTGCCAGCTAAAGTCACAAACCGGCAATGTTGGCTTGGGCATCACAGCTAGCTGGAGCCACAAGCCAACAGTGATGTCTTGAACATCACTGTCGGCTCGAGCCACATGCCGATAGTGTTGGCTTAAGCATCTCTATCGGCTTGAGCCATAAGCTGGTAGAGTTAGCCTAAACCATGTTGCGTGCTTATTTTTATTAATTCGTAGTTACCCTATACGTACCACTCTATATATATTGGTGATCACAGTAAAAAAGATGGTAAAGGGGAAGCATCGAATTTGGCCTATCTTCCGTAATATGACAAGTTTATGGAGATAGGGAATAGTAAAGGAGAGCTATTGAAGGCGTGGTAATCCCTTGGCGTCGTTCAACAGCACGGTGTCTCTCTCTCTCTCCAGCTAGCGGTCTAGAGAACGGAGAAAGAGAAAGGCCCGGCCGGCAGCGAAACCGACCAATCCGACGATGGCGCTCAGCTTGGTCAGGTCGCCGAGCGCCTGAACAACCTTCCGCACAAATTAACAGATGTCTGTGCATTCCTCTTTATCGATTGAATTCTGCACACATGCAATGCAATCAACAGCCGGCGCCACGAACAAGAGTACGTGCACAGCAGATCTAATCGAACTCTGAAGATTGTTGCAGCAGATCTACTATACTACTCTAGTGCAGTACGGCCTTGTTTAGTTCACACAAAAACAAAAAACTTTTTAAGATTCCTCGTCACATCGGATCTAATACTCCTATTTCTACCTATAATATATTCCCTCCGTATCCGATTTAGAAGTCGTTTTGGAAAATGTTTGCGTTAAACATTGGAAATAGAAATTATTAATAACTTTTAAATTGTTGAGTTTGTAAATATAAAAATTATATGAATAGATTTATCTTTAAAAGATACTTGCATAAAAGTATACGTATATCATTTTTTCTAATTTTTTTATAAAAATAAGAGGTCAAAGTTATGTTTTAGAGAGCGTGTCGCTGTCTATTCGATTTTTAAATCCAATACGGAGTGAATATATTATTAGAAAATTTTGTCTTAATAAGCATTTTTTTAATAACAATTAATAAACATCTTAGTTGTGCCACTATTTCTATCTATCTATCTATCTATCTATCTACTCACTCCGTCACTAAATATCTATCATTTTCACTTGTCGAGAAACAATTTTGACTAAATATATATAAAAGATTTTCACATTTATAGTACATAATTAATATCATCAGATAGATATTTGAATATAGTTTTTTATTAATAAATTCATTTGAAGATGTAAATGTTGTATATATTTTTTATAAATCGAGTCTAACTTTTGGCACGGAAATCAACAACAACAGTTAATTCGGGACAGAGGGATCTATCTATCTACGGTAGTGCTAGGCTGCTAGAGCCCGGACGTAAGATCCGAGCGCTAGTGTCCGGACGCTCGTGGCAGTTGTGTCTGACCACGCGGTTCTGCTCAAGTCATCACCCCACGTCCATTTTTGTTTGCTCCATGCGTACGGCCTGAGTGCGCCCCTAGCCCAGTCCGCTGGGCCTTCTATGAGCCACGCGCCCCCAACTCGCCCCGCAGCCTGCCACGTCCACCACAAAAAAATACGACCCAACGCAGCAGCACCTCCTTTGATCGCATCATCCACCGACCCCCTAACGCCTCTGTCCGCTAGACTCCCGACGAGCCACGCACCCCCATCCGCCCTGGCTCGCCCCTCCCAGACCGAACAACATAAACAACTCAAAAGAGCACACTTGCAACAACAGAGAACAACTGCTGCAACAATAAGTTGAAGGAGCTGAAACATTTGGAATATATTATTGCAACACTAGTGTGAAGCATATGAAAACAACGCTCAAACATTGGCAACAACAGCATGAGATTGAAGCAATCGAAACATTTCGAAAGTATTATTGCAACATTTATCCGAAGCATATGAAACATCCAGATCAGAACGATTGCAACATCATATAGAAACAAGTGAAACATCTTAAAACAGTGCTTGCAACAAACCTTTTGAAACAATTGCAACATGGGGAAAACACATCCCTAGATCTACTTGTGCAACAACCATATGATTCTACTGCAACATACCTCTAAAGCTTCTAAAACAACTGAAAAGATACAACTGCAATATGGGGAGGAGAGAGAAAGAAGAGAGCCTCCATGGCTGCCAGATCTGAGGGCGTCAGTAGTTCCCTATTGGGGAGGACACCGATGTCGGGGAGGGGCACCGCCGAGGTGGGGAGGAGCGCCACCGGGGTGGGGAGCAGGATGCCGAGATTGGGGAAGGAGCCGCCGTGGTGGGGGAGGAGGACGCTAAGGTTAGGGAAGGAGATGTCGATGTCGGAGAAGGAGCCGTCATGGTGGGGAAGGAGCCACTGTGGTGGAGTAGGACACTGAGGTTGGGGAAGAAGATGTTGATGTGGGAGAAGAAGCCACAACGGTGGGGGAGGAGGACGCCAGAGTAGGAGAGGAAGACGCCGCCGCCGGTCATGGAAGAGGCGAAGTGTGTGGAGGAAGGGAAGAAGACGGGGAGAACCACGACCGCTAGTTCGTGGCGCTACAGAGCATATTCGGAGGAAACGAGTGACGAAGGGATAAGGACGTGAGAAACAAGTGGAGGTGGACGCGTGGCTGCTGTATCGTATCCTTGCCTGACACGCGTCCAGATGGTCGGACGTTCGGGTAGTATTACCGATCTATCTATCGTCCATAAGGCCCTTGTACATCAACGCCATAGCCAGCTTGGTCGCGGCCGGTGGGCTTATAGATGCTAAAAGGGCAGTGGCCATGGCATTGGATTTCAAAATTTAATAACTTAATATTTGTATCTGAGATCTTATTCTCCAACGACAAAGTTATCAATTATAAAGTTGTTCACCTCATCATTCTCTATAAGATTCATATAAATTTTATCATCATTCGACTTTATTTGTAAATTTATGAATTTATTTAATTATTTCACAGTTAGTTTAAGGACGATTAACTTGAGTTATGAATTTATGACGTTATCGCCTTTGAAAATCACTATCTAGAGACGGCTGACTATGGCAACCATCCCAAAAAATCAGCCCTTTTAATGGCGGTTGGCATAAGAAACATCCTCCTAGAAATCATATTTCAAACACGATTATCATAAATCATCTGTCTGATAGTGTCTTTCCAGTTTTGGTTTATTTAGGCCTTGTATAGATTTAATATAAAATTTTTTTGGGTGTCATATCGGATGTGTCGGAAGGATGTCGGGAGGGGTTTTTAGAAACTAATAAAAAAATAAATTACATTAGCACATGTGGGTTACTGTAGCACTTAAGGCTAATCATGGACTAACTATGTTTAGAAAATTCGTCTCGTGATTTTCAATCAAACTGTGTAATTAGTTTATTTTTTATCTATATTTAATGTTCTATGCATATGTCAAAGATTCGATGAGATGGATGAAAACATTTTGGGTGGGAAACTAAACTGGGCCTTAATAGAACCATCTCGGTATTCACAAAGGCTAAGGCTAGCTAGAAACGGTTTGCTAAGGTGAACCACTCCTAAAAGAGACGTCTAGCTATTATAAAAATTATTTGTGTACTAGTTATATTATTATTAATTATTGGATACATACGCACATACAAACATAAACATAACTAGTACGGTGGAAGTCCCGGAGGCCAAAACGGCGGAGGAGGTCCTGGTGGCAGCGTGGTGCAGCAGCACTGATGCCGTGGATCGGGACCGGGACCGTCGCATCCTGTCCTGTAATTTTCACTGCCCTCGGCGCTGGCCTTGTCTTTGCACATTGCATCACACTGGTCCAGGTGGTAGAAGCACAGATAATCCACGTGGACGCACTCCATTTTACCTATCTCTGCACACACACAGACACATGCAAACAATGCAAATCAACCATTCAGCACGATTCAGTCAGTGTTTAATATTATAACTTACCAGTAATTAACAATTAATCTTTAAGATTCTGTTGTTGTTGCAGGCAGCAGCACTGCTGCAGGGATATTTGCATGATTTTGCTCGTACCTGCATAGGTGGACGTGAGAAGAGAGGGCACGACGACCAGGACAGCAACCAACACAACAGCAGCCGTCCAGTGTGCGTCCTGCTGCTTTGTGTCCCAGAATGCCATAGCTATAGCACTCCGGCTGAGTCCTGCCCGATATGCACCGGGCTGGTGCTTATATAGCTACTCCCTCCGTCCCAAAAAGAGTGACGTTTTTGACTTTCAGACATCTTGTTTACCTGTTCGTCTTATTAAAATTTTTTTATATAAATTATAAAATAAATTAATCATGGGTAAAGTATCTCTAATGATAAAATAAGTCTTAACGAAATATGTAATATTTATGTAAAAAATTTGAATAAGACGAATGGTCAAATAAGATGTCTGAAATTCTAAAACGATACTCTTTTTGGGACGGAGGGAGTAGATAGCTAGGTGCGCAGCTAGGACTAAATCATTAGTGCAATAAATTACATATTTACTCCCTCCGTTGATTTTTTTTTTTGTAAATCTTGTTTTCCGAGAAGTCAAAAGATCTTTACGTTTGACAGTTTATAGAATATGTTATCTACAATTGGGTCTCCTACTAATTAATTTTATTATGAAAATATATTTCATGGTTAATCAAACGATAAAAATTAATATTTTTTATTTATATATTTGGTGAAAATTAGGAATCTCTGACTGCTCGGTATGTGATGGTTACATTTTTTTTGGGACGGAGGTAATATCTTATTGCTGCTTTGTTGCTATCTCAATCTATATCCTATGCTAAATAAAATCATAAATATGAAAATGTCCAGTTTGTACACAGCCACATCATCTACTACATCTCTATTTATCTATATATCCACCTACTACCTATCTAGCTATCTATTTATTTTTATTAAAAATTCTTTTTATTTATGTATTAGTTTCTATGTATTATATCTTTTTAATGAAAAATCTACTATTGATGTATCTAGTATCTATTTATATGTCTGTCCGTATATCTATCTATCTATCTATCTATCTATCTATCTATCTATCTATCTATCTATCTATCTAAAGATAAGATTTTTAGTTATAGGCACATTTGGCCTCTAACCTATGGTCATTGTTAATCACCATCTACAGAGGCGGTTGGTATATGTCCACCTCTCAAATCGACTATGTAAAGATAAGATTTTTAGTTATAGGCACATTTGGCCTCTAACCTAAATCACCATCTACAGAGGCGGTTGGCATGTCCACCTCTGCAAATCGATTAACAGAGTCGAACACCTTAAAGATGTCCAACTCTGTGAATGCCATTTAAAGAGGTGGCCGTGCTAGATGTCTGCATCTACTAATGGGTTTTCCACTCGAACCCATGACCTACTACTCAACAATAACACCTCCCTAACACTGCACGACGTATATGCTTCAAGTTAACTAAGCACTAGTGTTTTTTTGTTTGTTTGTTTGTCCATTCAAGATAGAGAATACGATGGCATCGTGACATGTAACATGTAATAGGCCGTATTTGCCTATAGAAACTAAGCTCGATCGCTTTGTAGTGGGCCTGGCCCAGATATATATACGTGCTGCGTCTGATACCCCTGTTTAATTCCATGGATTGTCATCTATACTGAACTTTTATTTTGAGGGGATGGATTTGCATTACTTAGACTTCCAAACAGCGTAGTTGCAGTGCTGAAACGAAAAAACTTAATATACAACAGTACGGTATTCATTATACTGAATCTGCACCTACATCTTTTCAGAGATAAAACACCTATGCTGCAAGTTAATAACTGAGCACAGTGCTTTCAGGATAGAGAATATGATAGCATCATGACATCCGTGTTGCGATGGACGTCGACCGGTGAAAGCAGTGCCGGCCGGCGACCGGACGCCGGTGATCATCAGTTCATGCATCTGGCACTCTGCAGCAGCAGTTGGGGTAGTACTGGCCCGGCGTGCAGTACGTCTGGAAGTTCTTGTAATTGTTCTTCTGGCAGTAGTAGAAGCACGTCTCGTCGGAGCACGGAACGATCGCGTGGCAGTAGTCTGTGTGATCACCAAAACATACATATATACAAATGATATATTCAATCTATATGCAGAATAATCAGGCCAGAAAATCAAGTACTTGCATGCATGCATGCTGCATCAAGTACAAACGTACAAAATTACCTGTTGCGTCGCAAGATGATAAGAACATGGCCATGGTAACTACAAGAGCTGCTATTGGCAGGAGACTGGCGGTGCTCTTCTTGACATGATATGCCATGGTCACCAAACCAAGAACTCCTTCTATTCTTTTGCTTTGGATTTGCATGCCTTGTGCATTACACCTTGTAAGTGGCCCAAGATAATTATAGGGACGACGCACAAAAAGTAAAGCAGAGGAACCGGATCTCACCTTTACTTAGATACCGTTATAACATCCTTCCGCAAGTAAATCGATACCTTAACCTCTTTTGGTCGGAATGTCATTTACCAGCAGCGGCTGCTACTTTTTTGAGAGGGTCAATTTTGGCTGCAAATAAAGCAAAAAAGTTATGATTTGACGTGTAACTGTGCACCTATATATTTTCAGCCCACGCAGGACCACGACCATCCATTGGCCTCGTTCTAGTCCGAGGAGGCTGGGAGGATGTGTGCTAGGTGTCTCTGCTACATATACTTGAAGTGCTTCCTCATATTTTTTTCCCTGTTAATTTAGTATCACTAGTACACAAATCATCTTTACGGACGGTGCCAATTTCTTACAAAAGCAGTTGAAATAAGAAACCAACCTTATTAAGGGGTGTTTGGCACTGCTCCACGAACTTTGCTCCACAAACTCCACTATGGAGCAGCTCACGAACTTTGCTCCACAAACTCCACTATGGAGCAGCTCCATAAAAAACTGGAGTTCGTGGACTCACAACTCCACCCTTTTTTCTCGAACTGAGTGCGTGGAGCTGAAACCGTTTAGTTAAAAAATATGGAGCGAAGCTGAAAAACGTGGAGCAAAACAGTCCCAAACACCCACTAAGCAGAACGAAGAGCATTGTAGCTAGTAAACCTTTACTGAAATGAATTTGCAGAGACGGTCCTGATAAACAAACCACTTCAGGCAAACGGTTTCATTAAGACAGCCACACTTATAAAATGTATTTTCTTAAAGCGATTCTCTTCATACACCGATTTCTAAAAGTACACTTATTTCCTAGCTAGGCGCTACAAGTAAGCCAGGTAACTAAACAGATCTAGAGAGCCTCACAATCTCTTCTTTGCATGCGTCATTCAGTGGCGGATTTGCGGCCCAGGCCTCTAGGGCACAGGCCCTAGTCGTCGGCCCACTAACACTACATACCTCATGTATTTTTTCAGCCCAATATCAAAGGTCCAAGAGCAAAACAGGGCACTCAAGCGTCACTGCAGGCCGAGAGTCGCTGTTTCATCTTCCTCCGTGGCTCGCACCATCGCAGCACGCGGCCGCACTGCAGAAGGCAAGGAGGCGAGGCCATGATTGCAAGGACAAAGAGCTCGTTGCCGGCCGCCGTCCCTTCCCCTGGTATGCCTAATTAGTTTCTGTATGTACTGATTTTTTTTTTTGGTTCCATTGTTAATTGTTTCAATGTGTATTGGGATTGATCGATTCGCATTGGATTTACTAATTTACAGAATCTCCACAATGAAGAGGCCAAGGACGTTGCAATCACATTTCTCCCCCGCTGCTCAACAGTCTGCTCAGTGTGTTCCTCTAAATCAAGAGACAACTCAGTCCAACCTTCAGTGTGTTCTCCCCTGCCACATTCAGATTATAAGTATATGTTTAACAATTAATCTCTTTTATGACCTTTTCATTTATATTTTGATCTTATTTATATGCAGATCTTGACGAGGCGATGGAAGATACCAATGCACCAAATCACTAGACACTATGTATGTTTTTTCATCTCATCATATGTACCTTACAATATTTTTAGCTTCTTAGAGGCCCTAGTCTTGAGTAAAAGCTGGCTCCGCCACTGCATGCGTGCACACGCTCGTATATATCTGTGTGAAGTGTGTGGGTTACCAATCGAAAAATAATAATAACATACATAGAGGGGTTGGTGCTGCCACAAAACACAGCGTTTTGCGATATTCGATTGTACTTGAATAGAAGACGATGTGGGACTCAAGAGACAAGCACACTAATTAACAACACCATGAACATGGCACAAGCTAAACCAAAAGTACCCAACTAGCTAGCCGAAAGCAAAGCACAACAATAAGATATATATACGGACTCCTTAATAACCACAACTGATGAAACTGAAACGAGGTACATAGTCCATATATATAGGCACAGAATTTGACTCCAATTTTGACGAACACACATATATAGCTTGAGTAGTCATCTTCACATATTTGGTCATACTCATACCCACCTTGCTCTAATCTTGTCTGTGTGCCTGAACTCACAGGTGAGTGCCACGGTGCCGTCCATCCTCCTGAGCACAAATCTCTCCACCAGCAAATAGCATCCAAACTTGGTCCAGTGGCCAATGCTGCTGTCGTCGTCGCGCCTCTCGGTCCGCTGGATCCTCTCCTCGTTGCCGCCATTTCCTGTGGCCGCAACCCACCGGCGGCCTCCCCTCTCCACCTCCCACCTCATCCTCTCCCACAGCACCATGTCAAGCGCCACACCTCCACCGGTGGTTCTCGCCGCCGCCGGTCGGAACCACATCGCCCCATCGTCATTCGCCTGCGGCTCGCCTGCTTGTACCACGGTGGTGCCGCCGCCCAGCAGTGCCGTGAAGCGGCGCACAGTAGCAGTCACCGCGATCTCTGCCGCCCTTGCACCATGAAGGTCGGCAGTGTTCTCCCGGCTGTATATCTGCTCCCAGCTCTGCTCCATGGTCATCTTGTAGAACATGCTCTTCCGGACCTGGTCCTTGAGCCGGCGGTCCCCGTCGACCTTGACGAACAGGAACGGGACATACCATCTGCCGACGACGACGACAGCGGAAGGAGGAGGAGGGTCGCCGCCGAGGCTGTCGAGGTCAGGCATCCGGTCTCGGAGACCAGAGTCCACGCCTCGCGCGTCGTCGGCGAGCTCATGGTACTTGGGTTTCGCCATGGCGACCACCGTCCAGCCCTTGTTCAAAAGGTAGTCTGGCGGGATCCCGTCGACGGCCACCGCCGCTGTCCTGAAGCCTTCGCGATGCTGCTGCACCTGCATCTGCTGGTAGACGTCGCTGCGATCAAACGGCCTCGGCTTCACGTCGGCAGGGAAGGAGCAGAAGCAGCACTCCGTCCGGTCCTCCTCCTTGGAGCACGCCGACACCTTCCTGCACGCACGGATGCAATTAATGTCATGTCAGTCAGATGCATGGTCAGTGGAGATTCAGCAGACATTCATCGATAGATCATCCTCACCCGGTGTGCTTGCCGTCGACCTTGACGACATAGTAGCGGCCGGACGACAGCGGCTGGCCGATGACGGGCACGAACATGGCGTAGCTATTGGGCGCCACGTACCTGCCGGAGCCCGGAGCACCGCCGCCGGAGTCTTGGCCTGAAGCCATACTTAGAAGCTCCGAGACAACTTCGACACATTTGCCGATACCCTCCAATGGATCAGAGGCGTTGCCCTTCTCCACGGAGAGCTGCCGGTTCTGAGGGAATGGGAGGCTGCGCACCCTGGGATCTTTGCACAGGCCACAGCAGAGCGTACTCTCTTGCTCGGTCGCTTCGTCGAGCACGACGAGGAACCCTGAGCCAGGAGCTTCAGGCGGCGGCTCTGCCATGGCCTTGGGGTCGGACAGGTACCTTGACAGAGGCCTCGTCACGTACATTTTCTGATCGATCGTCTGTGTGTATCGTCGTCTCAGAGTGCTAGCTAGCTAGCTAGCTGGGATGTGCAAATGGCAAGAACAATAGTTGTTCTATTTATAGGCATTTACTGTGTGGTATATATGCACCTCGATCACCTTCTTGGAATCTTGGTAATCTCGTCCACAGTGGGCTGCAAGTAGGATGAGGGCATGCATGCCATGCCAACTCGATCTCGATCGGCAACTTGCCGGTGCGCACACGGATTGCCAGTGACGTCCTACCTCGCATGTGATGAAGACCACAGGGGAGATGTATGTATACCAAGCAAAACGCATCAAAGCAACGACCCTTCTCATGGATCTAGTGACCTCGGAACATAGAACGAAAGTAGCAACACTAGAACTATACAAATATATAGCGCCATCAAGTGTTGTTGCTCCATATTTCCGACGACCGTCAACTTGCATGCATGGTAGTATATACACGAACTGAGCGTAGCTGAGCTAGTTAAATTTGTCCAGTCTAGTTAAGTCATCGACTTGACGACACGGTTGCCCGCATTTTACTAGGCCTTGTTTAGATGCAAAAAGTTTTTGGATTTTGACATGGTAGCATTTTCGTTTTTATTTGACAAACATTGTCTAGGAGTAACTAGGCTTAAAAGATTCGTCTCGAGATTTACAGGTAAACTGTGTAATTAGTTATTCTTTTTATCTATATTTAATACTTCATACATGTGCCGCAAGATTCGATGTGACGAGGAATCTTGTAAAGTTTTGGGTTTTTGGGTGTATCTAAACAAGGCCTTATTTCAGGATTTAATACCATTGTTATTATACCTATCGACAGCAAGGCGATAATTGTGACTTGATCAACTTCGATATTTGTTAGCCGAATCTTAGTTTTCAGAGGTGTTCGTAGAGGTATACATATTTTGATTGCATGTGTTTGTATTATGAATAAAAAAATTGCATGGTACTATGACTTTCAAGCTTTGACTACAGAACAGGGTATATTGTCCAACTATATAGAAGGCAGAAAAAAATTGGTCATCTAGTTGTGAAAGAAAAACACTATTAAATGGCTAACAGATTTGGCTGATAAGACCAAGCGAACAAGGTGTAGGTTTTCTATTTTAGAATAGTACTAGCAGCGCCCGAAAAACAACCTCATGGTACTGCTTCATATATAATTTTACTAAGTTGCGCCATGTTAGCGAGTCAACGCTCGATTGACTACCACTTGGTAGTCTTGCTGCGCTGCCATGCATAGCGTGGCAGTATGGTTTTGCCCGCCATAATGTATAGCGCGGTTGTTTTGAAAATAAAAAAATTAGCAGTGTTAGATTTAAAAATAGAATTAAAAATAATAAAAACAACTGGATTGACTGACGAAGATTCTTGCCATGAGCAACTTGGATGTCTCAATCGGGTAGCAGCCAAAACGTCGCCAAGCTGGACACTGAAACTAGGACTGCCGATTGCCTTGTCTGGACCGCTGAAGCCAATGAACATTGTACTACGTTGCTGAAACATCGCTATTGTAAGTATCTTTCAAGCAGGACGTCACCTTCAATACGATGCTACTACTGTACCTAAATGAATATTTGCTGGATATTTAAAGGCATCAGAATTGTCAAGTGACCACTAGTTGCTAGCAGCAATTTAGGTCGAGAAAGGAGAATTCGGAGAAGGCCAGAAGAATTAAGAATTGTGGATGTATGTAGAGAAGAAGAGTTGAAGCATATATCGTACAGGTCTTCACTCTCTTTCAGTGTGTTTATGGAGTCCAGCGCAAACACTATGGGCTTCTTCTTCCCGGGCCTTTGGTTTTGACGGAAGATTCGGCCCATCTTCCGTCTCGTTGCCTGATCCTGATGGTCGGTACGATGGCGCCATGGACGTGTGGCTATATATGATGGTGGTGGTGTGCCTTAAAACTGCCCCTCATGAATTTATATTTTCATTTCATTACAAGCAACGTTCTTTGCATCACTTAAAATATATATACGCTACAGATTCCGGTATTCAAGGAAGCAGAAAAGACTCGAAAGCTACTCCCTTCATCTAAGAAAAAATCAATTTTTAGAATCCGTGTCAGTCAAACTTTTTTAAGTTTGACTAACTTTATAGAAAAGAATAACAACATCTATAACATAAAATATGCATTCTATAAAAACACATTCTATGATGAATCTAATGATACTAATTTGATACCATCAATCTTAGCATTTGTTTCTAAAAATTTGGTCAAAGTTTAAAAAGTTTGACTTAAAACAACTTTAGAAATTGATTCTTTCATGAACCGAGGGAGTATATATCTAGTTCCACGTCCATCTTGAACATGGAAACGCTCTATGTTACAGTTGCTCATCTTCAAGTGGCCCCACGTACATAATACTACAAGCAGCTTAAAAACTTCAAACGTACTATCGATACGATACAAGAAAAAACAAATCATGAAAAACTGTGTTTATAGTTCTACCATCAACAACTTGATAATAATAGTAATAACGGCTAGAACTGAACACCAATAACTTGCTTGATCTGACCTGTTTCATCCATTCACTTGTTTCTCCAATATAATAGCTAAAACTGACTGTTATCGTCAAGCTTAATCTGATCCAGCATCATCCAATAAAGTCTCAGCTTCACTTGACTCAAGACAAGAGCGTCCACAAGCTATTGACTTCACGTTTTTAATTAAGCTCCACCACCACCTCTCCCATGGCCGCTGTCTTTTCTGGGTCGGCATTGAGACATTCAAGTGCGAGCGGCCCAACCATGTGAAGGCACTTTATGAGAAGCAGGTTATTGGATAAGATATCTGTGTCATACATAGTTACATACTCCTCTTGATTTCGTCATTCCAGGACATTTCGATGTCGATGGGGTGGCTGCTGTTACGATTGTACCTAGCTTTTACTTCCCTGTTGATGAGCTCCAGGAGCTCCACTCGGAAGCTGTATATGTCACTTTCGATACGCAGCAGCTAGCAATGTTATCTCTGCGGCCAGGAAGACGAGACCATTGACCACATTATCACCACCTATTCCTACTTCAGGAAGGTATGGTTTCTTGTCCTACAAGAGCTTTGGCTGTCATCCTCCGCCGGCAGTCATGTCCACTCTCAGGTGGTGGCGTCGCCTTCATGCTGGGTTCACCGGCGATCACCAGAAAGGCTTGGACACCATGTTCGCACTCGTATCCTGGATGCTCTAGAAGGAAGGGAACGCACACTGCTTTTGCGGCGTGACGACAAGCACTAGCGTGACCCTGCAAATTATCAAGGTGGAAGGGGAGCGATGGATCGGTGCTGTCGATCTAAGAGCTCTTGCTCTTGGGTAGCTACAGTTCAGCTAGCAATAGCCTGAGAACGTTTTATTTCCAATAAGCAAGAAATTATAGAGATGATTGCTTTAGAGATCTCCAATAAAGGGTGGAAGCATTTATATTGTCTGCTTTAGAGTCCTAGTCTTTGTTTTGAGAATTTGGCTTTCTCGTTTCCCTTTTACTCGAAGATTTGTAAACTTGGGCTGTGTACATCTTTTGATGTAGAGGCCGGATATTTTTAATATATCTATTATCTAAAAGAAATGTAATATTGTAGCGAATTTGTAACGCCGTTTGCGGCACTCTTGTAATTATTATTGCTTCCTTCTAATACAAAGATATGCACACTCGTGCGTATTTAAGAAAAAAAATTCTTGTTAGTGAAATGTCCACATGCATTTTGTGCTTTCAAAACCCGTTCGAATTTAAGTAGATGATCGGTTGGAACTTTTCTTGTGAACTTTCTCAGCCCCTTGTTATTCTTTATCCTAGGGATATTTACTAATTTGAAACTGGTCATAAAAAGGTTATTACCTGCCTATCTTTATTTTATTTGATTATTTTTAATCCTATAAATTTTGTTTATTTTGAATCTTTTTATTCTAAATTCAATTAACGACGAGATTTAGTATCCTTTCTTGTACTTCCATAGCTCGTGAAATGACGAGTAGGCACGAATTCCCCCAGTATGTCTTGTAGTTCACTTTTGAAGTGAAACCGTTTTTATCAGAAATTGGTGCCAGCTATAAAAATGATTAGTGTACTTGTAGCCTAGGAAAAATTGAAATTCAAATATATGTGAACATATACACCCTAGTATTTTGCTGATAGCCTCTTATTCATATCGCCAGTCAATTTTTATTTAAAAGACAAATCAGGTTTTTGCATATGAAATCTTTTGCATTCGGCCACCTCTAGAATTTTTTGACTTTTATAGGCCATGTGGCAGAGGTGGGGGCTAAGGCCACCTCTAGAAAGGCTTTATGCCTATTTCGGCGAAAGGTGTTAGAGTACGCAAGGGATCTATTAGGTCTGGGCTGGTGCCATAGCCCATTAGTGTTAGGGTTAATTAGAGATAAGAGTCGCTAGCTTAGGGGTCAACTAAGCCTTGTTTGTAAGTCAAGTAAACCTCTCTATACAAGGAGAGGACATGTGTATTATTCTAATCAAGCAAGAGATTAGAAGGAAATTCCTTCCCTCTTGCCCGGCCATGGGCAAGGCCCCCGGCCGGCCTCCTCTCGCCCTCACAGCCCAAGCAGCCCCCACATCCATGTGAACAGTACCCATGGGTACTGTAGCTTAGCCACCATCGCTCCCCTCTACCACATAACAATATGGTATCAGATCTCAGACCTTGATCCACCCACCCCCCACCACCCCTACTGTGCCGGCCATGTTCCTTCACCACTGCAGCCATGGCTGGTCCTGGTTCACTCGCTGCGCCGCCAGTGTTCACCACCACCATGGCCACCGTGGCGCCACTACCTGCACATCAGCCTGCGCCTTCCCCGGACGCCTTCAATGCATTGAGGGCGGCCATCTATGGCCTGTAGTGCTAGATGGGGGAGTTGTCAGCGCGCCTGGCGGCCATCACGAGCCAAACATCGCCCTCTGCACCACCCGCCTATACCGTACGACCTGCTAGGGTTCGGGGATATCCCGGCCCTTCCGGTGTCGATTCCGGTCATTTCGAAGGTCTTCTCTGCACGGCAGGTCCTGCCTACGAGTTCAACGCCTGAGCCTTTCCCACAGCCAGTTAGCTGGGCACCACCGCAACCGGCCAGCGGGCTCCTGACCGCCAAGGAGAGCAGCAGTCTGGTGCCGCTTCCCTCCTCTCCTTCACCAATCCCGTCATTCATAGCCCCAACCTTGTGTCACCACAGCAATACTGTGATGGCGTCTTCTATGGGGGCGTGGATGGCATCCAAGCAATGACATTGGAATTGCAAGCGGCGGTGCGTTGCTTCCTGGCGTCGGCAGGGCCAGCACCCCATCTTCAAGCGGCGACGCCCAATCGTCCCTGCAACGACAATCTTGCAGCAGCTCACGGAGAGGAAGGCGATTGCACGGGCGAGTGCCTGCAAGGTGTCTGCGGCAGTGCGGCTGCAGGCTACGGTGCGCGGCCTCCTAGCGCGCCGGCGGCTGCAGGAGATGTGCCAGCCTATGCACAAGGTGACCTTGGCGATGGTTGACTTCAGCATAGCGGAGCACAATCTCGCCCTGTGGGATGGCCACCAACAAGCGCGCCGACCTGCTGCTATGTTCCGACACGAGTATGGTGTTTTTCCGTGGCAACGACCTCCAACTCTGTGGCAGCGGTGGTAGTGGAGCCACTCTCCTCCTTGTCATCAGCGAAGACGCACTACCTCGCACCACCGCATTCCGCCACCGGCCACCGCGAGGACGTCTCCGCTGGTCGTTATCGCGACTAATTCTAGTTGGCTATACCCGTGCACCCCAATCGTTCTGGTGGGCTCCATGGGATCCAGGTGGCTGCACACGTGCATGTCCATCACGCAGAGGGTATCCGCCGTATCTTCAGGATTTAAAAACAAAGAGTCACAGATTATTTTGGGTCAATAAAATGAGCCGAGATGTAAAAGGCTTATTTTGGGGATTAAGTTTGTATCGAGTCGAGTTATAAGTTGGTTAGGTTGTATCTTGAGGACAAGTTGCATATCCAGGTGGGGTATAGTGTTAGAGTACATATGCAAGGGACCTATTGAGCCTAGGCTGGTGCCACGTTTGCTTAGGGATCAAGTAAACTTTGCTTGTAAGGAGATGTATCAATTTAATCAAGCAAGAGATTATGATTATTTGGAGATTCATTCCCTCTTGCTCGGCCGTGGGCAAGGCCCCCGGCCGCCTCCTCTCGCCCTCATAGTCCTAGCAGCCGCCACATCAGCGTGAACAGTACCCACGGGTACTGCAGCTCAGCCACCATCGGTCCCCTCCGCCACATAACAAAAGGTCTGTGTGCTAGTGAAAATAGAATTCTGGAAACTGTTACGACCAGGTCTTCGGCTACAGCAGCACATTGATTAGATCTCCATTTCACATTACAAAAAATTCTTTCAAACTCAACAACCGAGAGAAAGCATAACAGGAACAGACATGCTTGGTCATGGACTAAGGAGCAAGCAGGTAAAATGTTGCAAGAGTATGCTGCAGCTGGTGCTGTTCTGCTAGTGCAATAAAAGCGAAAGAACATAACAGAGATATGCAGATAAGAGAAATCACTGGGCAGCTTCGGGCCTTGTTGCGGGCATGGATTTGATATAATCACTTTTTACTTTCTTGAGTGCCACGACAACATCGCCCATCGATAATCTTTGGTGAGGTGCATCACTTAAGCAGAGCAAACCTAACTCAAAGATTGGTGCAACGAAGGGCTTCAGATCGCAATTAGCAGACGAAGGACCTTGCAGGAGCTTATCATCCAGAACATGGACAATCTCCGATCGGAATGCTTGACGAACCCACTCCCTGATGCTTAGATCTCCTATGAATATGGGATCCGTGGGTCTCTTTCCGGTGAAGACTTCAAGAAGCATGATTCCAAAGCTGAACACATCGCTCTTGCGGGATGCCTTCCCAAATGATCCATACTCTGCTCAACAATCAGAAAATCAAATATTACAACAATTAAACAATCAGAAGGAACTATTGTGATCATACACACCACTCAATGGTATAGTACCTGGTGCCATGTACCCAAGGGTTCCAGGCATATTTGCAGTGACCATGGAGCTGTCGTCACCTAGTAGCAATTTTGCGATGCCAAAGTCTGCCACGTGTGCTGTCATGTCACTGTCAAATAGGACGTTGCTAGGCTTCAAGTCACAATGCAGGACAACCTGGAAATGCTGATGGTGTAGATACTCCATCGCCATTGACACATCTATCATGATCTCTAACCTCTTCTGGAATCCCAAGCTACTTGATGTACCTTCAGAGTGTAGGAGCTTGTCTAAGCTGCCGTTGGGCATGTACGGGAGCACGAGTGCTCTAAAGTCCAGGTTGGAGCATGTGCTTAGTATTCTTATTAGGTTGCGGTGTCGAGCCATGCGAAGCACATGACACTCGGCATCAAAGCTTCTAATAGCCTGTTCTAGTCGCATGTCTAGAACTTTTATTGCAACAACCAAACCGTTGCTCAGTTGGCATTTGAAAACTTTTGCAAGACTTCCAGTTCCCAGAAGATTGTTATCACTAAAGTTATCAGTGGCAGAAATGAGCTCATGGTAGGTAACTAATATTTGTCTTTCAACATTGCCACAATCAGTGACAGTAGCTTTGTGTCTAATCATCACAAGGTAGACACAAAGAACAATGAAGACAAATGCAGCAGTGATGACTGGAAGGATGATAATTAGAAGGTGTCTTTTATTTGAATGAGAGTCATCAAGGCAAGGAGAAAATGCAAGATGGGGAGATCCACATAGCCCAGCATTTCCAATCAAAGATTTCGCGGAGATGTTTGAAAAAATACCTCCCTCTGGTATCCTCCCTTCTAGCTTATTGAAGGAGAGGTTCAAGGATGTCAAGGCCGTGAAATTGGCAAGGAACAAGGGAATGGTACCAGAGATATTATTGAAGGAGAGATCCAAATGTGCTAAGCTAATAAGCTTTTGAAATGAATCTGGGAATCCCCCATCGAATGAGTTATGTGATAGATTTAGGAAGTTGAGCATTATAATTTGTCCAAAAGATTCTGGGATGGTTCCATGAAAAAAATTGCAAGAGAGGTCAATGAAATACACTTGTTTTAGGCCACCAACATCACTTGGAAGCGGACCCACTAAGAAATTGTTAGAAAGATCTAGTGTGAGAAGTTTATCGAGGTGGAAGAAGCTTGCTGGTATAGTTGAGTTTAAGTGGTTACTAGATAACCATATTTCTTCTAGCACACTAAGGTTGCCAATACTGTTGGGTATAGAGCCAATGAAATTGTTTGCTTGAAGATCGAAGCGTTGTAAGCTCTTAAGCATACCAATTTTTGATGGTATACGACCGGACAAGTCATTGTTACTGACGTTAAGGTACACGAGCTCTTGCATGGCTATGACAGAATTTGGGATATCCCCTGTGAATATGTTGCTAGAAAGGTCTAGCAGTTGAAGATGGCTTAGGTTTGACAATGATGGTGGAAGCCTACCATTTAACATGTTATTATCTGCAGTAAACCAAAATAATTCTGTTGATAGGTTCCCGATATGATCTGGGAGCCCCCCTCTAAAAGAATTATAGGACAGGTCAAGGACCAGGAGTTTCCTACAATTAGAAAGGGAAGACAAGAAGTTAAGATTCCCATCTAAATTATTCAATCCAAGAGTAAGCCTGTTCAGAGCAGGGATGTTCCCAAGTGTTGGTGGTACTGAGCCGGACAAATTATTCTGCGTCAGCAATAGTAGAGATAATTCTGAAAAATTCCCAAGAAAAGATGGAATCAGACCTGTGAGCTGATTCGTTCCCATATCTAGTACAGTAAGATGGGTGAGATTTCTAAGAACAGCTGGGATAGAGCCAACAATGTTATTTCTTGACAAGGAAAGAGCAGTGAGACGTGGTAGTTGAGCCAACCAGGTTGGAATGACGTCAACAAAATGATTTCCTGACAAAACCAAAATTTCTAAGTTTTTGCACGCTGCAAGTCCTAATGGAATCTGACCCACAAAGTTGTTCTGTGAGAGATCAAAGACCTCCAGTAGAGGAAGGCTAAAACTTAGATTGTTAGGAATGGGACCTACAAAGTTGTTGTGTGAGAGATAAAGCTCCTGCATCCTTGACAAGTTATAGATGGTTGGCGGCACTATACCGGAGAGGTTATTGTACGCTAGGTACAACAGTTCTAACTTGGGCAAGGAACCTAGATTTTGTGGCATGGGACCAGATAAGCTGTTGTTCCACAAGGTGATTTGCCTTAGGGATTGAGTACTATTGAACAGGAATGGAGGTATGTGGCCAGTTAGCTTATTCTTGGCAAGATAAAATTTCTCAAGGCTGTGCATATTCTGCAGGAGTCCTGGCGGGATGTCTCCATACAGGCTATTGAGACTGAGGTTAAGAATCTCAAGCCTCGTTAAGTTTCCTATAGCACTTGGAATACGGCCTGTGAGGCGATTTAAAGAAAGATGCAGAACCTTAAGCCGATGTAGCATGCCAAGTTCAGCAGGGATGGAGCCAGCGATGCTGGTGTTTTTGAGGTTGAGGATGGAAAGGAATGAAAGATTACCGAGGTGTGGGCTGAGCTCCCCTTGTAGAGGAACATCCGACAGCGAAAGAGCCGTGACGCGCTGCCGGTGGCGGCGGCTGCACGAGACCCCAAGCCATAGACAGAAGGACACATTGGTTGTCCAGCTCCTGGCAACGACGCCGGTGGGATCAGCGAGCTCATCTTTGAAAGCCAGCAGTGCATTGAGGTCGCTGTGGCGGCTGCCATTAGCGTTTGCTGCTCTGCTGGTTAGGGAAGAGGAGGCGGCAACCGGCAAGGGGGCCGAGAGGCAGATTGCCAATACTATTAGAACAGCCATCGGATCTGAGTACGTGTGCCCTGTTGGTGAACTGTGATTGATATATATATATATATATATATATATATATAAAACACATAGGGAGAGTATATTCAGTAGCTAGCTATAAAATAATTTATTCTGTAGCCACCTCTATTTACGATAATTTTATATACTAATTTACGATAATACACATACATATCTACGATAGTTCCGTAATGTTATAGTAAACACTTAATAAGGAGTTACTATAATCTTATAAATTAATATAGTAATCACGTAACTCAAAGTGGCTACAAAAAAATTTATTTTGTAGCCAGCTACAGAGTAATACACAGGTAATTAATTATAAGATCACTGCAGTCCGCCGTCCACGTGCACCACATATGCTGCACCGCTGTATGCATGCAGTGGCGGCTAGGATCCAAATGAGAACAACCTGTTCATGTGCTTCATGGAAAATGTTGAACCAAAATTTGATCTGTACTTATCGGGGCACTCACAATGCAAGATTCTATCACAGAGTCTAAGACACTTAATTACATATTATTATGATATTTTGCTGATGTGACAGCATATTTATTGAAGAAAGAGATAGAAAAAATAAGACTCTAAGTCTTATTTAGACTCCAAGTCCACATTGTTCGAGGTAATAAATAACTTTAGACTCTATGATAAAGTCTACATTGTGAGTGCTCTCGAAAGTCAACCATCATCCATCGTGCATCGGGCCATGTTGGTGAATGGTATGGTGACGGGCACTTTGCGTTTCGAGTTGTGATGCATGTGTGATAACCGTACTTATCGGGAGACTGGATCCTATATGGGGCTTCCAAGAGAACCACGAACTTGGCCACAATGTGCATGTGTCCACTGCATGAGGTGCACCATCATTTCAATATTTTTTTATGGCGGCTATGGATATTGGCTGTCTTGGTTAATTGTGTCAGACATATAGGAGACAGCCTGCCGTGTTTAATTGTGATGACAAACATGCCACACTGCAGACTGCACTAATGTGTGCATACAATGCCTCCAGGACGAACCACACTGCAGACTGCACAATAATGTGTGCATGCAAGGCCTCCAGGACGAACATGCCACAATTAAGAAAAATAATTAATAAAAATTTGATTACCTTAATTGTATGCTTTAAAATGAGTCCAAATTTTTAGAGAGAAGTGCCAGAGTAGATGCCCATTTGTTTGTTTACTAAATATGTGCCTGTGCGATGCATGGGGGCATGATTTTTTGTCCACGTCTAGTGCAAAGGATTTTAATGATTTTGCATTGAGAACCTAAATTATTTCCAAATGGATTTAGGTTTATTGATGGTATTCGATAATTCACGTGGATGCCATTTCTTTTGTTCCAGATTGAGTACACGGGCTGAAATCGAGCCTCTTTCGGTCTGCATAGAGCCTGACATCAAGCCTCTTTCGGTCCGCATACAGATTTATATTCTTGACATTGGACTTGAATATTTTAAAGATTCTCAACTGACTTTAGAGCAGAATGTAATTGGTTATATATGTCCTTAGGCTTTTCAAAATATATATTTCACACATAATGACACGGTTAGTTACACTCTTTGGTTGAAAGGAACTTGAAAAAAATTTGAATTATAATTTTTGTATTTGGTTTTTGATTTTACATAAACTTTATAAAGTGTAATCAATTTGTGCATTGTTTGGAACAGAAGCTAACAAAACACTTTATCTAGGGAACCCTGAAGTCTATTTAAATCTTGAGATCCACTTTTACTATTCATCTTCTATTTATATTTCTTTACATTTTTTCAGTATTATCCTAGCTGTATCGTGGGCTACAGACCTGTAGACATGAAATGCTTCTGTAGTCAGATGGGTCTATGGCCTGGACGTGTCTGTGTTAACAAAATAGGAGTCTATAGTATGCTCCTCACTATAGACGCATAATAACAACGTCTATATTAGCATCACAACTATAGACGCATGTATTGGACAGACGTCGCTACTATGCTCACCTTCAGATGCGTTTAGAGCACGAACATCTATACGATGTTAACTAACATAGACGCGCTTAAAGAATGTGTCTATAGTGTTATCCATATTACAAACCCGTGTATAATACACATGTCTGAGTGTTGTCGTTTACACAAACATGTGTTGTATTTTAATTACAGACGCATATATGTATGTGCATCTGTAGGTGTGTATTCGTAATATAGAGACTTGTTCTGCATGTCTATAATATAATAAGACTTATTACAGAGACGTGGTATTGCCGACGCGTGCGGCGTGTGTGTGATGCACCTAAATGCTCGACTGTGAAGTGCTTTTTTGACATAGTAGGTGCTATTTTTCTATTGTTTCCAAAGATCACCTTGCCTAGCGATTTCACTGTCCCGTTGAGGACGCACTGAGGCCTTGTTTAGTTCTCAAAAAAACTTATAAATTTTTTTACATTTCTCATTACATCGAATCTTGCGGCACATGCATAAAGCATTAAATATAGATAAAAGAAATAACTAATTGTATAGTTTACCTATAATTTGTGAGACGAATCTTTTAAGCCTAATTAATCCATGATTGGATAATATTTGTCAAAAACAAACGAAAGTGCTACAATGTCCATTTTACAATTTTTTTTGAACTAAACAAGGCCTAAATGGTGCACTGCTTATGGTCTTTTAGTTTTGCTGTCACCATCAGTTATAAAAAAGATGTGTGGTTGAGAGTTGAGGTTTGTGCTGTCACCATCAGTTATAAAAAAATGTGTGGTTGAGAGTTGAGGTTTGCTTATGGGCCCAACACTTTCCTGGCTCCGGGGCCAGCCCTTCCCCCACATGAAACCCCCTCCACTTAGGCCTTGTTTGGATGTTGTCGGATTCATCTCAATCCACATGTGTTGGAGTGGATTAGGGTGGAATTTAGTTCAAGATCCACTCCAATCCACCCCAATACATGTAGATTGATGCGAATCCGACTACATCCAAACAAGGCCTTAGTCTGGCGTGGATGCCACGCACCCTCGTAGTGCACTAGTGCCGGCACCTTTGCCTCCAGCCTCCCATGCCCAGCCCCACTATATATCCTCCAGCGATGACGAAGAGGAAAAAGAAAACGAATCCCAAAAATAATCCAAGGAGACAATGAGATATCCAATGGGAATTAAAGGAGTTCTAAGACAAATTCAAAGAGGGATTTAAAATAATTCAAAGAGACATGGAAAAGGATTTCTCCTTTATGAATTATGACTTAGGGAATTTTGGGAGGAAATGCAAATGAGATTCGAGGGGGGACCAAAGTGGATGAGAGAGACTTGTGCACTCCAAACCCTAAACAAGACTCGAACGCCAAACCGACTCAAGTGCAGAATTACTCTCCTACAAACAAATCTACATGTATGCAACAATTTGTTAGCGTGTTTGACTTAAAAACTACATGCTTCACACAAATTCAGAAAAAAGTTTAGAAAGTTCATATTTTTGGTTTGCACAAAAACCCAGGATGTTACACCTCGATTAACCGATTTATGAAACCGGCAAATTGTCTCGCCTCGATAAATAAAATTAACCGCCTCCAGAGCCTAGTATTTTCGGTGGCGGTTGAATTTTGTGCACCTCTATTAATATTGGGCACTATCGCCTAAAATCATTTGTGTAGTAGTGGTTGGAGGCCGGCCAGAATTATGGCAAGAGCGACATGTCCTCTCCATGGCGTGGAAGACAAGCTTAATGCAAGGAGAGGCGAGGTAGGCATGGAGCTCAAGCCATGCACGTGAGAACGCGAGAGGGTGAAAGTTTGGGGTCCTTGGGCATGGGTGCTGCATAGAGCACGTACGGGTGCGTGCGGACAATAATGAGATTGATAAGAAAAAGACAGGTTTGTTCGGGTGTACTTTTATCTATCCATCTAGCTATGGCTCCAAACACTAACCAGCTAATTTGATGTGGCCAAGTTTTAGCTAGCTAACTTTAAGTTGCAAGTTAGCTACAGCAAAAAATTAGCCCCAGCCCATTCATAGGACATAAATATCTTATTGATGGGGAGTAGAGACACTTTGTTTAGATACGACAATCCACACAGAACCCTCTACATAATTATTATAGAGTAAAGCTAAACTTTGCTTGACCGGTTGGAGGGTTCCTCGTTATTGATTTCTTTTTCTAATCAAAAGATGTCATTTGGCCTTGCTCCGAAACTCTAGCAAGGTTAGGGACTTTTTGGTTTGGGCTTACCTAAGTTTGATGGGCTTAGAGGGATCATCGTGGAAGAAGGCCGACTCAGCAATTGTGGTAGGCCTTGGGCGAGGCGGCAGTGGCGCTGCTGGCTGAGCAGTGGCTGAAGGCGGACGACCAGTGAAAGGGTGATGGTGTTCGACACGTTCGACGCAGCTAAGGACCGGGACCTGAAGCTTTATGCCCTGGACACTGGAGCTACAAATCATATTCACCAGCTCGCTCGGCACCATCTTCGACCTCGACACCGGCATCATCGGCACGGTCTGCTTCAGCGATGGCACCGAAAGAACAGGGAGCACCGTACTCTCAGCAATGTGCCCAATGGATTATTCTGTTGATTATATTTTTGCCGGTGGCACAGGGCACAATGGATGCCAAGATTAGGCATTTGTTTTTTTTTTAAAAAAACCTAACGTTGCTCTTACATGTATGCAGTGGCCAGAGGTTTACAGTCTAACAATTACCAACACGATTTCAGCAACAGAATCACACCCCGAATAAATCTCATTTTATGTGCTGTATTCCCACCTCTGTAAAAGGTTTGGGTGCTAGTGAAAATAGAATGCCCACGCCCCTGGCCGCCTCGCTCCCAACCTCCACTGCTTGTGCGCTCCTGTCCGTCAGTGATGGATGGCGAGCCTCGGAGGCTGTAGCGCGACTGATAAAGACCGGAGACGCCGACGGCTCACTCTTGCGCCGGCGACTTCGAAAGCGTTGCGTGCTTCGCTTACCTCTGCGGATGGGATCACGGGAGAGATTGTAGGCGAGCACCAGCGAGCAGAAGGGCGTGCGGCTCTCTTGCGCACGGTGGCGCTTGCGGTCGAGTCGACCATTCGACCGAAGCCGGTTCATGGCTCCGCGGACTTCATTCCGTTCCGGTTTTGGTCGCAGCCCGGCGACGATTTCACTGATGAAGCTGCTGGCAAGGACACTGAAGACGAAGAGGACTTACCTTCAACAACTGAGTTCATCCAGGCGGCGAAAACGGTGGGTTTCTCAGTCGATCAACTCGCAGAGCCAAAAGGGCCCTGAACGCAGGTATGGCTCAGTCTCCCGAGGGAGTAACCTTGGCGAGATCAATCGTTCAAACTTTAGTGAAGAAGAAAACTTCTGGAAGGCCATGGCAAGGCCCTCTTCCATCCCCACGAGTTTCTCCACCGAGGACTCTAGGTGACGCCTTGGCCATGGCATCTTACCAGAGGAAGAAACCGAGCTCCAGCCAGGCACAGTCCCTGACGGCTACACCGGGGAGGTTTAGCTCATCGGAGAAGGATTGTCTTTCAAAATTTGAACATGTGGTCTCGCAGTGACCTGATCCGAAATCCCCGGGCGTCCATGCGTCAATTCCGGTCGTTCAGATCACGAACACCATGCGTGGAATGCCGAGTCGGGCGGGGAAGGGTTTACGTGCGTTTCCAACTCGTGTTGTCCTTGGGCCAGGGAAAGTTTTCAGGCCCACGCCGGGCCTGTGTTCTCTGTTCTCTAGAACGGGCACACGGGTTTCTCGGTCCAGGTCGTTCTCTAAAACGAAGGCCATCAGGACTTACGCCGAGGTCGTGCGAATAGGCACATCAATGGCGGCGCAGGAGGGAGGCTTTGGAGGCCGTGGCGGTGGCCGATCGACCGGGGGGTTCAACACTAGTTTTCACCCACGAACCGGAGGTCAGGGGGGCGGCCGTGGGCGCTTCCCCTTCCGAGGCACTGGGCGTGGCAATGGTGGACATGGTGGTCCTAGATTTGGCGGCTTCGGTGGCTTCCAGGGGTTTGGCCGCGGCGGAGGAAGATACTACGATGGGCGAGGCAGAAGCTTCACTGGTCGTCATCAGCCGCATCGGCCAGGCCCTAACGCTGCTGTGTCCAACGTCTACAACGCTGGTCTTCCTCAGCAAGAAGGCCAGGCGGGGAGGCAATCTGCAGGTGGCCATGGTCACCACCAGGCGCCCCATGCACACGTGCATGGTGTTGGGCAAGGTGCTGTTTTCACTATGCAGACGGTTGATTCTACTACTTCCACTATACCTCCGTCCAAGTCAGCACCGGGAAATTCGGAAGTAAGCGAGCCGGCTACTGCTCTCCCAATCCCCAGCACGACTGCCTCTCAAATTGATGTTCCAGAGTCATCCCAAAAAGGAGGCGTCCCAAAAACAAAGGGTAAACCTTATTGCTATCGTTGTCATACTAAAGGGCACACGATGTCTGTTTGCACTACTGTACTTAGCTGTGAGGTATGCTTTGGTGATCATGTTAAAAAAGTTTGCCCAAATTTGAAGAACTTGCAATCAACTGCTTTACCATGTGGTTATGCGGTAGAAGGTCTGGGTTTCTACTTTATACCTTTTGCTGAAAATCCAAAAATAACTTCAGATGATAAATCTGCAGTGGTACGTGTTTTGGAGAGTTCTCTTACTGCGGACCAACTCGCAGTGGAACTCGACAAACTTCTACCTGGAAATAGTTGGGTAATTGAGGAGAAAGGAAATGATGCCTTTACCACAATTTTCCCTTCGTCTAAAGTGCTCAGTCACATGGTGAATTGGAGTCCAATGGACACCAAGACGGTGAAAGGAAAGATTCGATTTGAGAAAGGAGCTGAAAATGATGTGTATAAATATGAGATTGATAAGGTCTGGGTGCAGTTCCGGGGCCTTCCTAGGGAATTACGAGAATTTCCTATTATCTGGGCGATTGGCTCAATTCTTGGAGTGTCCCGGGCAGTTGATACAAAGTTTACTAAAAAACATGGCCGAGCTAGGATGAAAGTAGCTGTGTTAAACCCTGATCTTATTCCAGACTTTGTGGATGTGGTTATTGGGGATTATGTCTATGAGCTACAGTTCCGAGTTGAGAATAATATGCCAGATGGTGAGCCCCAAGTCACTGACATGGACTCTATCATAGATGGGGATGAAGCCCCAAAAGAGAAAGAGCCTGAAAATATGGACCTCGATGGTACCAAGATAGATGAATCACCAGCTAACCAAGCACCAGAAAATAAAACCAATACCTTAGGAGTGCCGACTGGACAGCACAAGAAGGTTGACACTGGTATACTTGCTGAAATGGATATGACTACTAGTGTTGCAGGAGTTGATCATCAAAAGAAAATTTTGGTGGCCTCAGGATCTAATCCTGTGAGAGAGGAAAACTCAGTTAAGCCTGTGGTGTTGCTTACTCAGACTGGGATGACTCAAAATGGAACTACGCATTGGAAGGCTAAAGCGTTGAGTGCTGGGACAGTGTCACCAGTGAGAGCTAGTAAGAGAAACGTGTCCACTTCGGACCAAGATTCATTGGAGAAGGCAACAAAATTAAAGGCACGCAAGAATATGGATTCTGCTTCACTCAAAGGTAATGGAATTCAGCCACAGTCTTTTAATTTTGCAGATGATTCATATTTACTAGCTTCTACTGGTGCTCTAGGAATTTCCTTAGGGGTTAACGAACAAGAAATTTCTGCTTCCCTGCTCTCGTTAAAAGACTTAGAATCGCGTCGGCTAGCTGAGAACATTGCTTTGGAAACTCATAACAGAGCTTTAGATGATGCGTCAACAGTTTGCTCAGGGGATGAAAATTTAGATTTAGAGTCTTTAAATTTAATTTGTGCCGACATCGCTGATGACCTAGGTGATGGGGGTTGTGACCCTTCGTGTCTACAAACCCCTGTATCACAAATAAAGAAATCTAGGTCCAAAAGGAACAAGAGTAAAAAAAAATCATTCTAGATGAAAGGAATTTTTTGGAATTGCAACGGTTTTGCGGACACTAAAAAATATAGATTTCTTTCTGATATAACAAAGGAGAAGAACTTAGACTTCATAGCTTTATCAGAGACCGGAAGAGCCAGTTTTTCACAGTCGACTCTAAAGAATATTTGTGCGGGTAGGGATTTTCTTTGGCACTGCATGGCTCCAAGGGGTCGATCTGGTGGCATGATTCTAGGAATAAACCTCCAAACATTTGACATTGACCAAATAGAAGAAGGAGATTTTTTTATTCGATTTAAACTACGACATAAGGGGGATGACTTCAAGTTTAATTTAATCTCAGTTTACGGTCCAGCTCAAGTGGATCGCAAGTCTCAATTCTTATCTGAACTGGTCAGAGTATGTTCAAAAGAAAACATACCTATAATCATAGGTGGGGATTTTAACATTACTCGTCGACCGGATGAGAAAAATAATGATAATTACAATGATAGATGGCCTTTTCTCTTTAATGCCATAATTGACACTTTGAATCTCAGGGAGTTAGAACTGACCGGGAGAAAATTTACTTGGCTAACCACCATCAAAATCAGACCTTCGAGAAACTTGATAGGATTCTCGTGTCTACGGATTTTGAGTCCAAGTATCCGGTCATGACTGTTCAGGCATTAAGCAGAGAGATTTCAGATCATACTCCCCTGTTTTATAACACAAATAACCCATCTTCGACTTATCAGCCTCAATTCAAATTTGAACTGGGGTGGTTGCTCAGGGATAGTTTTTGTAACATGGTAAGAGATATTTGGCAAAGTGTTATTACTGAGGGCACCCCTCTAGAGAGGTGGCAAGCGAAGATCAGGAGACTTCACCAATACCTAAGAGGTTGGGCAAAGAATTTAAGTGGCGCTTATAAGAAAGAAAAAAAGGTTTTATTAAATAAACTGGATGAATTAGATAAAAAAAGCAGAAACTGTCTTGCTTGATGTGGTAGAGTTAAATCTTAAACATGTGTTAAATGAAAGGCTTGCTGAATTACTACGCGAAGAGGAACTTAAATGGTACCAAAGAGCTAAGGTTAAACATCTTTTGGAGGGTGATGCGAACACAAAATACTACCATTTGTTGGCTAATGGGAAACATCTAAAAACCAGAATTTTCCAGTTAGAGGACGAGGGGAATATAATAGAGGGTGATGCTCAGTTAAAACAGCATATTACCAACTATTATAAGAATTTATTTGGTCCCCCGGAGAACTCTAATATCCAGTTAAACGAGCACCATGTTCAAGACATTCCTCAAGTTTCTGAACTAGAAAATGATTATCTCACAGATACCTTTTCAGAATCTGAAATAAGGGCAGCAGTTTTTCAGATGGAACATAATAAGGCACCAGGTCCGGATGGTTTTCCAGCAGAGTTCTATCAGGTCTTCTGGGATTTATTAAGGGAAGATCTGATGGCTTTGTTTTGGGAATTTCATGACGGTAATTTACCCTTGAATAGCCTCAACTTTGGAACAATAATTTTATTACTGAAAGATAAAGAGGCAAAAATGATTCAACAATACAGACCAATATGTTTGTTGAACGTCTCGTTCAAAATCTTTACTAAAGTTGCGACTAATAGACTCTCTACTGTTGCCCAGAAGATTATTAGACCTACACAAACCTCCTTCCTCCCAGGAAGAAACATTATGGAGAGTGCAGTAATCCTCCATGAGACCATTCATGAACTTCACTCAAAAAAAACATAACGGCTTAATCCTTAAAATAGATTTTGAAAAGGCTTATGATAAGGTGAAATGGAGTTTTCTGCAACAAACCTTAAGAATGAAAGGTTTCTCTAATAAATGGTGTTCTTGGGTACAACAATTCACTCAAGGAGGAAATGTAAATATTAAGGTGAATGACGAACTAGGCTCTTACTTCCAAACAAAAAAAGGCTTAAGGCAAGGTGACCCAATGTCTCCAATACTATTTAACATAGTGGTGGATATGTTGGCCATACTGATTGCTAGAGCAAAGGAAGCTGGCCAAATAGAAGGCATTATTCCCCATCTAGTTCAAGACGGTCTATCTATCCTTCAGTACGCGGATGACAAGGTGATCTTTATGGGGCATGATGAGGAGAAAGCGATTAATATGAAATTAATCCTAACTACTTTTGAACAACTCTCAGGCTCAAAATTAATTTCCATAAAAGTGAAATTTTCTGCTATGGAAAAGCGAAGGATCATGAAGAGTTTTATTCGCAATTATTTGGGTGTAAGTTGGGAAAGTGCCCCTTTCGTTACCTTGGCCTGCCCATGCATTCTAGGAGATTGACCAACAAAGATTGGCAAACAATTGAAGATAGGATACAAAAGAAGCTTAGCGGTTGGAAAGGAAAGATGCTTTCAGTTGGGGGTCGCTTGGTCTTAATAAACTCGGTGCTCACCAGCTTACCGATGTTTATGATGTCATTCTTTGAGCTTCCAAAAGGAGTCAGGGAGAAGATTGACTGCTTTAGGTCACATTTTTTCTGGCAAAGCGACCACCACAAACGTAAATACAGACTAGCTAAATGGAAAATTTTATGTCAACCAAAAATCCAAGGGGGGCTGGGCATACATAATTTGGATGTACAAAACAAGTGCCTGTTGAGCAAATGGCTCTTCAAACTCCTAAATGAGGATGGTTTGTGGCAAGAACTGCTAAGGAATAAGTATTTAAAAAACAAAACATTAGGAAGTTGTACCAAAAATTCAACAAACTCTCACTTCTGGAAAGGACTGATGAATGTTAAGGATACCTTCACAAACTTTGGTTCATTCAAAGTGAAAGACGGTTCACAAACCCGGTTTTGGATGGATACATGGTTGGGGAACCAACCATTGAAGGATAAGTTCCCCTTGTTGTTCAACATTGTGAGGAGGAAGCAAGACTCGGTGGCAAGAGTACTTGCATCAGCTCCGCTAAATATTTCCTTTCGCCGTAATCTTGTGGGCGCGAATTTAAGGGATTGGCATAGGATTGTAGCATCGTTACTTGATGTGAACTTACAAGGGGAGAGAGATACTTTTGTTTGGGCACTACATTCATCAGGTATTTTTTCTGTTAAATCAATGTATGCGGCGTTAATAAATAATGGGGTCAGGGTGTCACAAGATATTTGGCAGATCAAAATACCTACAAGAATAAAAGTATTTTTGTGGTATTTAAAAAGAGGTGTTATTTTAACCAAAGATAATCTTGCCAGACGTAATTGGACTGGCGGCACAAGATGTGTGTTCTGTAATTCTCCTGAAACTATTCACCACCTCTTTTTCGAATGTTTTTATGCTAAATTTTTATGGCGTGCGGTACACCTGTTTTTTGGAATTGCACCCCCCCTTAGTACAAATGATCTTTTTGTTAATTGGTCTAAGAGGGGTAGTAATACTTATAATTCCTTATTATTAACGGCAGCAACAACCCTAGTTTGGACAATTTGGATAACAAGAAATGAAGTGGTTTTTGACAAATGCAGACCGAAAACTTTTTTGCAGCTATTATTCAGGGGAACCCATTGGCTTCGGCAGTGGGCAAGACTGCAGCGGCGTGAGATACTAAAGGGCCAGCTTCTGTTTGCTGGACAGTTTTTGGAAACTTCAGCTCTGCATCTCTTTAGATCCAATGGATGGCTGTCAACTAGGTTTATTGGTCTTTCATAGTCAAACGGTTTCTTTCTTTTTTGTTTTCTTTAAATTGAGTTATCTCAAATGTGTTGGTCGTCCGACTGAACTTTGTAATAATTGGTCTGATTCTACCTTATGGTAGATGAAGCCAGGTATAAACTATCCTTTATCTAAAAAAAGGATTTCAGCTACAGTAGGCACAATGATGAAATCTCGAGTTCACAATACACAAACATCTCTCAAACTCAACAACTAAGAGAAAGCATGAACAAACCACACACTCGTCCATGGTCTAATATAAGGAGAAAGTAGGTAAGATGTCCTGCCACTGGTGTGAAAGAACAGAATAGATCGAGATAGGATATTACTGGGCAGATTCAGGACTTGTTGCTGGCATGGATTTGATATAATCATTTTTTACTTTCTTGAGTGCCACTACAACTTCACTCATCGATAATCTTTGGTGAGGTGCAACACTTGAGCAGAGCAATCCCAGCTCAAAGATCGGTGGAACAAAGAGCTTCAGATCGCAGTCAGCAGAGGAAGGACCGTGCAGGAGCTTATCATCCAGAACATGGACTATCTCTGACATGAATGACTGACGAACCCACTCCCTGATGCTTTGATCTCCTATGAACATGGGATCGGTGGGTCTCTTTCCGGTGAAGACTTCAAGAAGCATGATTCCAAAGCTGAACACATCGCTCTTGCGGGATGCCTTCCCAAATGATCCATACTCTACATAATAATCAGAAAATATTTAAACAACTGAGCAATCAGAATGAACTACAATGATCTTGCAGACCACTCACAAGTATAGTTAAAGTACAAGCTACCTGGTGCCATGTACCCAAGTGTTCCAGGCATACTTGCAGTGACCATGGAGCTGTTGTCACCCAATAACAATTTTGCGATGCCAAAGTCTGCCACGTGTGCTGTCATGTCGCTGTCAAATAGGACGTTGCTAGGCTTCAAGTCACAATGCAGGACAACCTGGAAATGCTGATGGTGCAGATATTCCATCGCCATTGACACATCTAGCATGATCTCCAACCTCTTAAGGAATCCCAACCTACTTGATGTACCTTCAGAGTGTAGGAGCTTGTCTAAGCTGCCGTTGGGCATGTACTGGAGCACGAGTGCTTTGAAGTCCAGATTGGAGCATGTGCTTAGTATTCTTATCAGGTTGCGGTGTCGAGCCATGCGAAGCACATCGCACTCTGCACCAAAGCTTCTAATGGCCTGTTCTAGACGCATGTCTAGAACTTTTATTGCAACAACCAAACTGTTGCTCAGTTGGCACTTGTAAACTTTTCCAACACTTCCAGTTCCCAGAAGGTTGTTATTGCTAAAGTTTTCGGTTGCAGAAATGAGCTCATGGTAGGTAACAAATATTTGTCTTCCATCATTGCTAGGATCAATGATAGTTGCTTCATCATCCACCTTGGTCTTAGCTTTCCTTCTAATCATTAGGTAGACACAAAGAGCAATGGAGACAAATGCAGCAGTGACAACTGGAAGAAGGATAATTGGAAGGCGCCTTTTCTTTGAGTGAGCGTCCTCAACACAAGGAGAAAATCCTAGATGGGGAGACCCACATAGCCCAGCATTTCCAATTAAAGATATTGACGTGATGTTTGAAAAAATACCTCCGTCTGGTATCTTCCCTTCTAGCTTGTTGAAGGAGAGATTCAAGGATGTCAAGACCGTGAAATTGGCAAGGAACATGGGAATAGTACCAGTGATATTATTGAATGAGAGATCCAAATACGCTAAGCTAGTAAGCTTTTGAAATGAAATTGGGAATTGCCCATCGAATGAGTTATGTGATAGATTTAGAAAGTTGAGCATCATCATTTTCCCAAAAGATTCTGGGATGGTTCCATCGAAATAGTTGCTAGAGAGGTCAATGAAAGACATTTGTTTTAGCTGACCAACATTGTTTGGAAGTGGACCAACAAAGAAATTGTTAGAAAGATCTAAAGCAATAAGTTTGTCCAGGTGGAAGAAGCTTGATGGTATAGCTGTGTTTAAGTGGTTACTTGATAAACTTATTTGTTCTAGCATACTAAGGTTGCCAATGCTATCAGGTATAGAGCCGAAGAATTTGTTTCCATGAAGAAACAACCGTTGTAAGCTCCTCAGCATGCCAATTTCTGTTGGTATAGAGCCAAACAAGTCATTGTAATTGATGGCAAGCTTGACGAGCTTTTGCATCACTGTGACAGAATTTGGGATAACCCCTGTGAATAGGTTTCTAGAAAGATCTAATCTTTGAAGGTGGCTTAGGTTTGACAATGATGGTGGAAGCCAACCATTTAACTTGTTATCACCCAGACTAAACCAATGTAACTCTGTTGATAGGTTCCCGATATGTTCAGGGAGCCCCCCTACTAAAGAGTTTTCGCCCAGGTCAATGACCCCGAGATTCCTACAATTAGAAAGGGAAGACAAGAAGTTAAGATTCCCCTCTAAATTATTTGAGGAAAGTTCAAGCTTGTACAGAGCTGGGATGTTCCCAAGTGTTGGTGGTACTGAGCCGGAGAAATTATTCTTGTACAGAGATAGTTCAGATAATTTCGAAAAGTTCCCAAGAAAACTTGGAATCGGACCAGTTAGATGGTTGTTTCCAAGATATAGTCCAGTAAGATGGGTGGTCAGATTGCTAAGAACAGGTGGGATAGAGCCGACAATGTTATTTCTCGTCAAGTGAAGAATGGTGAGACGTGGCAGTTGAGCCAACCAAGTTGGAACGACGTCCACAAAATGATTGCCTACCAAATTGAGAGCTTCTAGGTATTTGCACGCTGCAAGTCCAGATGGAATTGGACCCACAAAATTGTTCCCTCCCAGAAAAAGCTCCTTCAATAGAGGAAGGCTAAAACTTTCATTGTTTGGAATAGAACCAGCAAAGTTATTGTTATTCAGACAGAGCCACTGCATCCTTGATATGTTGTAGATGGCTGGGGGTACTGTACCGGACAGGTTATTGCCATCCAAGAACAAGAGTTCTAACATGGGCAAGGAACCTAGATTATATGGTATTGGACCTGATAAGCTGTTGTTCCTCAAGCTGAGCCACCTTAGAGATTGTGTATTATTGAATAGGCTTGGTGGTATGTGGCCAGTTAGCTGATTCTGGGTAAGTGAAAACCACTTGAGGCTGTGCAAATTTTGCAGTAGTCCTTGTGGGATTTCTCCTGACAGTCTATTGTAACTTAGACGAAGATCTTCAAGCATTGTTAGGTTTCCAATGGTACTGGGAAAGTGGGAATGGCACCAGATAGGCCATTTCGAACAAGAGATAAAACCTTAAGCCGACGTAGCATGCCAAGTTCGGCAGGGATGGAGCCAGCGAGGCTGGTGTTTGTGAGATTGAGTGTGGATAGGAACGAAAGATTACCGAGGTGTGGGCTGAGCTCCCCTTGTAGCGGAACATCCGACAGCGACAGAGCCGTGACGCGCTGCCGGTGGCGGCGGCTGCACGAGACTCCAAGCCATCGACAGAAGGACACATTGGTTGTCCAGCTCCTGGCAAGGACGCCGGTAGGATCAGTGAGCTCGCCTTTGAAGGCCAGCAGCGCCTCGAGGTCACTGTGGCTGCCATTAGCGTTTGCTGCTTTGGTGAGTAGAGAAGTGGAGGCGGCACCTGGCAAGAGGGCCGAGATGCAAATGGCAAATACGATAAGAATTGCCATGGGATCCGAGAGTCTGCCCTGTTGTGGTGAATTGTGATGTATATATATGTGCATGGGTAATTAATAATAACTGCACTCCGCCGTCCACATGCACCACACATGCTGCACCGCTGTGTATGCATGTAGTGGCGGCTAGGATCCAAATAAGAACAAGCTGTTCCTGTCTTCCATGGAAAAGGTTGAACCAAAATTTGATCTGTACTTATCGAAAGTCAACCATCATGCATCATACACCGGAAGTCAACCATCATCCTTCAGAGTCTGCCATGTTGGTGAATGGGACGTACGGTGACTGGCACTTTGCGTTTTGAATTGTGATTCATGCATGTGTGATAACCGTACATATCGGGAGACTGGATCACTGGATCCTATATATATGGGGCTATGTGCATGTGTCCACCGCGTCACGTACCATCGTTTCAATATTTTTTTTATGGCGGCTATGGATATATTGGCTGTCTTAGTTAATTGTGTCAGAGATATAGGAGCCAACCTGCCGTGTTTAATTGTGATGACAAACAAGCCACAATGCACTAAAGTGTGCATGCAATGCCTCCAGGACGAACGCGCCACAATTATGAAAAATAATTAAGAAAAAACTGATTACCTCCATTGGATGCTTTAGCTGTTATTCTCAAAGTTCTCAGTGCTTTTGGGCATTTTTGGTTTTAAGCTCTCAGCCCGCCAAACTTAATGTTGGCCTAGTCAGCTAACTTAGACTATCATTTGGTCGAAAGCCAAATATTGGCTAGGCCAAGACAAATTGGGTATATTCCAATTTATTACTCACACTGTTCTTTTTTACATGTCATGTTAGGTTTGTCTTAAATCAAACATTACTATCGTTGAGCATCCATTTCGCAAAATCCTTATACAAGGACTTATACACTATGAAAGTGTTTTTCAAGTGAACCTAAAAACATAAATTTCCACTAGTATATAAATCTTATTGGATCGGAGGCGGATGAAAAGAATTAATGGAGTTGGGCATTGCAACCGCCTCCAATCAATGGTCTCGGTTAATCGAGAATTAATGGAGGCGGTTGCCATGCCCGCATCGTTAACTAATTAATGAAGGCGGGCTCTTTAGAATACCCGCCTCGGTTAATCGATGAAAAAACAAAAACAAATCCATGAACCCAACAGCAAGCCCGTTCCCGAGCCCATTCCCAGCTCACAAGCTGGATCTAGCGCCGCCGTCGGTCGCCATGCCACACGCAGGTGCATGCACCTCCATACCGACTTTCGCTGTGGATCAAGACTACCGGTGTCGCCGGATCAAGGCACATCCGACCTCCTTCTCGCCAGATCCGGGTGCGGGCAGCCTCCTCCATGTCGGATTTAGAGCATGTGCACCTCCATGCTGCTGGGTCCTCAGCCCTGCTGGGAGGAAGAGAGTGAGGGAGAGGAGCAATGAATTATGGTGAGTGAGGGAGGGAAGAGTGGATCTTACCTGTGTCAAAGAGCGGATCAAGGCTGGCCTCCTCCACGACCAGCAGATCCAGTGGAGATCGGGGCACTGCCGCCAAAATTGCAGGGCTCGATCCGTTTGCATGGGGGCCAGATCCACCATCGTGCTTGAGGGAGAGGGATGCGCTGCAGGGGAGGGGGAGAGCGATGTGCACCAATGACTTCCCCATGCATGTGCCGACTGAACTGGAAGGAGAGAGATGCACCACAGGAGATGGAGAGAGATGCGCCGCCAGCCACCCCGTGCTAAGCTCGAGCTCCACGGCGGAGAGGAGGGAGGAGCCTCGGGTAGAGCTGCCATGGGAGAGAGGGAGAGGTGATGGACAGAGAGCAGCGAGTGATGGGCATCGGGTGCAGGGTGTTGGGGGTGCCGCCAGTCGGGTGGGACCGAGGGATGTGAGAGAGACAAGTGAATGAAACCCTGGCCCTAGGTATATATACTATGAGCGTGATATCGGGCCACGATGAGCTCCTATCTTTTAGGAGGCGGGCCTTATAGTGTGCTTGCCTCCAAAAATTTATTTTTGGAGGCGGATATTTTAAGGTGCCCGCCTTTGTAAATCTTTTTTGGAGGCGGACAAAAGTGCCTGCTTCATTAAATAAAAAGTGCCTGCCTCCATTGATCGTAGGCATTAATCGAGGTGGGTGAATTTTATGACCGCGCCTCCATTAATAAAAGAGCTCTGTCTTGCAAAATATTTGTGTAGTAGTGCTCATGTTACCAACCTACATAATATTAATGTTGTTCGAAGATGGTCAAAGATATAAATGTTTGATTAAGGATGAAACTAATACGACATGCAAATAAGAAGGACGGAGTATTTCCTTTGCTGAACATTGATCATTTCTATGCACTCCAATCGCTGGCCGAGCTGGTCTGCGGCGAAAATGCATACCAGCCTGCGGCCAAAAGGCATACACAACGAGGTGAACGTCTTGCAATTTTCTTAAGTGCGTCTTGAGCAGTGTTTTAAATAGCAAACTAAGGTGTTTAGTGGTTTATCTCTAAAACAGCAACCTGCAACTAGAGGGCTCTGATCATCTCCAACATTTGGTACCGAACTGTAACCGTTCCTGGACTCCATGTCTGTCCACTCAGTGCGCTCTATGCCGCTCCTGGGAGGTGGCTGCTCGTCATCGCCGCCATTGCGTCCACTAGTAGACAAACAGATTTCACTGACACCTCACATTTTTTTTCTGGTGTTGAATAAACATAGCTTCCACTACATAGTAGTTTGCACTGCTATAGAAAAACTTATGTGATGCGTTTTGAAATCAACCTCGGAGTCGGGCGACCATTTGAACCACCACAGTTAATGTCTCGGAATAACCGAGGAAGTTATTTTTTATTTACCGAGTCCGTCACAAACAACTGCCTCAGAAAATCAATTTATCGAGATTGTCATCTTAAGCCAACCGCCACCAAAACTAATTTATTTTTGGAGGCGGTCGTCTTATAGCAGCCGCCTCCGTAAATCTATTTTCGGAGGCGATTACACAATAAAACCTGCCCTCGGTAAATGATAATCCAACAAGCATCCCATCTCACCCGATATTGCGCCGATTGTATATCTAATAGAGTATTAGGCTTTCCTTGCCACTCCCACTCCCCGGTCGTGCCTTCCGACTCCATGTTGCACCCCTCCCATCACCATCCCCATCCTAACTCCCTCATCCCGGCCCTTCACTCTCCCGCACTCGCCTCTTCTCTCGCTCAACGGCTCCTCCCTCTCCCTCTCCTCTCCTCTCCTCTCCATCTGCCTCCCTCACCTGGGTGGTGGTCATGGGTAGTGGCATCGGGTCGAGGTGTATGTACAACGGGTGTTACGCCTTGGCCTTCCTCTTGGTGCATAAGCTTCAATTGCTCTTGGGAGGCTCTCCTATTCCCTGCCATTATGGATTTTTTGCTGTAATGCTCCCTATGAACCGCCTTTGGCTTCTTCGGCTGGAATGCAGGTCTGTGACGGGCCTAGGAAGAGCCCTTCATTCTAGCTGGACGCGCTGAGCTCCCCGCCATCGTGCTCCTGAGACGTCGCGCGAGTAGGGCCTCTGCTTGGCTCCTAGGGCGAAGGTGCTAGGGTAAATGCCCTTGTTCTTGTCTGTCGGCACTTTCCTCCACGTCGATCAGATTCCCTGCAGGAAACGATGTTGAGTTTTACTTTTGGACCAGAACTTCGGCCTTGTCTGGCCAAAGGTCCCATGCAGCCAGCGTAGGATAACCCTCCATATGGTCTCTAGATATTGCAAAACCCTTCATCAACTTAGGGTGCTCCGATAATGGGTCCATTATTAGAACCTTTGCTCCTTTCACTACTACACATTTTATTTTGCGCAGCGTTTCACATAAGGGCTACTAGGCGGACGTTATTTTTGCCCGCCACAGTTATTCAGGGCTGGCTAAAGCGTGCCCACCAGACAACCGCCACGGTTAATAATTAACCGTGGCGGACAGTTTAAAGTAACCACCATGATTAATATCTATTAAGCGTGGTGGCGTTGTAAGATAACCGTCATGATTAATAGTATTAACTGTGGCGGTTGCTTGTAATGCCCACCACGGTTAATAGCTTATTAACCGTGGCGGTTACGTTACAATGCCCGTCTCGGTTAATGGTTATAACAAAAAATAATTCATATCTTTTTCATATGAATTTACATGAGGCCAAGCTTTATATCAAAATTGTAGCCCTCGACGAGATCTACAACTTTGTACTTGAAAAATTTATGAATTGAAACTGTTTAGAGTCCAAAAAATATTATTTTAATTGTGCAGATTTTTAAATTTAAATTTTAAAAATTATCAAATAATCTCAGATATTGACATGGTCTATACAAAAGTTATAGTTCTCGATAGAATCTACAACTTTATAGTTGAAAAGTTTTTGATTTGAATATGTTTAGAGTCTCAAACATGTGTTCGAAAATTGTAGATATTAAAATTTAAAATTTTGAATTTCTAAATGATCTCCAATGTTCACATAGTTAATACCAAAATTTCAGTGGTTCACCTAATCTAAATGTTTGATATTAACAAGTTTTTGATTTAAAGTCACCTAGAGTCTTAAATATGTGTTTGAAATTCATATATTTTATGGCTCATTTTGAATTTTTTCAAACTATCTCTGATGCCGATACATCATATACAAAAGTTGTAGTACTCGACATGATTTAAAACTTTAGTTAAAGTTTTTTTTCGTTTGCGCTCATTTATTAGTAGCCAAAATACCTAATATAAGATTACAAAATATTGATATTAAAAGATAGCGTATTATACATATGCACAAATGATTGTGTGGTGTACTGGTAGAGGGGGATAGTGTTGAGCAAGAGGTACTAGGTTCCACTCTTTAGAGTTGTGCTAGTTTTTATAGTTTTTTTGGGTTTTTGGCCTAGTCTATATTTAATACTTCATGCATACGTCTAAAGATTCGATGTGACGGGGAATCGGAACTAAACAAGGCTAGGTTCCACTCAAATTTTTAGTTTTTTGGGTTTTTCCTGGTTTCGTGGCACATGTACCTCTACAACTTGATCCTGCGGTTTAGCTGAGTTGATGGAGATCAGGATAGTGACTCCAGGGGCCTTCCTACACCCCTGGTCCATATCATGCTTTTACTAGATCCGACGGTTCGTGGATTAACTTGTTACGTGGCCATATCTGTTGCTCATGGTTTGGTCCAGAATTCTTACAGTAGACTAGACTAATAATGGTGGTCAAAGATAACAAATTTTGAATATGTATCCTCTTATATTTTAAGGTATAAGGAGTACAAAATTTGTTTAAGTAGGTCACGGTGTGCCTTTTTTGCTGCATCTTACTAAAAATATTAATAGAGAAAAAGACAAGGGTTGCATGGCCCAAGCTTTATGAGAGGTCTGCATGTCCTGCGCTTCTTTAGCCTCAAAGCTGGACTACTTAGCTCGGATATATTTGTGGCAATTGAACAAGTGTTGGTCAACAAACAAGCTGACCTGGCAGAGATCTTGGTGGCATGTCGTACGTCCATGCCTAATTTTCTTACCTACTAGTAAGAATGGCGCGCCCTGCGCGCCCAACGGAATTGATGTGCGGACAAAAAGTGCTGAGACTATAAAGTCTGATACATTAGAAGTTATCATAGGGAATATTACAGATTAAAGAAAAGACTGATGGGTAGTAGGCTAAGATCATAGATAATTTGTACAGATATTATACAAACTTGTCACTAAACTTTTTTTTTCATATTTTCTTCGTACAGGCATGAGCGCTTAATCGATCTTCCAATAGCTTCGGTCAGATTCCCAGCCTTGTTCCTCATCACTTGAGTTGCGCTTCGGTGTAACTGCAGAGAAATTATCATAATTATACTGTGCTTTTATGAGTGGAACTAAAGTAGCGTTGTACTAATATGGATTTAAGGAATTTTATGGACATACCGTCATAGTCATAGTCTGGGACGTGATCTGATGAAGGTGTATGAATATCTGCATTGGATTTAGGTATGATTCATTATTGTATTTTTTATATCGATGTATCTACATGATCATAATAAATTAGGAGGACATTGTTTGGGTTGGTGTAGAGCATTGTATATTTATGCGTTTTTTAGTTTTCTTTTAGGTTATTGTTTTTTGTGCTTTATGAAACGAAAATGTAAGGTATTAAAACAATCAATATATATAGAGCATACCTCTTGGTTGGGAAGCACCTTCATCGGTGTTGTCTATTGATTTATATTGTTGATGTTGATGTTGTCCCTCGTGTGTGGTGTCAAACTTGGAGTGACCTGAATTTGATGGAATCATATGTAATTAATTTAAACGTGCATAGTATGTAAAAAAAATTGTCTTGTTGATGATATACCTCTGGAATGATCAGTGGAGATATGTGGGCTTGGTGGCTCGGCAAAGGGATACATATCTGATGTCATAACTTCATACCAGAGTGTCCAAATGTTTAGGATATCACCATCTGGTCTTGTTTTTTTGATGGCTATGTGCGCAATGTCGGGTACAATTGTAGGCGATGCATTGGCGGAAACAGAATAGGTGAGATCATAGCGGTTGAAGCTGATGTTTGTTATAGGACATATATTGTTGAACAGAGAGTGCAGTGTTGCCTCGCAACATAGTTGTGGTGGGATTCCGGAGATTTGAATTGTGAGCTCTTGTTTGCGTGTTGCTTGTTGAGCATGGATTTTTGGCTGCTGGTTGTTAGATACTTGAGTGTGCAAAGGTACAGTTACGGAACCATAATCTGTGGTCCATGGTAGTAAGGCAACAGTAAAAGTATGAACATTGAGAGATCCTCTACGGAGCATATGTGATGCTACAGCCGGAGAATCTGCTAAAACAAGATAGTCTGTACCAAATTGCGAGATTTTTTCTATCTCTATATCAGTTTCAAATTCTCCATCAATTGCATCTTTTATGTGTTGATGACAGAGTAGTTGTTGGGCTGATCTGTGAGGTTTTGCAATTATTGCACGCCCCAAGATAGCAGAGGCAGTTTGTTGGACCTGTGATTCTTCAATAATTGTCAGGTTTGGATAATGGAATGTTGTCATGTTGCTGAGTGTGCGTAGCCGTCCTGTAAGGATTTTTTTATCAGGAGGTAGGAATCAATTGATAAGGCATAGTAAGCAGGATAATTTTATTTGGTGAATATAGATTAGGAAGTAAGGATGTGTAATACCTTAACTGTTTAATGGTGATTTTGCTGGGCTTTTATGCACACATGGATCTGGATGCTAGTAGGTGCTGTGAAGTTGACGTGGAGATCTATGAACTGCAAAATAAGAAAAGGGAAAAAAATCATAAGGTTGCAAGCATTATCTGTTGTTTTGTAGGTTATAATCTTGATCTTGAGGAGGAAATGATATTGAAGAATATTAAAGGTCGAAAATACCTTTTATGAATCCTCCGTGATTGTGAAGGAAAGAATGGTTGGAGTGGCTGAGTTGATTCTGCACTTTCTTGGCGTCGAAGATTGTGCTGTCGAGTGTAATAATGTTGGGGTCGTAGTGGATTGATGAGGGATTGTCTAGGAGTGTTCAGATCTGGTGGACGGAGTTGGCGATGAGAGGAAGGGGAATGGCGAGAATGGAGAGAGCGTGGAGTACCTGTGTTTTTTTTTATGATTCTGTAGTGGCAACAGGTGGTGTCTGGAGATTTCTAGGAGGTTGACGTGTCATGTATCCTTAGATGGGCCTTCTGTTTATACAGTATGCTCTTAGTTCTGGCCCAATATATATATATATATATATATATATATATATATATATATATATATATATATATATATATATATATATATATATATATATAAAAGAGAGAGAGAGAGAGAGAAAGAGTTAAATTTATCAAAGAAATGTAGTAATATTTTTGGTGTAGTGTAGAACGTGTTTTTTTTATTTGTTTGTATTTGCACGTTATTGAAATTGTAGAAGATAGATATATTATACGGCAGTATGCGTTGATCTAGAAATATATTATTTTTTGAGGAAATTTTTCTTTTGTTTGGTAGCCTTGGGGAAAAAAAATAATCGTGAATTCATGGAGTTGGTGGATACAGTACACAAGGTGGGAGATTGAAGCTGAAGGTTTATAGATATTGTCATTTTATGCAGAGGTAGTTGAACAAGAAAGTAGAAAAGATAAGGAAGTAAAGTCTTCCTTTTTTTTGCTCTTGTTAGCTGTCCGAAGAGTTGATTGCTGAGGTTGCTGTTGCCGTGATGAGTTCATGGATCTTGACTATGTTTCTGCAAGGAAATAAATAAAGTTTTATACAGTAAAAGTTGTTTGTTGGGACCGCTGTTGTTGTAATAAGTGCATCGATCTTAACTTTGTTTCTTTATTAAAAAAAAATAAAAATATTCACATAATTATTATAATGGTTCCTGACTATATGAGGTTATAATGCAGTTAACAGCTACATTGTTCTAAATTTTTAGGTAAGGAAATTGTTGAATGTGTTAAAATTATTATATTTCATATAATGATACAAAGCATGAACTCGGTAGGATAATTTGGGCAGCAGTTTAATTTACCTGGTTCATTTACCTCAAGCCAGCGATCTGGCGCTGTAGTTAGTGATTCAGTGTCCAAATATGTGGAAAGAAATTGCATCTACACATGGTTGTATAGTGAGCTGTTATTACAATGATTTTACTGCATTATATAACATGAAAGACAGGATAACTGTTTTTACCTTCGAGTATGTGAATTCATTTGATAAATTTGTAATATTGTCATAGTATTTATTCATGGTATTGTTGAGCTCAGTCACAGCATTATCTAAGCTTCTGCTGGTGTTCGATGATGTAGTGTATTCATCTAATATTTCGTGGATTGTCCTATGTATTTGATCCATATCTCTTATGACATTTGATGCACAACACTGTGATACACTCATGTGGAGACTAAGATTGTTGAGGTCAGTCATTACTTGTGCTAGAGTTGGGTAGTTGAGGTCGACTATTTGATATCCAAGCACGTTTGTAATTTGCCTTAGGAAGTAGTAAATGGCTGACGCTTCAATTGATGCTGGAGTTTTTTGGGGAGCTTTGTTGTATTTCCGTGTTGAATTTTGTAAGGTCATGTATGCTTCAAACTTGCCTGTCCTTGTCTTTGTGGTGGTAATGATGCCTTCTGTTTTATATATTACCTTGGTCACTGCAGCATATATGGCTTTCAGTCTGGTGACATAAGTTGATGGAACTGGTACCTACATTGTCGATGTCTATGTTAGTTGTTAATATGTGATCATATGAATCCATACAAATAATAGGTTATGAGCAATACAGAGGTTTTTTTCATACAGAAATTCCATACCTGGTGGAACGGTGGAATTTTCTTGAAACCACTTAGATTTGTAGGTTGGTCGGGCTGTGCTTCAATTAAATGTTTGTGCTGATCTAGAATACTATAGTTCATATAAGCATGGTTTGCAGCTTTATTTAAATGGGTGGCAAAGTCATGAAAGTATTTGTAGCTATTCTTTGCGGTATTATCTATTAATGCCTCTATGCTATTATAAATATTGGTAGTCTGGGTCTGGAACTGCTGTAAGCATTCTTGTGATAGTTCCAGTATTTGGATAGCTTTGTTTTTGCATGCTGTGAAGATGGAAAATTTCTTGTAGTAGAAATCCTGCAGGTCTGCAATCACTAGGTAGCTGTAATCAGGAGCTCTAAGTTCATAGTTGAGACCTATTATGCTGTTGTAGTTATCCTTGAGACCTTTATTTCCTAAAAGGAGTAATATAGTTAAATATTAAATTTACAATAATAAATACTGGATAAAAGATTTATCATAATTCTTACTTATTTGCGATTGATTTTGTGAAGGCGTAGGTAATATTCGCAGCGGATCAATATTTATTATGAGATCATCTATTGGTTTACCTGCATCGAAAACACATAAAAAGTATTTGTGTTTAGCAAGATGCTTTATCCAGATTTTGTTAATAATACAGCATGATAAATAATTATTTTACCTGTAATCCAAGGAAGTTTGCCTGATTCATGTTCTTTTGACCATGGCATTACTTGCAGGGTAAAATTTGTTGTGTTGAAAGTTGCTGTCATCACTGCTTTTCTTTGTAGGTGGGGGTTGTGTAGACAAATGATGAAATTTGGTGGATTATATGTGACATCAGATGTGGTCATGTATGTTCCTAAATAATTGGAAATTGTGTTAACTATTTCTTTTGAGACTTGGCGAGGTTTCGCCTTGTATGCCTTGGATGGTTTTGCAATAATGCAGTGCCGCCAGTATGTTTCTGAAAAATTAAACAAAAAAAAAAGAACTATTAAATAAAAAAAAATAATAGGTTTTGCTGATTTTTTTAAATCGTAGAACAGTATGAAGGTCTCCAGAGTTGTGAATCTGTGTATTGAGTTCTTAGGTAAGAAAAAAAAATAAACCTTCATTATTGTGTGGAGTTTCCATCCCCGCAGATAGTCCAGTATTAGATGGCCTGTAAAATGAATTTACGAATCTGAATCGGTGAGTGAATCTTTGAAATCTATGAAGAAATTTTGTGGTCATGGATGCTAGATCTTGAATCCTAGCTGATCTCATACTTAGAGTATCAATGCATGCGGGGAATCCAGAAGTAAGCTGGGAGCAGATGTCGGAGAGTAGATGCACGGAGAAGGATGGACCTGGGTTAATTTGGTTAACTCACCTGGTGACGGGAGCAGTCAACGCTTGGTGAGCGCGCAGTCGATGGGCTTGGCGCGTCCGAGCTCGGTCTGGCATGAATGTAGATCTTGGCAGCGGCTCTCCTCGTCTGATGCTGTTGATGGTTTTTTTTTTGAACCAGCTGTTGATGGGTTTTGGCAGTGATGATGGTGGTTCTTTTCTACTCGTGGGTGCTGGAGGGCAAATGCTGCGAGAGCCAAGTATCTGAGGTGGGGAGGAGACCTGGAGGTGTGGTGTGGAAGAGAAGACAGAAGGATGCGTGGTCAATAGAAGGATGGAGTCGTTTGTTTTTTTTTCATCCTTATTTATATATTGCTAAATTGTGAGGGTCCACTGTTAAGAAAAGAAAAAAGAGAAAGCGAAAGAATTATGTCACCTTATGTTTTTCAATTAGCCAGTATTTTTTTTTTCTCGTCTGTATTTTTTTTAAGTGTCTGCCGTTTGGTTTATATATTTGTTTTTTTTAAAATATATATATATATTTTTTTTTCCTATGGATTGCATTTTAGGAGAAGCAATTGGACTTTTTTTTTAAAAAAAAACAGAGGTCATATATTTTATGTACACCCGCACATATAAATATTACAATAGTAGTTCGGGCAATGTATTGCCATACTCAAACTATAGCATATTACCAATATATTTATATGTAAGATACTTTATATTACATAGAGAAAAGGTAGAACGACTAATATTTCTAGAAATACAAATGCTAATATACTAAGATTTTGAGGTCTGAAGTCTCTTGCTCGTAGACTGAAAGATATAGCTGTGTCTACTTGAGAGCTGCAGTGATATCCTGAGCTTTTAAGATTCATCTGGGATTGAGCGATATATTGGCTGCAATCTTGTTGACTTGAACTTTTCCTGCAGAATTAAATAGTTAGAATGATTTATTAGTATTATTCTTATTTTGAAATGTTTGAAAATGATGACAGATTTTGGAGTCTATACCTTGTTATGGTTGAAGCATTGTAAAGCATGGTCTGTAGCTATGGAATAGTTTTGTATCCAACTGAGAAGGTGTTTAATTTTGCTGCTGAGAGGTGGAATACTTTCTGTATCCACGTGCTTTGTTAGTTGATGGTGCATATTTTCAATGTCTTTTTGGACTTCACTGATTATAGTACATGCTTTCCTTGCGCAGAGTTCTAGCTCACTAATCCCCACATTATAATTGTTAATTTCTGATACTAACCTCAGCAGAGTTGGGTAATTTTGATCCACAATATTGTAGGCGAGCTTGTTTGTTGCATACTTCAAGAAACGATAGATGCTATTTGCTTCAGCTTCATCAACCGTGACTGTATTGGCTGACATGTATTTGTGGTGAAGAGATGCAACTGAAATATGTGTGCATAAATATCCATTTTTTGTTTTCTCTGTTTTGACAGCTGCTGCTGTTCCATAGATCTTTTCAGTGCTGATATTGAGAGCTTTCTTTAGGAAAGATGCCAAAGTAAATGGTGTGTGGATCTGCAATACATATCATAAGCGTGGATGTTTAATGTTGGTAACATAACTATAGTCAGGTGGCTGCATCAGTAAATTTGAGATAAGCAAAAATATTTTGTGCACCAGTATTTAAGAAAAGAGAATAAAAGCTTTATCACCTGGCCAGAAGAATTTTGTTTCTTGTAACTTGCAAGGCTTAGAGGTGGCCTGCTTTTTTCATACATTGGATGTAGGGTGAAACCAAGTCCAACCAATTCTTCTGCAATATATAATGTCTCATAGTTTAAGGATTCAATAAAATCGCTGATATAATAGTTCACTTCTTCAGATAATGTATCCTGGAGACCGTCAGTGTCTTTACAGATTGGTTGGATCATTGGACTGAAGTCATTATAGAAGAGTTGGGCAATCTCACATATATCCCTGCATAATTCTTTGCATCTTCTGAAACTATCAAATTTAGCATAGTAGAAGTCCTTCAATTCAAGAATCATCAAGTAACTAAAATCTGTTTCTAGTATCTTCTTTTGCTGTCCTGTAATAATTTATTTATGAGTTTATAACATACTACTAATGTTAAAACTGAAATGCATATAAATAAGGTGGTATAAATATAGGGTCTAACCTGTGACAAAGTTGTATAAGATTGGTGCTGGAATCTTGGAATTGTACATGTAGATCTTTGACTCATCTAATGCTTCACCTGCATGTTCAAACATAATCTAATTTAAATTATATATTTTTTTATATGTGTGTAATTTGCTGGCTCTATGATTACTAACTGGTAATTAAGGGTAACTAATCATATACCTTGTTTTGGCTTGATCATTTGGTCACTACAAATAATAGCAGAGATGTGGCGTTGTAGTGGCTTTGGTTGCCCAATAAGGTTCTGTAGGTAAGTCTTTCCTGGTTTATTTGTCAGGTCTATATCTGTGTATGTGATATTAGGTAGTACCTCAGTAATATTCTTGAATTGGAGGAATAAAATTCAGGAAGTGCATATTTCTCAATATTATTTATTATAATACCTTGAGAAGAAGTGACAGGTATCCATAGGAATTCAAATGTTTCATATTCATAAGACCATGGTAAGATGTCTAGTGTAAAACCTGGTCCAGTCAGTGCTTGAACTGACAGGAGATGGAGCTGGAGCTCGAGCGATGTAAAATTAATAGCAAAGTTCGGTGGCGAGAAACCAACATTGAAGATTGGTCCATACTGTTTTAATTGTTCTGTTATTTCCATGCTAATCTCTAATGGAGTTAGAGCACATGGAATTCCTTGCCTTGGTCTGATAATTACTGAGAACCTCTGATTGTTTCCTGAAAAAAAAAACAAAAACAAAAAAATTAGCTACGCATAGTGTATGTGAAATATTCTTATAATTTTTTTTTGTTATATAATTTACCTGTCTGCTTTGAGTCCATAGTTCATATGCTTTTGTCACAATATCCTTATTTAACCATATTGTAGGTCTGCATCTGCAGGATTATTTTTTATTTGTTGTTTAGATTGTTTTGTTTGATAAGAACTGCTGTAAAAAAATCTTAAAAAGATTAAAAGCAAAAGAAGCTACGGCCACTTAAAAACACCGAATCTATTAATTAGATTTATGTTAAAAGAGGAAAGAAGGAATAGGCTGTAAAGAAATAGATCAATCTGTGTTCTGTGTAGTGTTAGCTCATTTGAATGTGCAGAAGTCTACTGGGGAAGAAAAAACGAAGAGAAGCGACGCTAAGCTGAAAGAGGAAAAGTATGATTCTTGAAAATTAGGATTTGCTTACCTTGGGTGCCGGCGGAAGTGCAAGGGACAAATGCTATTGTGAGTCGAAGAAGAGGTTAGAGCAGTGAGGAATCGGTGGAGAATATTAGACTCAGTGACGTGCTGTAACTTTCTAGATTGGGGTTCCTACATGTTTCTGGAGTGTTCCTTTTTTTCCCCGCTCTTTTTGCCTTTATTGTTGGTCGACCATTTTTTTTTGACGATGCTTTCTCGCGTCTGTTGTTCAGTATGGGTGGTCTATTTTGTAATATTTTTCCTTATATTACTATCCTTGTGATAAATTCGCTTTTAAGGTATTATGTATGCATCCCCTTTTTTTGGATATATTATAGTAAATAACTTTTTTTTGTATGTTTATATTTTTTTTAATATATGTTAAAAAGCATTATTTTCTAGATCTTATATTGTTATCTAACTAAGATAATACGAATGCTAGTATGTAGCTTAGTGCATTTTATTTAATACTAAAGAATATCACGAATGCAAGTATGTAGCTAAATAGCATACTGCTCAGTAATTGACGACATAGTTCCAAGGTACATGCTTGCTGGACCTAGATATATACATACATAATTATAGTCTCTAGTGTCATGTTTGCCTTGTTCAGAAAGTCTTATGGATCATAATTTACAAAATAACGAGGGCGTTACAATAGTTTATCCTCGGATCATAGTTATCTAAAAGAAGTCTAGAAGTTCTGAAGGATGATTCCTGCGATATTGCAAAAGAAAGACATAAATGCCTGAGATGGTTGTCCAACCTGTCACAATAAAGATGAGAAAAACATTTAGGAAATTTCATAGTGGAGAGATCTGAAAAAAGATTTATGAGTATTGTTCATTAAACATAGCAATTTTTTTTGTACGGATTTGGATGGAAATAGATGCATGAAAGTAAAAGTAAGTATCTATATATACATCTCATAAGTAAAATCTGTACAATATATATGTAAATATGAGATTTTACTTCTCACCTATTTTGTGGTTTTTGCTGATGTAGGTTTTCCAACTTTTGGTTGTAGCTGTAGGTTGCATGCATCAGTTTTTTGCCTGTTTATCATTGTGAAGAATTCATTATAAGTTATAAGTATGATTTAACTAAATAGAAAGCAATTTTTAAATTTGTAGTGTAGAATGGTGGAGTGATTTTCCTTACTTCTTAGCCTTTTGTTCTGTGGGCAAATTAGATGGTTTAATTCTATCATGGCTGCGTAAATCCTCTGATCCATAGTCTTCGTCAGTCATTGAATCCTAAAATATATATGTCAATATGTCACTATGTACTAAATAGATAATACACATGGAACGAAGAGTATATGAATTAGAACCAACCTTGACTACTTCAGTGTTAGCATTTGATGTAGATTGTTCTGTATGTGCAATGGACTTCATGGGGATGTTCCTGTAGGTAAGAGTAATGATCAAATTTTGGATATAAAGTAAGGGTTACTGAGGCTGTTTCTGTAGATAATAGGAATAATGATTTTGTGATAATAAATTAAGGATTACTAATTTGAAGGCAACAAAAATAAGCATATATTTGCGTAATATGATTTAGGGACTTACATTTTTGTAACATCTGTGACTAACGTTTCACTGAATTTTGTAGCATCATTGCTTGCCACTTCTGTCTGTGCCTAAATGTTGAAATTTATATGGAGTTATAATAATATGAGTAATTGCATGGTAATATAAGAATGTTGTATTAATGATGGACCTTGTGTACATCAGTGCTTGATGGAAAAAGTGTTCGATAAGCAGATGACTTTTCCTTCTCTATGGTGTCTCTGCCATGTATTATAATGAGAGTATTATGTGAATGTATGGGGATGGATTGTAAATGTGGAATTACTCAAACCACAATGCTATTGGTATGTTTGATAGAAAGAGACAGACCTGGTTAGTTCGGTTCTTTTTGGTGTGTCATCAATTGCAAAGCCTGGTGGAGGTGTTTGTTGCTAACATAAAAGATAAAAACAGATGTGGCATAGATATGAAAGAGTAAGTAAATAGGTAAATATAGATATTTAAAGATTAGTAAGCGTACCGAAGAGCCTCCGGTGTCCATAATATCGGGAACAGTATTAGCAGAATTACTGGGAGTACTGGACTGGATTATGTGTTCTTTGCTCACTATTGGTGTTAAAGTTAGTGATGTATCACCAGTTGGTTGGGTTAAGACCTGCTGTTTTGCTTTATAAGCTTGTACTTGGTGGTCTGCTGCAACTGATTTGACAATATAAGTTCTATCTTTCATTTCACCAAATGAGTCATCTGTCAAATTGACATTGAACGTAAACTTCTTTGAGATAACATCTGTGAGGAACTGTGGGAAACCAGAGCCCTTGTTGAGTTGGTTTAATACTGCTCTAACATTGCGGTGAATAATGTTACGTGCCGCGTCATCATATGCAAAGAACTGTGCCTCAGCTGTGTCATCTGTAGCTGTGAATGAAAATTTATACCTGTTGGCACAGGATATGGTTAAGGCACAAGAAGTTCGATAGATGAATTTCATAGATTATTAGACCAGCACATGGCATTAGTAGGGATAGTCCTTACAATGGTATACTTTCTGAACACTTGCATGGTGCACACCAGAATGTTCCTGTTTCTTCTTTTGGAGATTTTTTGCACTTTGCGCAACCAAAATACCACCACCTTTTTTCCTGAGGAATACATTTGATTGTAACTGTACACTTGCATCCTTGTTTCTATGAATGGGTCAAACAGTTGTACAAACATATGGTTAGACTCATGGGATCTAATATAAGAAAGGAAACAAAATTATCAATTTGTATGTAATCACTAACGGGAATGATGTTTGAGTCTATGTACTTTTGTTTTGTTCAATTATTTGTATTTCACTTACAAAATAGGAAACAAAGGACATAATGGTGATAACTTACCGGGAATTCAAATGGATCCATATTGTTAAGTTCATCTAGAGTTTTATGTTCCAGTATGATTGGCAGTACTGGTTCATGTGACGCAGGATCTAGTGGTTGAGGTTGATATATTGGTACAGGATTCTTCTTTAAACTGTTTATTTGAAAATATATAAGCGGATTTATATTAGTATAAAAACATTGCTTGTTGGTGGAATTTGTGGATGATGTGGTCTAATTTAAAGTAAAAATAGAGAGCTTTCCTGTCATAGTAAGGCTGCGCTTCCTTGATGTCTGGATTAAAGAACCATCGACAACCATTCCCTCCGCTAAGCTGAGTTTTACCTAATTATATTAAGTGGCAGGTCATACATACATATTTTTTTTCTGCCGTATGAATTAAATTTGATAATTTTGGGAAAACATAAATATACGTACGATCTATGCTTTTTGGCAGGCAGCCAACAAAAAGGACCACAATTGAATGGACTGGTCCAGAGGTTGATGATTCAGGCAGATTGAATGTTGTAGCATGTTCAGCCCATAGCGTCACCTTTAGTTCTTGATCACTGAAACAAGGTAATGTTAGTATTTTTTGATGTGATAAATCAGAGTATTGATTTTGAATATTTTGTTGTTGTGTGGGAGTCTTACTTCAAATCTTTTATCAAAATCTCTCTCATTGGAATGACTCTTTCTTTGTTTTTGACACGTTGATCAACCACATTGTCAACTGAAGTGACGATGCCCAAAACATCTGTACATAAGAAATAAAGATTATTAGGTGAGTAATACATGGACCAGAGAAGGATCGTTCACCATGTGTGATGTAAACATTTGAAATGGCTAAAAAAAGTACCAATGTATTTTGTTGACGATGGATACACAGGATTAATCTCAGAATAAGGAGTAATATTGTAGACATATTTTGGGAAACTGTCTGGTGGATTTTCAGCTGGTGTCACAATTGTGAAAGAAGTAAATTCAATCATGTATTTTTTTTCAAACGGCACATATGTTGATTTTGACGTCTTGACATAGAATTTTCTGATAAGATATGTGCTGTCAAGCTGTAGTAAAGGTCCTTTGGTGTGAACATCTCTCTCTATAATATGACCATATATTGCATTTCCCTGCATAGAATGTAAAAGTTAGAAACATAAGGGATGATAGAGCTATTACGTTAATATGTGTCTGAAAAAGAAAAGTATAGTTGGAACAATTTGAAAGGTGGTGTTATTATAAGTATATTAATAGTTGTAACTTTAATCTTCAAGACTCATACTTGATTAAGAAAATCGACCAAAAATAAATATAACCTTTTCATCTGCAAGCACAAGTCCTATGTAGCGAATGGAGCCACCAGTTTCGTTACCATCATAGGTCCACTTCCTCATGACACGTACACAGATACTTTCTGTTATTGGTCCATGAGTTAGGTCTGATAAGTAAAGCTTATGTGGTGTAGGGCGCTGCATTATGTGTGCCTGCACACAGAAAGTGGCACATGTTAGAATGAATTGATGATTGTAAAAACATAATAAAATCAAAGATATCTGCGAAATACTGTATTGATTTAAATTTTGATAAATAAGGAATATCTATAACAGGGAATTCATGTTTAAACATGGTAAAAGTCAAAACAAGATGTACTGAGATCAATTGTTTTACACAGGTAAAGTCAGGGAAAAAAAACATTAGATGATTACGTACAATTGTATAGAGGATAAATTTTACATGCAGACAGGCAATTGACTAACCATTTGTGTGCACCAAATATTATTTCAATGTGTGGTCAAACAGTCTGTGCAGATGTAAAAGCAGTAAAAACTTCATTATATACAACATTTCTTGTTTCATCCGTGCAGTTCCCTTTTTCATCTTCGATAATGATTTTGAGGCCTTCCTTTGAAGTAACACGGGAAACCGCAACATAAAGTTGACCATGTGAAAATACAGGTCTTTTCAAATAGACTCCTACGTAGGAAAGGGTTTGGCCTTGACTTTTATTGATTGTCATCGCATAGCAAACTTTGATGGGAAACTGTCGCCTCTCAAGCACAAATGGATATCTAGTACATTTTAGAGTCAAAGTAATGCGAGGTATCAATACATTTTTGCCTGCATGATTTCCTGTTATTAGTGTTGCCTCGATAACCTTTTCACCCAAGTGTGTAACAATAAGTCTACTACCATTGCAAAGTCCTTCTGTCTGATTGAGATTTCGGAGTAGCATAATGGGCACACCTTTTTTTAAATTTATAATATGTTGCGGAAAATTGTTGCCATTCAAAGAATTTAGAAATTCAACAGGATATAGTAACTGATAAGATTCATGACTGCCAGTAGATTTGGATATGCTGTCACAGCTCAAATATTCCCTAGAAGCATCTGGTAGCAAAGAGACAATATAATTATTAACATGATCAGATGATTCATTTGTGGGTGTAAGTATGGCTCGTTCTTTTAAATACACCTCATTTCTGTAGTTCTGTAAGAAATATGGATAAGTTGCTTCAACTATGGAAGCTATTTTGTCTTGACTGTTCATAATAAGTAAATCAGGTGGTATCTTAATCCATGAGGGTTCAATTTCACCTTCCCTAGTTATAGCGGGTACCTTACCTTCACCAATATCCAGCATCCACTGACTGAAATCAGCAAGGCACTCACTTGCAGTAGAATCAGAGTGACATGATGTTAACCGCATATTTTGTGTTAGCTGTAACACTTTAACAACTGACCAAAGATGTGAATTAAATATAGCAGATCCAATGATCTGTGCTCGTGTGCCACCTTCAATAACTGGCAATATTTGCCTGACATCACCACCTAGAACAACAACTTTCCCACCAAATGGAATAGATGATGCTTCTGGATAGTGGGCAGACCGGATGTCACGAAGAGTTCTATCTAAGGCCTCAAAAGCTCGTCGATTAGTCATTAAAGCCTCATCCCATATTATCAATGATGTTGCCTCAATAAGTTCTGCCATCATGGTTCCTCTGCTGATACTACAAACAGAGCTATCATCTAGATCACAAGGGATATTAAATCTTGAATGGGCTGTTCGGCCTCCTGGTAATAGCAATGATGCAACACCAGATGAAGCAACAGTAAGGACAATTTTTTTTCGTGAACGAAGGTGGTTAACTATGCAGTTCCAAAGATAGGTTTTCCCTGTTCCTCCATATCCAGATATAAAGTAGAAGCCTGGTTCATTATTGAGGACTGTATCTATTATAGTATTGAAGGCTTTCAGCTGACCAGAATTAAGAGAGCATACTATATTGTTTTCATTGTACAGTTCATCAGAAGGGTATGACAGCTCTTCCATAATTAGTCTGTTGACGGATGGGCAAGGGTTAGGCACAGTTCTTTGAGGAAGGTTGAATTCACGAATACTTCGACCATTGTTAGAAAATAATACTGACAGATCATCAAGAATACTGTCTCTAATATCATTGTCAGACATGCAGTAAGACGTGTTGCCTACCATATCTCTAACTTGATATTGGATGTCATCAGCTAGTAACCTCCAAACTTTTTCAAAAAATGCATATTCATCACCAACCTCACAAAAGAGAACCATGGTAACAAATAATCTACGAAGATGAGATGATGTGGCCCAAGTTGCAGCCTCATCAAAAGCATCATACCATTCCTGATCATCACCAATAAGTCCACGGGATCTACAGGCTTCCTTAAATGTGGAGTATTGTATACCGTTGTGTTTTCGCAGATCACTAAAACTAAGGGATCCTTTTACTGTTAACAACAACATCCTCAAATAATACCTCTCACCGGCAGAAGGATGTACATAATGCAGGCGGCCTATCTTTGGACGATTTTCTTTACGACGTTCCCATGATCTTGATTTAGTTTCCCACCTCCATTTAGCAGGAAACTGAGGATACGTGAGTTCTCTAGCTGAAATATGTGCTTGGTTAGTGGTGAACCATTCAGTAAGCATTGTTTTCCTTAAGAATTCTTGTTCTACAATTGATTTCATCTTAGCTCGAGCACTATAAGTTATAAAGTTCTCATTTGGTAAATGAACAGGCATTCTTTCAACAGCTGGATAATGTCTGTGAATGTCATAACCTAATATGCGCCAGCATGCATCTTGCTCGCAGATATATCTGCAATCTAAGTACTCTTTAATTTCATTGATAGTCTCTGTTTCTTTGTCATAAGGTGTAGCTTCACCATTCCTGACACTCTGAAGATAATCTTTGCTACAATCAGCACCTTTGGTGACATATTTGAAAAGATATTTGACAAAAATAGTTTTGTTGCACCATTCTGTATTGATATGTGCTTGATATTTTTTCAATTGTTTGAGATTATATGGTACGACCCATCTATTATCAAGACAATGGCCACCTTTATAAATGTACAGATTATTTGAACGTCGTCTGTAGACAGCAAAACCATCTTGATCTACAGATGTTTCTTCATGGTAATTTTTTGGGAAGAACTTTGAACATCTTCCATCCTTCATGCAAGGGCATCTATTGTTTAGTCTACCGCAAGGACCATGAACCATATGTTCAGCTACAAGACAATATCCCAATGGATCTACAGCAGGATCAGGTATCTCAGCACTTATAAAGGAATCAATAAGAGATGGGGTTGGCTCTGATGTGTCAATCTTAGTCCAAAGAATGATATGTGCATGAGGCAGACCACGTTTTTGGAATTCCACAGTATGAAGAACTGCAGAAATTAAGAATGATTCAGATGTTGGTGGCATGAATCTAAAAAAGGAACATGCAGCACCATAAGATACCAAAAGAAGTTCTCAAAGTTTTGGAATAAATATAGTAGGCAACTAAACACACCTGCCATACATGGACCAAATACAGTACCATGACGCAAATCATGTAATAGTTCCTCAAGTTTCATGTTGAAGACTCTAACAACTATATCTGATCTGTCAGTTGAGCGTTGACCAGCATCCATTATGCCTTCAGTTATCTCTGGCCATTTTGGATTGCACGTAAAAGTCACAAAAAAATCTGGAGGTCCGTATTCTCTACATATGGCGATTGCATCATGATAATTTTGCATCATGTACCGTCTACCTCCAGTAAAAGATGCAGGAAGCACAGTCATTTGGCCCATTTCACTGCCTTGTGTACAGCCACGACTAATTGCATCCGTAATCCCTTGTATACTTTCCATCCGTATATCCTTTTGATGATCAAGGATGTAAAAAAGTCTATTCTCATCAATGCAAGCCCTAGCATCAACCTTTATTTGGCTAGACAAAGCACCATAACTAAGGTATGGATTTGGTTGGTTCTTTCTGTAGTGTAGCATGTAGCGGTAGTAGTCTTGCATAGTGACCTTAGTTCGTGTGTTGGTGCTTGTAGACTCCGTACCTTCATATGGTACACCAACCTGGTAACCTCGTTCACCAAATGGAAATAATAAAGGATACTGCAATGGCATGAAAGCAGGATGAAGAGCAGATATCTGCTTAAGTTCACCAGCATGTGTTTCTATGACTATGTCTCGCTGATATGCGTCAACCGTGAAATCACCAACAACCAGCATTGCTAGATGGTTAGTAGTTGGTAAACTATACTGTGGTGGATCTCCTTCTCTTGGCCCCACAATTCTAATAACAAATTCCTCGTCACCATGTTCTTGCAACCTATCCCTGGCAATCCTAAACTGTTTAACAAATGGGTTGTGCTCATCTAACATACTTATCAAAGCCTGCACAATAGAGGTATCTAAGTTTCCTTCTGACGCTTCTGCATAATCTAAGGCCTCTAACCTATTACTGATTTCATTAGATGTGTCATATATATACAACTGTATAAACTTTGGAGGTGTGCCTTGCTGTGGCAACAAGGAACCTATCCGATGGTGGACTTGACCACTAATTTTGAACACGGGAGGACCACGGCCGTCATTCATGGAACGATCTATATTTGCTCCCATGGAAGTGAAAGCAAACAGGCAATTGTACTGGCGTATATTTTTCATGAATCTACTACACCTCGCATCTCCATCAAATCTTGATAATGAAGCTAAGGGCTCTGGACGGGGTAGGAACGGTGGTATAACAATTTTACCACCTTTGCAGCAATTGTTGTATTTTGGCTGTCTCAAATGGCGTGATGAGCCTCTTTTGATGCCTTCGCGTGGCCAAAAAACAGCTTGGCAATAGGGGCAACAATATTGTGGTGGGCCATAATATGATCTTCCCGGATGAGACGCTGCAAAGGAAGCAGGTCTGTTTTAGCAAAGAATTGAATAGATTATCGATTGGGCAAACAATAAAAAAACAAGAAGGGTTTTGGTAAAGTTTAGGTTTCTTTATATGTTGGTGAAGTATTCCCTAAGAGCCAACCTTTGAGTGCATCTACGTATGCTTCATCGAACTGTCCACACCTAAGAGTCGTAGTGTTCATATGGAGGCTTCCTGATTAGTTACAAAAGGTATTAGACTAAAGATATTACATAGATAGTAAACATATGTTAGGAGTCCATGGTTCCTTTTCTTTCACCTGTGCGAGCAAGTTTTCGCTGGTCAAGTTTTCTTTTCCGATTTAGTCGAGCCTGAGTAGACTGAGGACTTGTGATGGCATGCCGATCGAAAACGTTGTTGGCATTCAATGGAAGACAAAACGGTAGGGTAAATGGAGGAAGAGGCGATGGTATAGATGGCAATAAAGTTGCTACAACAGTACAAAAAAAATACGGTCAAACTAAGTGTATTGAACGTATTAAGATAGGAACATGTGCTAATATTTGTATAGATATGGATAATGTATACAGCAGCCTATTACCTGTTGTGGTGGAATCTAGGCAGCTGAAATTCTCTATTGTAGGCCAAAGATGCGGGAAATGAAGATTTTGAGTAAAACAAGGCTGTTCTAAGTTATCTGGGCATAACATTGGACAACATAAGATCAGGAAGAAAGGCAACCTAAGATAGATGGACAGATTCCAAACCATAGACTAAAAATTAAAAGGAAAAGAACCATACAGTGTGTGATGGCTAGATCACAGGCAGCTGTTGCCGTAGCGTCGAAGACCGACGCTGCAGCAGGCGCTGTAATGACAAAGTTGCAATGAACGCAGATACAAGATATTAAAACATGTTTCTTGTAAATGTAGACAATGGCACAAAGAAATCACCAAAAACGTACATGGAACAGTCGTAGTAGTTGGTGGCCGCGTATCCATCGCGATGGATAACCGTGGAACTATATAAATTCATCAAGAGCAGGGGAAAATAGTAGAAAAAAAAACATTGTTTTTTTTTGTTCACTAACCTTACCATGAATAACAAATCAAGAAATAAAAGCGTAATTAAAGGCACTCGAAAAAAGGCAAGAATAACAGCAAGAAATATAAAGAAGGGAATCAGTGACACCATTATTTAGGTGTATATTAAGCAGGATTTATGATGGAGTCTAACTCCTGAATTAATTGTTCAGCAATGTGTACTGTCTGATTATTTAGGTATATATTAACCAGGATTTATGATGGAGTCTAACTCCTGAATTAACTGTTCAGCAACATGCAGCACCTGTGTACTGTCTGAAATTTCATTATGTGTTGTGCCTATAACCATACGTGCTAACTGGGCACCTTGGTTTGCAAGTGAAAATAGCTGACGCATTAAGTGACGATGCTGCACAATTACCTGATAGCTATAATCATGGATGGTGAAACCATACAAATTCTGAAGGAAATTTATTGCTTGAAAAGCTGCGTCTTCATATGCATGTGGAGACATTAAGTTTTGGGTAGACCAAAAGAAAAAGCGCCGAGGCACATCAGTGTGGAAAAGTAAAGGTAATTCAATCTCTATACCCCTAATTACTGTACCATCGTAGCCAATTTCATTTATAATTGAAACTAAAGGAAGATGACAACGATAAGCTAGAACTTGTAGAGTAGATATGTAAGATAATTGTATAACAAACATGTTAATTATGAGGCTAGATTACTAACAGGGTAAGGCCACTAAAGCAGGCACTTCTGTTATAACTTGAAGAGGGCAGATATGTAAGATAATTGTATAAAAAGCATGTTAATTATGAGGCTAGATTACTAATAGGGTAAGGCCACTAAAGCAGGCACTTTTGTTAGAACTTGAAGAGGGCAGATTATTTAAAAGCTAAGGTACAAATGATGCAACCATGTAAATTTAATCTTCCCTTTTTTTTTCAGTACTGCTTGCCGAAGATGTATGTCCGAGAAAAAAATGCTTCTCTTTGTGCGGACGGTCCCTTTTTTTTTCTTTTTTTTACTGAATGTTTGTAAAGGTAAAATTTGTAAATAAAAAAAAAATTGGATAACAATATCAGTATACAGTTTTAAAATAGCAACTATGAATACATTTAGAAAATACATAGAAGAATAACAAACACAACAACTAAACAAAGCTAATGTTAAGAGTAAAAGGGGCATAGAAACATACTCAATTTATCGGAAGGCAGCAAGCATGTAGCAATCCGCCGTTGTTACCGTTCCAAGGGAAACTCTCCAAGGGAAACTTGAGAACTCAACAGGTACAATGTCAGCACACATTTGCAGTTAACAGCTGATGCCCAAAAAAAAAAGGATTCGTACCGTTCCTTACCGTTATAGCTAGAAGATCTGAGTAGCACCAAATTCGGTAAAGTTGAAACTTTTGTGTGCAGAAAACCTGGTAACACGGCATTCAATCAGAACTTACCCTAACACAATTTACCCTAACCCTAACTATCCCGTCAGTACACGGCCACGAAGAATATGGAGTCGATGAAGGACTATGGTTACCGTAGATCCAAGTTGCACCGGCGTAGATCTTCAAGGAAGGTAGCCAGCGGCAGCAAAAGCTGGCGGACACGGGCGGCGGGCTCAGCCAACGGCGGCGGTGACGGGCGCCGTGTAGATGGCAAAGCCACGGGGGGAGCGTGCGCACCGCTCGCCCTGGATCCACACGCCACCTGCAGCGCGCACCAAGGACAGGGAAGCAGGCCGGATTCGTAGCGAAAGAGACGCAGGAACAGCGAAGAAAAGGAGAAGAGGAAGCGACGGCAAGAAGAGGAAGACGAAGTAAAGTGCACGGAGCCTTGTTTCCTCTTTTTTTTTTTATTTAAGACTGAGGGAAGCGTTGAGGCGGGCCCGCCGGATGACGTGGACGGTACGACCGCTCGGGGAGCAGCTTAGGATTGTTAGGTTAAGCGCCGCCAATAAATACGCAGCCAGCTGCTGCAATCCGCAACAACAATCACCACACATATCCCTCTCTCCCGCTCTCTCGATCCATAGGAAACAGGATCAGTTACTCCTACTAAGTTGTTAGGTCACCAATGGCATCCTCGTCGCGCTGGCTGCATTGTTTGCAGTTGGATTGTGCGGCAACACAGTGACCTTGACGGTCGGCAAGGGCACTACCCCTACATATACCCACCTAGTCCTTGTCGCCAACCTCCCCATCCATGAGCTGGCCATCAGAGAAAAGGGCGCCGCGGAATTTTTGGACGACATGAAGGAGTCACCAGCCAAGACCTTTACACAAGACAGCAAGGCACCGCTCAAGGGACCCCTCTCCGTCCGCTTTGCTGTGAAGGGTGGCGGCTACCGCAACAGGGATGAGATTTTCCCTGTTGGATTGAAGCCTGGCGCAGTTATCAACACCAATATCCCGTTTTGAGTAATCGGCACATCTGGTCTTGCATTGAGTGAATTTATTTGACCATTATATAATTTGTAATATAGATTGAGGATATAAATAAGCAGGCCAGTAATTCATTTACTGTGGTTATTTTGTGGTAATCTACCGCAAAATAAAGTATACTAGGTTCTCCTCCTGCATATTGTTGTGGAGCTATGTATACACACAATTGACGATATTATTTTTATATGGCACAAGATATCTAGTCAACCATTGTCAAGGCAGCTGTGTATATATGATTTTTCTAAAGTTTCATTACATGTTTGTGTCAAAATCAGTGAGGCTTTTTTATCTTCTTTAGCAAGTCCAAAATGTCATGAAAATTGAATTTGTACTTGTGATCTTTTATTTAACACAAATTATTCAATCACAACAAAAGTTTTACCCTAATAATCCAAACACTTGTTTTCTCAGCACCACAAATTTAATCGGAATAGGAGGATCTATTGTAACATGGACTATAAGTTATTGCTATACGTGGCTCTTAATACATCTAAACTACTGAGTTGTACATGTCAGTTGTAGATCTGTTGGGAGAGGTAGCTGTTAGGGCCATGATAAATATAATTGTGGTTGCAAGTAAGTGTAAATATTGCAACAAATTATGATGCGTTGTGTTAATAATAAGCCGCTGGAATTCATGGTATTGCTGAGGATGCAATGAACGTTGACAATCATGAGGAGGATATGCCGGGACCGTGTGGGTCGTAACAGAGCTGCAGATTCTCGCCTACTTTGGCTCTGGTGCAGGCTACGACACAGCCGGAGTTCGTGGCGGAGTCTGTGGACGCACGGTCCAGCTCCTTCATGCAAGTTCCCGGCCACTACGACATGCGGTTCGTGGCACGCGCCGTTCGTCAAGGAGAGAAATGAGGCTACGCTCCGGAAGATTGTACGCCATCCACTAGAGTTCCGACCACTCAGCGACATCGTGCATTCATGCGCAATGAGGCCATGCTGTCCAAGATCCATTACTCTACTCGACAAGCAACTTGTGGAACTTCTCAACGAGCATGCCGACGATGTAGTAGGCTAGTAGCAGCCACTCTCCAGCTTGTGCACAAAGAGGTCCTCTTCCAGCTGACGATGTACACATCGGCGTGGCCGCCGTGAGGACAGCGAGGAGGGCGGCGTTCGCGCGGCTAGCTTGCGTGCCGCAGCACCGTTGGAGGTTCGATGGGGCCAACGGGAGGGCAGGGTCCCTTCCTATGTCGTCTGTGCATCGGCGTACATGATCTCCAGGTAAAGAGATAGAAAGCTTGCATAAAAGGAATGCTAGTTACTGGGACATATAGTTGGGAATGATGTCGATACATTGCATGAAGAAATAGAACATCTAGTGAGGTCAGTTAGTGGAGAATGATGTGAATACCTTAGGTTTTGTTTGGCTGCACACAAATACACCCGGTTTGAATGGGATTGAGGTGGAATTTAAACTAACTTCCACCTCAATCCCTCCCAAACTACGTGGATTCGGATCAATTTGTGTGCAGCCAAATGAGCCCATAAGAAGAGACAAAACGGCTCGTGGTGTTTTGCTATATATGTGTATAAAGATATAGATGGGAAAGCAACCCAACCGGCAATGCTTGCATTGGTTATAGAGGCAAATATAATTAAAGATAATAAAAAAGGGAAAATAAAAAAGACAAAATAACTTACGCAGCAGTATGTCATGATCCATTTGATGACTTATGTAAAATAGTCCACCTGTTTAGATGTACTAGAGCTAATTTTTAGCTAACTAGTAATTAGTCCTTGTACTCTACCCCACTCCACGTTTCAATAGTTTTAACCCAAACCATTTCAATCCACTAACTAATTACACCCACAAATTATAAAACCCATGGGTTTGCATTAAATGAACGTATATAAATTTGCATAGAACATACGAGTTCACATTAAAATTCAGTGTTCTCTCAATTTAAAATTTCACATTCACATTATAAAATTATATCCAAATTGACTAGCTTTTTTGCAGATGATTTAATGCAATAAGCAGCTTCCTCATGCCAATTAGAACTACCATATGATCACTACTAGAAGTTCAGTGTACATAGGGAGTTTTGTTTTGTAAGTAACCATGCCTACCAACGAGCCTGCATTGAAATGTTATTTGCAGGAGCTGAAGGTTTTCATTCTACAACTGGTGACCGTAATAAGCAATGAGATCAGAAGCGTCAGCCACCAAATTGAGAGTGGAAAAGCAAATGTCCACAATGACAGGGAGGGTTCAACAGCTAGGAGGGTTGCTCCTTCGAAAGCAGACGAGAACAAAGGATATGATGGTGAGGATGACGATGATACCATTTACGGTTCTGATGGTTTTGTTGATGAGAGGCAGACCAATGCCAACCATATGTGAAGGAGGCTCCACAATAATAAAACAGGCATGGGTGCATTTAGGAATCGATGAAATCAAGGTAATGCTGAAGCCGGCGGCCTGGAGTAAGAACTTGCTCCCCCAAGCAAGAACAACCGGTGAACATGCACACAGGCAAAAGACTCAAGAATTGAAACTGTCTCGGGTTGGGGACTGTGGAAGCGGCTATATATAGTGGGGACAGTTTAGTCCTAGATGAGCCTACTAGAACCGATGGATCAACCTCTAGTCCCGGTTGAAGCCACAAACCGAGATAAAAACCTTTGGTTCCATTATTTCGAACCACCCAGGATTGGAAGGCGGCATTTAGTCCCGTTTTGATCCACAAATCAGAACTAAATGTCTATGCTGAAAAAGCCCGCTGCTCTATCTGTTGGCAGGGGACTTTAGTATGAGATGGAAGCTCCAACCAGGACTAATACTTTCTTTAGTCTCGGGTCTAAAAGTGACCGGGACTGAAACCTAAAACCGAAAGTCTGTTCTGTACTAGTGAGTTGTGATTGGCTGGCGGGACTTTTCAGATTTACGAAAAATGATGCTTGCTTTTCTTTCATGAGATTTGTGAAATCTGCGATTGTATTTCTAAGGGTGTATAGATTCTGAGCTTTGGCTGGAAATCAGATTTGCATAGTTGTATTTTATTGCAAGCCACTTATATAGAGCCTTCCTTGCCGTCTCTAGAAACAGTCTACGCTTTAGTGAATAATCTGCTTTCCGCACGAACAGGGGTGGATCCAAGATCACACTAGGATCCGGGCTAATAACACATGAAATTTCCACAACTATAGAATTTAGACTCTTAATATTTCATTGTTTAGATGATTTACCAGTGGTTTTTCGGTCAACGACACGGGCTGCATGCAGCACGGGCACCCGGGGCCTGAGTCCGCCACTGTGCTCAAATATACACATAAAGTCTGAAGGGGTATTCCCATAATATGTATATCGATAGTCTTTCACTTCTACACTCATCGAGCAGAAAAATCACATTCAAGGGACGACGAAGCTTTCGTACAGCTGTTACGATAATCATTTATTTTTAAAATGTTATATATTTGAACCTTATTTTATGGAGTCCTACAATCGTGGTGGCGCTGCACCAAATATAGTAAATACGAGTAATAGCGTCATGATCCCTCAAAATCACCCAGACATCAAGAGAAGCCGGTCACCACTACGTACTATTTAACCCTATTTGGATACACGTTGTTCATGTTCATCTTACAAGGCGGATTTCATGTTAGAGATGTTAAACAACTCTCATGTCCACACTGTTTGGTCCTGAATTCTAACAGTAGATTAGACTAATAATAGTGGTCAAACATAACAAATTTTGAATATGTAATCTCTTATATTTGAAGGTATAAAGAGTATTAAATTTGTTTAAGTAGGTCACGGTGTGACTTTTTCTGTATTTTACTCAAAATAGTAGGTCACGGTGTCACGATGTGGGGGTTGCATGGCCAATGCTTTATGAGAGATCTGCATGTCCTGCGCTTCTTTTGCCTGAAAGCAAGACAAGCTGGACTACTGAACACACATCTATTTGTGGCAATTGAACAAGTATTCGTCAACAAACAAGCCGGCCAGGCAGAGATCTTTGTGGCATGTCTTCTTGCCTACACAGCCCATAAATACGCAGCCAGCTGATGTAATAATCCGCAACAACAATCACCACACATATCCCTACCTCCCACCCTCTCGATCCATCAGGAAATATGGTAAGTTACTCCTACTGAGTTATTAGGTCACCAATGGCATCCTCGTCCTCCTTCCTGCTGGCCATGGCAGCGCTGGCAGCATTGTTTGCTGTTGGATTGTGCGGCAACAGTGTGACCTTGACGGTCGGCAAGGGCACTACCCCCACGTACACCCACCTAGTCCTTGTCGCCAACCTCCCCATCCATGAGCTGGCCATCAGAGAAAAGGGCGCCGCGGAATTTTTGGATGACATGAAGGAGTCACCAGCCAAGACCTTTACACAAGACAGCAAGGCACCACTCAAGGGACCCCTCTCCGTCCGCTTTGCTGTGAAGGGTGGTGGCTACCGCAACAGGGATGAGATTTTCCCTGTTGGATTGAAGCCTGGCGCAGTTATCAACACTAACATCCCGTATTGAGTAATCGGCACACATCTGGTCTCGCATTGAGTGAAATTTTTTTACCATTATATATTCTGTAAGATAGATTGAGGATATAAATAAGCAGGCCAGTAATTCATTTACTGTGGTTATTTTGTGGTAATCTACCGCAAAATAAAGTATACTAGCTTCTCCTCCTGCATATTGTTGTGGAGCTATGTATACACACACTTTACGATATTATTTTTATATGGCATAAGATATCGAGTCAATCATTGTCAAGACAGCTGTGTATATATGATTTTTCTAAAGTTTCATTACATGTTTGTGTCAAAATCAGTGAAGCTTTTTTATCTTCTTTAGCAAGTCCAAAATGTCCGGAAAACTGAATTTGTACTTGTGATCTTTTATTTAACACACATTATGCAATCACTATAAAAGTTTTACCCTAATCCAAACACTTGTTTTCACAGCATCACAAATTTAATTGCAATAGGAGGATCTTTTGTAACATGGACTATAAGTTGTTGTGATACGTGGGTCTTAATACATCTAAACTACTGAGTTGTACATGTCAGTCGTAAGATCCGTTGGGAGAGGTAGCTGTTAGGGCCATGATAAATATTATTGTGGTTGCAAGTAAGTGTAAATATTGCAACAAATTATGATGCGTTGTGTTAATTAATAAGCCGCTGGAATTCATGGCATCGCTGAGGATGTAATGAACGTTGACAAGCATGAGGAGGGCATGCCGGGGCCGTGTGGTTCGTAACAGACACTAACAAAATGGTGGAGTTCTCCTAGTATTTTTAGTTAGTAATAAAACACTATCACTAGTCAAAACACTAGGGAATCCTCACTAGGTGGTATTTACTAGGGAAAGTTTATACTAAATTTTGAATGCTAAAACACTAGGAGAACCCCACACTACTAATAGAAATTGAAAAATCTGGTTGTGAGAGCTGCAGATTCTCGCCTACTTTGGCTCTGGTGCAGGCTGCGCCGCAGCCAGAGTTCGTGGCGGAGTTTGTGGACGCACGGTCCAGCTCCTTCATACGAGTTCTCGGCCACTGTGACGTGCGGTTCGTGGCACGCGCTTTCATCATGGAGAGCAATGAGGCTATGGTTCGGAAGATCGTACGCCATCCACTATAGTCCGACCGCTCAGCAACATGTGCATTCATGTGCAATGAGGCCATGCTCTCCAAGATCCATTACTCTACTCGACAAGCAACTTGTGGAGCTTCTCCACGAGCGTGCCAACGATGTAGTAGGCTAGTAGCAGCCACTCTCTAACTTGTGCACAAAGAGGTCCTCTTTCCAGCTGACGATGTACACATCGGCGTGGCCACCGCAAGGACAGCGAGGAGGGCGGCTTTCGCACGGCTAGCTTGCATGCCGCAGCACCGGTGGAGGTTCGGTGAGGCCAACGGAGGGCGGGGTCCCTTCCTATGTCTGTGCGTCAGTGTACAGGATCTCCAAGAAAAGAGATATAAAGCTTGCATGAAAGGAATGCTAGTTACTAGGACATCTAGTTGGGAATGATGCGGATACCTTACATGAGATAGAACATCTAGTGAGGTCAGTTAGTGGAGAATGATGTGAATACCTTAGGTCTTGTTTGGCTGCACACAAATACACCTGGTTTGAAAGGGATTGAGGTGGAATTTAAACTAACTTCCACCTCAATCCCTCCCAAACTATGTGGATTCAGATCTAATTGTGTGCAGCCAAATGAGACCATACGAAGAGACAAAACGTCTCGTGGTGTTTTGCTATATATGTGTATAAAGATATAGATGGGAAAGCAACCCAACCGGCAATTCTTGCATTGGTTATAGAGGAAAATATAATTAAAGTTAATAAAAAAGGGAAAATAAAAAGACAAAATAACTTACACAGCAGTATGTCATGATCCCTTTGATCACTTATATATCTAACAAATTAGTCCAGCTGTTCCAGATGTATAGAGCTAATTTTTAGCTAGCTAGTAATTAATCCTTGTTTGTGAAGAAGCCGAGTTTGCATAGGACATATGAGTTCACATTAAAATTCAGTATTCTCTCAATTTAAAATTTTGCATTCACATTATACAATTATATCCAAATTGACTAGAGTTTTTTTGCAGATGATTTAATGCAATAAGTAGCTTCCTCATGCCAATTAGAACTACCATATGATCAGTACTATAAGTTCAGTGTACATAGGGAGTTTTGTTTTGTAACTAACCATGCCTGCCAATGAGCTTGCATTGAAATGTTATTTGCGGGAGCTGAAGGATTTCATGCTACAATAGGTAACCATAATAAGCAATGAGATCAGAAGCGTCAGTCATCACACTGAGAGTGTGGAAAAGCAAATGTCCACAATGACAGGGAGGGTTCAACAGCTAGGGATTGCTCCTTCCAAAGCAGACGAGAACAAAGGATATGATGGTGAGGATGACGATGATACCATTTACGGTTCCGATGGACCGTATGTGAAGGAGGCTCCACAATAATAAAACAGGCATGGGTGCATTTAGGAATTGATGAAATCAAGGTAATGATGAAGCCGGCGGCCTGGAGTAAGAACTTGCTCCCCCAAACAAGAACAACAGGTGAACATGCACACAAGCAAAAGACTGAAGAATTGAAACTGTCTCGGGTTGGGGGATAGTGGAAGCGGATATATATAGTGGGGACGGTTTCGTCCTGGATGGTAGAGCCTACCTGGACCGATGGATCAACCACTAGTCTCGGTTGGAGCCACAAACCGAGATAAAAACTTTGGTCCCATTTTGTTGGACCACCCAGGATTGGAAGGCGACATTTAGTCCCGATTTGAACTACAAATCGGAACTAAATGTCTACGCTGAAAAAGCCCTCTGCTCTATCTGTTGGCAGGGGGGACTTTAGTCCCAATTGGAAGCTCCAACCTGGACTAATACTTTCTGTAGTCCCCGGTCTAAAAGTGACCGCTGAGACTGAAGCCTAAAACCGAAAGTCTGTTCTTACTAGTGAGTTGTGACTGGCTGGCGGGGCTTTTCAAATTCACGAAAAATGATGCTTGCTTTTCTTTTATGAGATGTGTGAAATCTGCGATTGTATTTCTAAGGGTGTATAGATTCAGAGCTTTCACTGGAAATCATATTTGCATAGTTGTATTTAATTATTTCTAGCCACTTATATAGAGGCTTCCTTGGCGTCTCTAGAAACATTCTATGCAGTAGTGAATAATCTGCTTTCGCACGAACAGGGGTGGATCCAAGATGACACTAGGATCTTGGCTAATAACACATGAAAGTTCCACAACTATAGAAATTAGAGTCTTAATATTTCATTGTTTAGATGATTTACCATTGTTTTTTCGGTCAATGACACGGGCAGCATGCAGCATGGGCAACCCAGGGCCTGAGTCCGCCACTGCACAAATATACACATAAAGTCTCAAGGGGTATTCCCATAATATGTATATCGATAGTCTTTCACTTCTACACTCATCAAGCAGAAAAATCACATTCATGGGACGAAGCTTTCGTACAGCTGTTACAATAATCATTTATTTTTAAAAATGTTATATATTTGAACCATATTTTATGGAGTCCTACAATCATGGTGGTGCTCACTACCAGACTAGAGATAATTCCAGTCGGTCGAATTAAATACTGACAGTTTTGTGTATATTCCTGACGGTTTTCGGCTGACAGGAATGATCGCTAGTCCGGTAGTCTGCACCAAATATAGTATATACGAGCAATAGCGTCATGATCCCTCAAATCACCCAGACAACAAGAGAAGCCGGAACCACTACGTACTATTTAACCCTATTTGGATACTCGTTGTACATGTTCATTTTACAAGGCACATTTCATGTTAGGGGTGTTCAACAACTATCATGACCACACTAAAGATAGCTCTAGTCACATCTTGGAATTATTATCCTATGCAACTACTAGACGGTTGGTTTCATGGCATATACCTCTTCAACTTGATCCTGCAGTTTAGCTGAGTAGATGGAGATCAAGCATAGTGACTGAAGGGGCCTCACCATGGTCCATATTATGCTTTTACTAGATCCAACGGTTTGTGGATTAACTGGTTACATGGCCATATCTGGTCCTCATTGTTTGGTCCAGAATTTTTACAGTAGATTAGACTAATAATAGTGGTCAAAGATAACAAATTTTGAATATGTAAACTCTTATATTTGAAGGTATAAAGAGTACTATATTTGTTTAAGTAGGTCACGGTGTGACTTTTTCTGTATTTTACTGAAAATAGTACTAGAGAAAAAGATACGGGTCGGATGGCCAGTGCTTCATGACAGATCTGCATGTCCTGCGCTTCTTTTGCCTGAAAGGAAGACAAGCTGGACTACTGAGCACACATCTATTTGGGGCAATTGAACAAGTATTCGTCAACAAACAAGCCGGCCGGGCTGAGATCTTGGTGGCATGTCGTATGTCCATGCCTAATTTTCTTGCCGACACAGCCCATAAATAAGCAGCCAGCTGATGTAATAATCCGCAACAACAATCACCGCACATATCCCTCCCTCCCACCCTCTCAATCCATCAGGAAATAGGGTAAGTTACTCCTACTGAGTTATTAGGTCACCAATGGCATCCTCGTCCTCCTTCCTGCTCGCAATGGCAGCGCTGGCAGCATTGTTTGCTGTTGGATTGTGCGGCAACAGTGTGACCTTGACGGTCGGCAAGGGCACTACCCCCACGTACACCCACCTAGTCCTTGTCGCCAACCTCCCCATCCATGAGCTGGCCATCAGAGAAAAGGGCGCCGCGGAATTTTTGGACGACATGAAGGAGTCACCAGCCAAGACCTTTACACAAGACAGCAAGGCACCGCTCAAGGGACCCCTCTCCGTCCGCTTTGCTGTGAAGGGTGGTGGCTACCGCAACAGGGATGAGATTTTCCCTGTTGGATTGAAGCCTGGCGCAGTTATCAACACTAACATCCCGTTTTGATTAATCGGCACACATCTGGTCTCGCATTGAGTGAAATTTTTTTACCATTATATATTTTGTAAGATAGATTGAGGATATAAATAAGCAGGCCAGTAATTCATTTACTGTGGTTATTTTGTGGTAATCTACCGCAAAATAAAGTATACTAGGTTCTCCTCCTGCGTATTGTTGTGGAGCTATGTATACACACAATTTACGATATTATTTTTATATGGCATAAGATATCTTGTCAACCATTGTCAAGAAAGCTGTGTACATTTGATTTTTCTAAAGTTTCATTACATGTATGTGTCAAAATCAGTGAAGCTTTTTTATCTTATTTAGCAAGTGCAAAATGCCATGAAAATTGATTTTGCACTTGTGATCATTTCTTTAACACAAATTGTTCAATCACTAAAAAAGTTTTACCCTAATCGAACCACTTGTTTTTACAGCATCACAAATTTAATCACAATAGGAGGCTCTATTGCAACATGGACTATAAGTTGTTAAGATATGTGACTCTTAATACATGTAAACTACTGAGTTGTACATGTTAGTCGTAAGATCCATTGGGAGAGGTAGCTGTTAGGGCCACGATAAATATAATTGTGGTTGCAAGTGTAAATATTGCAACAAATTATGATGTGTTGTGTTAATAATATAAGCCGCTGGAATTTATGGCATCGCTGAGGATGAGATGAAGGTTGACGAGCAGGAGTAGGACATGCCGGAGCCGTTGTTCGTAACGGAGCTGCAGATCCTCGCCTTCTTTGGCTCTGGCGTGGGCTGAGCCGCGGCCAGAGTTCATGGCGGAGTCTGTGGACCCACGGTCCAGCTCCGTCGTGGCAGTTCCCGGCCACTGCAACGTGCGGTTAGTGGCACATGCTGTTCATCAAGGAGAGCAATGAGGCTACGGCAGGAACATCATACACCGTCTGCTATCATTGCCGACCGCTCAGTAACATCATCGTGCATTCATACGCAATGAGGCCACGCTCTCCAATAGCTCTGAAATTATGTGATCTCAGCTGTTCCAGAAGAAAAAAAAAAAACACCTGTATGATATCATGGACAGACGTCCCTCGGCCAGCGAAGTGGCTGTGCAAGGCCAGGGGGGAAGTCGTTTCTTTTTTTCCAACGCACAATTGGTTTCATTCAAAGTCGTTTATTGTTTGCTACTATATATATACTACTGTGGTAGCTTTGGAGCCTATTTAAACTAAACTTAGGACATTGTGTTTTCTTTGTCCAGTTAGGTAGTAAGATAACAGATATACATTACTGTCTCGTTCGACAGAATGAATTTGTACAGGCAGCTGTAAAGTTACTAGAACAAATATAGATCACTCCCTGACATACATGTTATTGTGAGACAAATATACAATTCCACGCAGCTTAATAAAAAGTTTCACTAGAACAAATGCACACGAAGTTATTCACTAAGTACGCATGCATTGTGCATATATAACTCACACGGAGTGGTAAATTGTAACTGGACGGGTACGGAGTATAATGTTGGACGTGGATATGGATACATGATAAAGCTTATAACATTTGCTAGGCTCAAGTGCTGACCATAATTCAAGCATCTCTTCCAGTCTTCTGGATGCCAACCCTTCAACTCGCCTCAGAGGATGATGAGCCTTCGCAGGCCATTGCCTTCACCTGCTTAAGCTCCTCAACAACCTCTGCCATGGTTGGTCTCTCGTACGTCTACGTCTTGCTCGAGACATCTAACAGCCAGCGTACCGATCATGTCGAGGCACTGCATGTTACGTTGAAACTGAGCACCATCACCTGAGAAAACTTCTATATCATACATCTTCCTTCCGCTACCCTCGTCCTTGAAGCACTTGCCGAAGGCCAAGGGCAGACTTGTATTCCCATCATACAGGGCTGTTTTCCCCGTAATGAGCTCCAGAAGCACCACACCGAAGCTGTAAACATCGCTCTTCACTGTGAAACGGCGTGTCTTCATATATACTGGGTCTATGTATCTCGTATCACCAGCCACGGCCATAGCATACCTGTTGACTGACAGGAGCTTGGACGAACCAAAGTCAGACACCTTCGGATTGAGGTCATCATCAAGGAGGATGTTGGCGGGCTTGACATCGCCATGGACGTGATCACCATGGGAGTGGATGTGGGAGAGAGCTTCGGCGGAACCAATAGCAATGTCTAGGCGCTTCAGCAGTGAAAGAGTAAACCGCTTGTCACCATCATGGAGCCTTTTTTCTAAGCTTCCATTGGAGACCAACTCGTAGACCAATATGGGAATTTTTGTCTCTAAACAGCACCCAATCAGTTTGACCACATTTATATGCCTGATCCTAAACTGGAACTTGATCTCGTTGACAAATGCACCATCATCATCCTGCTCCTGCTGCGCCAATTGTTGGATGGCCTTTAGCCAGTTGCGCTGCACCACGGAGTATTTAACTGCAACCAGTTGCGATGGTTTGCCGTCGATTCTACCCTCATACACTTTGCCATACTTCCCTTCTCCAAGAAATAATTTGCGCTCGTTTGTGATTTTGTTCAGTTCCCTTTCAGAGTACATGGTTACGCCATGACCCTCCAGTATTCTACGACCATTTTTGTCAGAAAGTTTCCTGCGTTTTCTTTTCTGAAGCAGAAAACCCGCAAAGCATGCTAGAATGATGGCAACAGCTATTGCTGCACATAAAACAAACGTTTTCAGATTTATATTTCAGAGTGCTTCTAGTATTAGATGTTGACTTTATACTAGCAAAAATTATATGATTTAGTTATTTATCATCTTATTTGTATATGTGATCAACTATATATGATGTTAATCATTTATTGTACATCATTACATTGGACTAGTCCAATTCATCCAGTCCAAAACTATCGAACCCCAGTTGGCGCGGTTCTAATAACTATGTTTTCAATACATTAATATATGTTTTTTGGAAATAAACATAGCAACAAAAAAAAGAAATCTTCCATTCACTACGTGATTGTACCAAACTCTCACCAAACTGTAATTGAGGAGATAAAGGAGCGTATCATTTAGTGGATCTCACCTATGGCAGCTATAGCATATGGAGAAAATACATAATGATCACATCCCTCTGCACTTTTACCATCTCCTTTGTGGTTGAATTTGCATTTGCAAATATAATCACCGTCTGTATCCTTGCATGTGCTATTGGGGCCACAAGGGCCATACCTTGTACTGTTTGATTGTTGTCTAACTTCAGTACACTCATTGATATCTGTATAATAATTTAAAATAGTATCAGTCAGTTCACGGAACATACAAGAAAATTCTCAAAATCCAGATTTTTTTATTTGCTAGTGTGAATTGATTTTGTTGATTGTTGTAATTTTTTAACTGAAGATTCATAATGTATAGTCGCCAGTAAAAATGAAACTCTAGGCCCACGCTATGAAGCACCAGTATAAATTCATCTTAAGTCTCTATTGCCGGGATAATTTCTACTGGAAGTAGAATTAAGAAAACAACAAGCAAAAATGCATTTTTACTATTGTTCTCTTAACCTAATGCCACTACAAATAATTTGATATTAATTTTTTTTCATTTTTCAGGTGATGTCGGATGGATACATTAGTCTCTACATTGCGGTATTGGTTCGGAAAAGATCTACAACTTAGCAGTTGATTACTCTTTCATTTAAAATTATTTAGGGCTAAAAAACTATGCATTAAGATTAATGATTTTAAAAATCATACTTTTTTAAATTTCTCAAATGATCATCGATCGAAAAAGAACAACGGCTTGAAATCTCCATTTTGAAATTTAAAAAATCAAAGTTTAAATTGTGGATGTCATAAGATTTTGGCATGCAACAGAAACCACTCCACGCAGCTAATAATTGCATATTCAAGATATACACACGTGCCTTGAAATGGAAAAACCATGGTTATTCACTACTACAGAGAGTATTTGTAACAACATCTTTTTTTTCTATTTGAGTCACCTCTACAAATAGTTTACAAACGAGTCGACCCATAAATCCATTTGTAGGGGACGATGCTGGTGTTCTAAGCCGCTCCAACAAATAGACCCTATTTATAGGGGCGGCTCGATTTTGTAAGGTTCGGCTTATATTAAAAGTTAAGTATAAAAAATTTAAATTTTGAAATCACCTCGGACAGATAAATGACCAAAATAAAAGTTGTAAATTTTGAAAAGGTCTAGAACTCTATTGTTTATAATTTTTTCATTTAAAATCATTTATTTCTTTAAAATATTGAAACAATATTTTGAGGTAGTAAATAATTTTATCTGAAAATCATGAACATAAAAGTTATAGAACTGATCAAGATCTATAACTTTTGCTTTTGCCGTTTCTTCATCCGACAAAGTGATAGTAACATTGTTCAAAAAAATAACATATCTCTCTGTTAGTTCGTAAAACCATATGAGAAATATATAAATTTTGTGAATAATGTTAATATAACTTTGTCACATGAACAAATAACCTAAAAAAAGTTGTAGGTCTTGAGTAGCTCTACCACTTTGTTATTGATGACCTTTTCAGTCAAAATGATTTACTGGTTCAGAATGTATGTTTAAATAGTCATTTTTTTAGATTCAAATTTTTAATTGTTCAAACAAAGTCACATAAAAAACAATCAAAATGAAAGTTATAGTTCTCAAAAAGTATACAACTTTGTAGTTCACAAAATTTTATTTGAATTTGTTTCGAGCCTCAAACAATCAATTAAAACTCAGTTTATAATAATATGTGGGGAAAGAAAAATCTAATATGGTTGCCAATGTGTGGTGCAGTGGTTAGATAAGTGAGCGTGTGAGGCCGAGGTCATAGGTTCGTATCCCCAAGTGACTTCTGACTTCGATGAGCGGGCAGGTGGTTGACCAGTGGACCTCCCTAGATTAAAAAAATCATATTTTTTCGTCCGATTTCATGATTTCTAGAAAATTGATTTATAGGAGCAGCTAACCAAACCGTTGCTACAAATGGTTTTTAGCTGCCCCTGCAAATCATCTATGGTGTAGTGATGGATGAAAAAATAGATTATATTATGCCAATTATGTTAGAAAACAGAAAAATCAATTTATTCCGAGTTTTTTATTAGTTAGATTAGAGGCACTAAACAATAATAAGAAATACTTATATACCGCTAACATCCTAGCCCCAGTGCGAGAGCTTGATGGACTAGTATAAGGGACATCGGGTCAAGATCTATATACTGACTTGTGCAACCGTTGATGATGTATGGATTGCCCATGTATCCGTTTGAGCACTTGCATAGGTAGCCACCCCCTCGTGTGTCGTTGAGGTCTTGGCAGTAGCTGTGTGCGCTTGCACAGGCGGGGGCTGTCAGTTTACCTGACAGTGACACCCCACTGGTGTCCAGCTCCATCTTGCAAGATCCATTACCCCTGATGGCCCAATCAAGAACCAACGGGGCACTTCTTTCTCCGACTCGACTGCTGAAGCTGTCCTTTCCCTTACCACTGAGGTCTTGCCGGCTGAATTTGTACCTGAATCAACTCGATCTCAGTTATAAAGTTTTCCGACGGAATGAGCAAACGATGCATATATACTTATTAGAACCCTAGATATTATATATATATATCTATACATATACGTACCAATCTTTCTGCGCCACGAAGGCATGTTTACAGGGGCTGTACTCCCACGCAAAACTATTGCCAGCGGTGTTGTTATCGGTCGTTGACCAACCAACCTCTATGGTGCTAAGGTTGCCCAGGATTGAGGTCTGGCAGCAGCCATGCCCCGTACAACGATCTCCGTCTTGAGCCGAATCGTTCAAGCTTGCGCAGTAGCTGATGCAGCCAGTGAAGTAGTTCCAATCGGAACCACCTTCCAGCAACGCCAGTGCAGCACAGCCAATGGCGGTGAAGACGTTTTCGGTAGGCGAGATCAATAACGGCGGGAGAAGATACCAGCCGATGGACCCTTGGTCGAAATCCGTGGTATTGGATGAGTTGTAGCACACAGACGCTACAATTGCGTAGACATGCATCTCCCCGGTCTCCACAGAGATGCTTGTAATCTCCACGTTGCCGTTAGTGTAAGGCCTTGGAGGGTTAAAACTTTGGTTGCAATCAATGGTGAAGTTACCCCCACCTGGCCAAGCGCAATCTGCGCTAATGCCAAATGGGTATGGAATGTCTACTGTGCCGCACTTGCTAGGGCAACGACGATCGGGCAATGGCGGAGCCGGTGTGGGTGGTGAGGCCATGGTGGAGGAGACAGCAGCTGTGGACACTGGCAAAACTAGGTTGGAGTGGGAAAATATCAATAGTGCAGGAGAAAGAAGAAACCACAGCACCCGTGGGGTGGCTACTACTACTACTACAAGGTGTTTCATGCTCGTTTTTTCAAAGCAGAAGTTAAGGTCTGTCTGGCCAATCTGCCCATGAGGGTGGCTGTATAAATAGGCGCCCAGACTAGGCATCTTAACATTGACTATACTGACTTGTATGCTCAAAGATTTTTTTAACAAAGCCACATCTATGTTTACTTACATGTGATTGTTAATTAACGTCCTCGATCTCAATGAAATTGGGCAATGGGGCATTATCCTTGGTCATTTCAATGGCATCATTACTAGCTAACTATGCACCTTATTTGCATGAACTAGGGCTAATTTCTTGTTAGGCTAAAAATTAGATCAAACTAAATAAGGTTTGGCTAACTAGTTAGTTGGCTACGACTACTTATTAAAGGCTTGTCCAAAAAATTAGCGCACCAATTAGCACTTTTGCTTTGGACGCACCGTGGCTACGACTATTGAGATGGATACCTTGCATGTGAAAAGAAATTGATAGTGACAAACGTTAATGGACAACTGAGGTTATCGTCTTGCATATCAAGAGAAATATATAGATAGTCTGGTATGATAGTGGACTGCTGAGATGAACGCCTTACATGTCAAGAGAAATATTTGCTACACAAGAGTTATAATTTTGTAAACATTAGACCTCTTGTGCAAAAACATTTCTTGTATTTGTTTGGCTATAATCGTGCACGATGTCTTTTTTCCAACTACAATCACTTGCACAAACTATATATATATATATACTGCTATCATTTAAAAAAGTCGTCATTGGTTTCTCACTTTACATCAACTCCCCTCCTTTTTTATTTCACTCATCCCCTTTACCGTTCAATTTAATCATATTTGGTTATTTAAACCATTAGATCTTGATGAAATCCGATGATCTCATAATTTGTAGTCCCTATCGGCGAACGTGAGGGCTCCTTCTTCGATCGTTCTGCTGTACTAATATAATTGAAGAATGTATGTACAAGCAACTGATACGCTTGTTTTCTTCTAGGGTCGAGAAAATTCATGGAAACCGTATGCATATATACTAGCTACTGTGTGAATGCATGTCCAAATGGAGGGCGTAAACCACAGACTCGTGTGTTGATGACTTGGCCCTGTGCAAAACGCATGTGAGCCTTGTACTGCTCATCCACGAGCAGCAGTACACCAAGCCTCTCGATCGCCAGAACAACCACTGTGCAAGCAAAACACCAAGCAACAACAGGACACTTCTTTTTTGATGAAAACAACAAGACAATTTCGCTAATACCGAACTCAGATGGCCCTATATGTACACGTTGCAACTATATATATATATATATATATATATATATATATATATATATCACAATCCTAAAGTCTTGATAGAAAACTGACCTTTTTGTTTATATTTATAAAAAATAGATAGTTGTGTTTCGTTGTTACATATTGACTGACCGGGAGACTAGCGACTGATCAGGCCTGAGTATGTAGGCCAGATTGGTACAAGAAGAGAGGGGCGTCCAAACGTTTGTACCATTACTATATACGAATGAACCTGTCTGTACATTGCCAAATTGTGGAAGAACATACTACTTCCTTCATAGTGAAATATAAGAAATGCATGTATTTCAAAATTAAAACTTTATTTTTTACCAATAATTAGCCTAAGTGTATAAGAATATTATACTGTAAAGGTAGTTTCATTAGATTTATATTTTAAAATATTTTTTAACTCTAAAACTTTTGTTCCTATAAATCATGTATATTATCAGAGAAATTATACGTCAATATATGTTTATAAAGACCACATAAAATCATAATATGTCTTATATTCTGAGAGGGGGTATAGGAATCTAGGCTTACAACCGATCGAGTCTAAACTATTAAACCATACAATGAGGCGGTGTATATCCCCTCAAATCTACTCCATCCATCCTAAAAAGAAAATACACTTCTTTTTACAACGACAGGGCCAATGCAACTGTGATAGAAAACCAAGCAAAAAGATATATGTATTCTTTGATTTTGATCGGATCCAAATGGATGGCGATGCCCTAACGATGCAGCTAGTTGGTCCGGCCACTTGATCCATGGTGACCTATCAATCGAGGTTTTTGTTTGCATGTGTAGGCCACCTAAGGCCTTCTTTGGTTCCTCTTGTTTTTTTTAACTCTCATCATATTAAATGTTTGGACACATACATGGGGTACTAAATATAAATTATTTATGAAACTAAAAACACAGCTAAAGAATAACTTGTGAGACGAATCTTTTGAGCCTAATTAGTCTATGATTAGACTGTAATTGCTAAATAAAAAGAAAAATACTACTATACTTACTAAAATTTAACATCCCCTAAATCGCAGCCGCCACCACTGTTTCGAACTCTGATAAGTCGATCGCATTATTGTTTTGTTTGGTGACACGCACGGGTCCAAAGAAAACTGTATCCTATCCTCTACACAACAGCAATATAGGACAAACCTAGGGCTTTGTAGAAACTGACCATTTAACTTCTTTGTTTTACTATAAATATATAGCTCTATTCTACACCCTACACTAGTAGAAAAAGGTACAATGCCGAGGCCCCCTTTTTATAGCATAGGCGGTATATTATTCTACACCGTAAGTCAAAACTGAGCAGGAAAAATACTGAGTAGTACATCATTCAGTATCATCTAATACTACACCTAGGACCACGAAATATTGAACAATAATGAAACGCGAATACTGAGTGATATTGAATTCTATTCAGTACAACAGTTTAGTGTAGAATAGTATTATATATATATATATATATATATATATTCTTTTGTATATGTACGTGTAGTTACTCTCATCTTCAATAAACCACCTTGTCTATGTGTTTATACATACTTGTTTATCACTTTGAATATGTTTAAAAACTTATATTAAGATTCTCTAGATCTTACCACGCGATTTTTTTCAAAGAAATCATATTTTTAATATATTACTAAAATACCACTACTATATTATATACAATAAGTATGACCACATACTCTATGTATGCATGCATGCATACTTAATATATTATTCTACACCGCAAGTCAAAACTGAGTAGAAAAAATACTGAGCAGTACTGAACAACGTTCAATATCATCCAGTCATACACCCACAACCACAAAATATTGAACAATACTGAAACACGAGTACTGAACAATACTAAATTCTGTTCAGTATAACAGTTTGGTGTAGAATAGTATTCTACACCTAGAGTATAACAGAATTCAGTATTCTACAGTACACGCATCTTCAGACCAGCTACACTTATCATTCTCACTTCTCCTGCGCTTGCAACATGTTGCATTGAGATACAATGCTGCAGAAAAATCGTATTCTTGGTATGTTCTTGCTGTCAAGATTACCTTTCAAATAGGTGACAAAAGAATTTCAGCGTTAACAAGTTGACGTTCATGCTGCCAAGATTACTACAACTTTCAATTAATCCCCTATAAATCACTGAAACATGACTGTACACTTTGGTCTTCCACATCAGAAGAAAAATCGTATTCTTGGTATGTCACTTGCCTACAAGCATGTAATAACTGTTGTTTTAAATGGTACAGTACAGAGTAGAAAGAGAGCTTTATATTTCACAGTACATCATTAGCAAGCTATCCTAGTTATTTACGTTGCCGAAACATGGACAAATAAATGCTGGAAGCCTATGCAAGTCCAAATCACGGGTGAATATCAGGTGTGGAAGTTCAGAGGATTAAGTACTTTAGGCATGATCTAAATTTTCAGAACGCAGTTACAACTTACAACTCAGAAGAACCTTACAAACTCCACCACTGCTCAACCAAATATAGTAACAACAGTGGGGAATTTTTGTCATACATGTCTGAACGGAATATTTATTCTACCAATTTTCCTATTTTATCAGCTTTAAGAACAAATATATATTTGCCAGGTTCAGAAAATATTAGTAAACCTAGAACTCAGATCTAAACATTTATACTACGTATGTATAAAGAATAGGAGCATGATGCTTCACATTATTTTATAGTCCAAATAAACACAAAACGATAAATGTCCAAACAAGATTACAAACCAAGTAATTATGATTAATGACAAGGACCCTGTATCGTGGCACTGATGTAGATCCTAACTCCACCTTCGTTGTTTTTGCTGCTCTATATATCCCACAAAGTCCTCAAATCAACCGATTTTGATTTGTTCTTCATTTTGTAAACCAAGCAATACTAAACTGCAATAGACAATATCACTATAAGTTACTAAACTCTGTGTCTCCGTCTCTAAACCAGTTGCAACCAAGAACTCAAGATCCAAGAATATAAGAATTGAAGTAATGAAGTAAGAAGTATCAAGAAATCAAGAATAGAAGTATAGAACCTAGACCTGAACAGAGCAACCAGCGAGCACTGGGCACTGGCTCCACGCAGGCAGCAGCAGGGCAACAGGCCACCGCGCCCTCGCCTCCGCCTCGCCGCGCCGCCGCACGCGCGACCGCAGTCCGCAGTCCGCAGGCCGCAGCCCGCTCCGGCTCCGGCGCTCCGCGCAGGCAGCAGCAGGGCAGCAGGCCACCGCACCCTCGCCTCCGCCTCGCCGCGACACCGCGCCGCCGCACGCGCGACCGCAGTCCGCAGGCCACAGCCCACTCCGGCTCCGCGCAGGCAGCAGCAGGGCAGCAGGCCACCGCGCCCTCGCCTCTGCCTCGCCACGACGCCACGCCGCCGCACGCGCGACCGCAGTCCGCAGGCCGCAGCCCGCTCCGGCTCCGGCGCTCCGCGCAGGGAGCAGCAGGACAGCAGGCCACCGCGCCCTCGCCTCCGCCTCACCGCGACACCACGCCGCCACACGCGCGACCGCAGTCCGCAGGCTGCAGCCCGCTCCGGCTCCGCGCAGGCAGCAGCAGGGCAGCGTAGGCCACCGCGCCCTCGCCTCCGCCTCGCCGCGACGCCACCGGTCGCCTAGGGTTCACCTCGCACGGTCACGCTCAGTCCGCGCCGCGAGACCGTGACGAGCCGAGGAGGCCAAACCGAAGGGGGCTCGGGGGAATTGGAAGTGAGCCGTTGATCGTGATCTGACGGTGGATGAAGATTGCTCGTCTAGCAGGCCAGTTGGGTCCCATGGAAACATATTGCTTTTGGGCCAAAATTTAGCAACGGATGATCTGACTCAGTTACTCATATATAGCGACAGACAATCCAATGCAAAAGTAAAATAATTATAGCAACGGACCATCCATCGAAATATTGAATTTTAGCAACGGAGGATCCGAGGGACACCTTTAGCAACAGACCGTTCAATGCTAATTTTTATCTTCAGCAACGGACGTCCGATGTTGTTTTAGTGTTGTGGTGAAGTGCTCACTCGCCCTTCTCTCTCTCTCCCTCACTTGCCCTCCTCTCTCTCCCTCACCCTAGTAGCAAAGTGGAGGCGGCGTGAAGGCCTCCACCATCCACGGTGGCGCCACACGGGGCGGTCCGTAATAGCAATGGTGGTGCTCAGGGTGGCCATCACCGATCTAGCGGTGCTCATGGTGGCCACACCACATGCGGATCTGGCAGCTTGCGGGAGACAGCGGACGAGGTCCAATGAGCACGCATCTCTTCTAGGTAATAGTAGCCCTCTCTTTCTCCATCTCTCCTAGCTCATCTCCCTCACTCTCTCTTTCTCCTAGGGCGAACAGCGGTTCAGAACGGCGGTGGGTCTGACAATAGCAAGCAAGTAGCGTCAATGCCACCCAGATCTTCAAAGGCTACGGTTGCAGGGCTTGGAATCAGAGAGCGGCGTCGATGGTGCCCGGATCCGGCCGGCCACTGGAGATGTGGATCTGGCCCGTAGCAGCGATGGCGCATGTGGTGGCGGTGGTATGGACGAGGAGCATGACGGCGGGCTCGATAGGGCTCAATAATGGGCTCAATTGGGCTAGCTCTGTCTTTTTTATATTTTATTAATCGGTTAATGGAGGCGTACACCCTAAAATGCCCACCTCCACTAAACTATTAATTGGCAGGTATGGCAACCGCCTCAGTTAAGCCGTGATTAATCGAGGCCATCGATTGGAGGTGGTTGCATTGCCCACCTCGATTAACCTATTGTCCCCGCATCAAATAAGATTCTTCTAGTAATGAGTAAGGATACTACTACAGATGCTGAAGGTAAAAGCATCTTTGCGTATATGTATTGAAGAGCTTATTACAGACCCCTGTTATCTAGTTGTGTCTCTATTATTTAACTGTAGTCACTCTTTTGGACAGTTTATATTGTTAGGCAAATTACGTGATGAAAATGACATTTGTTGTGATTCTTGTGTATAAAAAAGTTGTAGATAACTTACTTATCTTGGTTGTGTTAAAATTCCATGGCATTTATCCAAATGGTTAACTATGAGATATGGTTGTTCAAAATTGGTCCTCAGAAATGTTCATTCTTTGGAATTTCTGGACAGATCTAGGAATTTAATTTATGGTGTTTGACCTTTATAACTATTCAATTAGCTTACGGAAGTTGTAGAAAATTTCATAAGCTTTCCAGACAGTTTTGTTTCAAGTTCGTGTGCATTACTCCAATTATAAGCAAAACGTGTAGCTGTTGTGTCTTATGTTTAAGTAATTTAAATGTGGTCTTGCCTTTGTCTTTTTTGACCCTTGTAATGTGTTAAGTGTGGTTCTCTTGTTAAGTACATGATTGACTTGTTAAGCAAATAGTCAGAATGCCTACTTTATTAATTTTCAAATATTGCTTGTGGTGCTACTTTGCAATTTATTAACCGTATCAAAGACAGGCTGATCGCATGGCTGGCCATTTCGTGAGCCAGAAGTCCTAGGTTTCAATGGCTTTGTATCGTGGAAGGGATTCGATCCAGTGTTGCCGAAAGTACCGTATAATCATCCAAGCATAGTAAGCAACTCTATATGTTTCAAATACGCCTCCACAAATATATATGTATATATGTGATTCTTAAATATACTTTAGAAAATTGACCTACATTTGGCTTGAGGAGACCTTGATGAAATCCGATGATCTCATAATTTGGAGTCCCTATCTCGGCGAACGTGATGGGTTCCTTCGTTCTGCTGTACTAATATAATAGAAGAATGTACGTATTAATATAATAGACAGCTGTCTAGCAACTGATACGCTGTGAATGCATGACCAAATGGAGGGCGTAAACCACAGACTCGCGTGTTGATTGACTTGGCCCTGTGCAAAACGCATGTGAGCCTTGTACTGCTCATCCACTGTGCAAGCAAAGACAACAAGCAACGAGACAGAGTAGACTTTAGCGGATACCGAACTCTGGCTCTATATATGTACCCTAGCTTAGCGTACACGTTGCAACTATATATATCACAATCCTAAAGGGGAAAAAAAAAGCTTGATAGAAACTGACCTTTTTGTTTATATTTCTAGAAAAATAGATAGTTGTGTTTCATTGTTATTATGTTGACTGAAACTGACCTTTTTGTTTATATTTCTAAAAAAATAGATAGTTGTGTTTCGTTGTTATTACGTTGACTGACCGGGACGCTAGCGACTCAGGCCTAATAAGTATGAAGGCCTGATTGGTTCAAGAGGAGAGGGGCGTCCAAACGTTTGTGCCATTACTATATACTAATAAACATACCTGTACATTGCCGGATTGTGGAAGAACATACTACTTCCTTCACCGTGAAATATAAGACATGCATGTATTTCAAAATTAAAAGTTTATTATTTTTACTAACAATTAGCCTAATGTATAAAAATATTATACTGAAAAGGTAGTTTCATTAGTTCTATATTTTGAAAATACTTATAATGCTAAAACTTCTGTTCCTATTAATCGTGTGTATTATCAGAGAAATTATACGTCAATATATGTTCTGAAAGACCGCATAAAATTGAAATATGGCTTATATTCTGTGATGGGATATAGGAATCTAGCATACAACTCATTCTAAACTGTTAAACCATACAATGGGGCAGTGTATATGCTCTCAAATCTACTCCATCCGTCCCCAAAAAAGAAAATACGGTTCTTGTTTTACAACGAGAGGTCTAGCAAACCAAGCAAAAAGACAACGGACTCGAATATATATATATATATATTTCTTTGATTTCGATCGGATCCAAATTATATGGATGGCGATGCCCTAACGATGCAGCTAGTTGGTCCGGCCACTTGATCCTGGTGACCGATCAATTGATCAGTTGAGGTATTTGTTTGCATGTGTGGGCCACATAAGTCGCTGCCGCCGCCACTGTTTCCAACTCGGACAAGTTGATCGCATTGTTGTTTTGTTTGCTCGCACGACGCACGGGTCGTCCAAAGAATACTATATCCTATCCTCTGCACCCCAACAATATAGAACAAACCTATGGCTTTGTAGAAACTGACCATTTAACTTCTTTTTATATATATAAGACACTTCATAGACGCGCATTCGCGTGCATGACAAATGCGTCCGCACGAGATTCTCTCAAGCATCTCCAAGAGTTTGTTATCTTTTACTTGGCAAATTTTGTATTTTGCCAACTCTCAAAACAATTTCCCAAGTAAAAAAGAAAATATCTCCAAGAGTTTGCTATTTTTAATTTGTCATAACAAAAAAAAAGGAGACCTATTTTGTTACCCGTCAACAGTACATCACGACTCATATCCTTCACGCGAGATTGACGCAACCGGTCATCTGCTCCCTGTGCTGCAGGTATCTTCCCTCTGACGACCATGAGCTATATTTTATTGTGATGGACATGAGCTAGTAGCATTCAATACCACTAGCTAGCAGGGTTTTATTTCCGAATCACAAAGAGGAGCAGACACTCAATGTCCTTTCGGCAGGAGAATTATTTCCGAATCCCAAAGAGGAGTAGACACTCAACATCCTTTCGGCAGGAGACAAGGACCTACAACAGCAGGCGGCTTGGATTAAATTAAGCATCACGAGGAGGAGCAAACAACCAATGTTCGTCGCTTTTATGTACCAGGAGCGCCATCACTCGCGCGTGCAGGAAACTCTGATGCGCAGTGGATACGCGTGCGCATATATGTGCTTAAGGAGGGAAAGGATGCCAAGTTCCCAAAATTGCCAAGTCGATTTGCCAATCTATTGGAGAGTAAGTTTCTTGTCTTGCCAAATTTTCAAGGATGGCAACCTCATTTAGTTAGCAAACTCTTGAAGATGTGCCGCCACGCCGGGCATTTACCTATCCTTAAAGGTACTCATACTTGTAAGATAGGTATGCATATAGCCATATGTAGAGGCCTACAGGCGTACATATATCAGTGTTTGAGATTGTATTATTATATAATAAATAATTACTATTGTAAGTTAATCTGCTTACAGCTGCTTTCCATCTCACGGACGGTGGCATACGTCATTCAAAAACAAGCATCGGTGTTTTGCCAACTAGAAGGCAGGGAGGAGCATTAAGCTGCTGGGCTATCGAATCCACCAGTTTACTTCAACATCATGGTGTAGGTGCTTGGGGATACTCCCTCCATCCAATTAGAAGGCAGAGAGAGTGTCAAACGGAAGGTATATAATACAACTTACTAAGTGTTGGAAAGCAGTTCCCGAACAGGTTTGGAAGAGGAGAGTGAAAGGTGGCGAGTGAAAGGAGGCGGCTAGGGTTTGTTGATAGGGGTTGGGAGAGAGAGCCCCCCTTGCCCTCATGATTATGGCGTTATATAGGCAAGCAGAAATTTACGAGCGACTCCCTCGTAGGGGTGGATTTTACATGCCACTCCAATGGCTTTAGTTGGGCCTCTTCTAGGGGACTTGTCCAATGTGAATATGACATGTCCGAACACTAAGAATTATGATATAAAATAAATAATATAAGATCAAAAAATATACTTTTATGGTAAATTTAGTTGGATATATAAATATGATTACTATTTACTATAAATTTATTCAAACTTTGTCTATGGCACGAACGAGGGGTGAGATGTGAGAGACGGACAGAAGGGAGACGGAATGGCTCCGTGGGCAAGAAGAGCGAGGCGAAATTGGTATTTCCTATTGCTACCTGGGACCCACACTAATTTTTTTAGATAAGGGATAAAAAATATCCGCCCTCTACATCTAAAGATGTACACAACCAATTATTACAAAGTTTGGGAATAAAAAGGAAAAGCAAACCATGGTCTCAGACATTTGACCAGGACTCTAAAGTAAATAGTAAAAATATTTTTATCCTTTATTAGAAATATCTAAAGCAATTGTCTCTAATCTCTTGCTTATTGAAGATAGGATGTCCTTGGTTTGCTCATCACGCTGCAGCGGGGCCCAAAAGCAGAGCTAATAGGCTCCCCTGAAAATAACCTTCATAATAGAGTTAGTTTTGAGTTTGTTAAAAATAACATCATTCCGGCAACGCCAAATAGCGTAGCACATGGGACCCACACTAATGTCCTACATTATGGACAATGTAACAACTGATAGCAGGCGGACTTGAGGTCCACTCTAAGTTCATTCTAGCTCAAGCTCGACAAGTTTACAGTAAATAGTATTTGTATTTATGTGTCCAAATAAATTTATTAAAAAATATATATACTATTGTTAGATAAATAGGCAATTTCCATATCATTTTAATTCTATAAATTAACATTATGATGATCACATATAAAAAATTATTAATCATAGAAGTCATGATATCAAACATGTTTATAGCAATATGGAACATGTGATCAATTAACATGTGAAGCATATGATTATTAAAAGCATTAAAGCATCATATATAAAACATAACAATAAGGCAATGCATATATCTCAAAATAGCGATAAACATGTAACATGTGAAATGATGAAACAAAACTACTGAAACATATAGGCAACAACATACGAAATGACTCGACTGAACAAACGAAACAAGCAGACAAAGCATATATTTTATAGCAAAAACAGACACAAGATATAAATAGAAATGACATGATTGAATATATGGAACATACTCAGGGCAATACGAGAAACAGCATGGATATACTACTGAAACATGGACGATCTGAAAAACGAAACACATTAGGAAGATGAACAGATCATACCCTCCTCTATGCTCCAAGGATCCTTGTCCAACTTCCATGATGATGTAGAGGATAAAGATCATCTCCACCAGGAAGGAGAAATCCGCCCGCGCCTGTGTGAGGAAGACGGTGACGGAGCTCGAAGACGACCACGAACAGCAGCGGTGGTTTGGGCAGTCGCGATGACGCTCTCCAAAAACCTAATTGCCGATCCCTCGTGCAAGGTCCCAAACAGCAAGGGCTTCAGAGCCACCTGCCCTCTCGCTCCTCAATACGCACAGAGTTGCGAGATGGAATACCTTCTTTGCTGTGAAACTGTGTTCTGAGTTGTTCTCTCTATATACCAAAGAGATCAGAATCTCCTATTTATCCTTGTGGCTGGAGTTAAAAGGAGGAGTGGAAGAGACTCCCAAATGGCAGCTGAGGAGACGGGCATCCGAAGGGCTTAACTCGGAGTTGAAACTCCTCTAGTAGTGAGTTGAAACTCCAGCAGTTAGTGGGTGCTAAAAATTAACATAACCACACCACGCTTCGCCCGCTCGCTGCCTGCCTGCCACGCTACGCTACACCTTTGTTCTTTTCTTAACTTCTCAGTTTAAGTGGAATAACTTCCACCATATAAGTCAGGTCAAGAACTCTTGGAATTCTAATCCGGTAGAACTTATATTTTGTCCACAGTTACAAACCATAGAATTTATTAATTTATTAAATCTAAATGAGCCTAGCCCATAATAAATTCAAAAACTATAACTTATCTAATGACTCTTATTTTTATTTTATATCATAAATGTTGGTAATTTTTATATAAATTTATTCAAAATTCAAATGGTTATCTAATGACTCCTATGCATTCGTACTCCTATGCATTCACAATACTTATCTAATAACTCCTATGCATTCGTACAGTAATGTAGCCGCAATAATTTAAAACTTTTGCACAGTTATTCTGACTTGGAACTTGACGACTATGCAGGCTAATAACAGAATAATACATTAACAACTCTGTTTTTGTAACATACCTCCTTAGCCTAGTATTATAATTTATAACAAGGCCTCCTGTTTATTATTACCCTGAAACCTGAACTGGAAACTACGCAATACACAGAGAATATTAATATTACACAAGCACTTGTTTGCCGCACAAGTACGTAGATATAGGCTGCTAAGTGTGGCACACTTGGGTTGGAGAGATGAGCTCATTGCCTTGCTATGGACCTGTAGGTACTCGCTTCAATTGGTGCGACCTTAATTGATCGATTGCTTCATCAACGGAACTACTTATCCGCTGAATCTACTAGCCATTTAACAGTGCTTTTTCTTTAATAAATCGGCGAATAGTACTTTCAGTTATGGCTTTTTAGCCAAACGAACAGAGCGTTTACTAGTAGTACATATCATGTGCTACATGAACACTAGCAAAATATTATGCATGTCCAATGTTTGGGTGGGTTCTTATCCACCAGTTGTATGATATGTAAGTTTCTTTCATGCATGGGGGGAATAAGGAAACAACAAAAGGTTTTCCGTGTCATTTCCATGGCTAGATGATGGCGAATTTTAGGTGAATCAACAGTTCCAGGTGCACCCGGAACCTGGAAGCTCTGGCAAGAGCTTCCAGGTGCACCCGGGCATGGTCGGACGTAGAACATCATCTCCACCCACGCGCAGAATTCAGAGAGGAAAAAACTTCCACCGCAATGTTGGATCTTGTAAAAAGTCTTCAAACAGATGCGTTGCTAGCTGAACGCCCTTCATAAAGAGCTGTGCTTCTGCTTCATCACCATAAGCACTACGTACGTGTGCTATTTTTCAGTAGCTTGTCACACCAGTTCTGCTTCTTCTTGCACCCTTCTCGATTGTTATATCAAGTATGGATTCTTGATATAGAACTGTGGATCAGGCAAGAGAGCGAGGAGATGAAGCATACAGTAGTTTGACAAAGTGGTGGATACTCTTATTAATTACCGCGCGTGTCTTCTCTTTTGGAATCTTTATTTTCTTTAGGGCGCCCACAATAATATAAGCTAGTTACTAGCTTTAAGCCAACTTTTTTAATAAGGTTAAATTTAAGCATATAGCTCATAATGTACATGCTGACCTCTCATGACACTCTCAAATAATCTTAGAATGTGTGTATGAGCCTAGTTCTTATCAAGAACTAGCTTTTCTCTCTTCTTCATTAAACTACGAAAAATTGTTTAGAGCTGGCTTATAAATGACCCACTGCGGGTGCCCTTAGCAATGTACATCCAGCTGGTACTTGGAAGGTCACCATTGCTTTCTTCACATTGTTAAAGTTTATCAAGTACTATAGCATTTTTGTTTTATTTAGTAATTAGTGTCCAATCATGGACTAATTAGGCTTAAAAGATTCGTCTCGTAAATTACTCTCTAACCATGTTTTTAGTTTCGTAAATAGTTTACATTTAGTACTTCATGTATATGTCTAAATATTCAATGTGACAGATGACGGTTAGGAGCAGGGTGTTGCATAATGGAGACAAATGCGGACCTAGCCTTGAACAAAAGTTTAGCTATGTCTTGTTTAGTTCACCCTGAAAACCAAAAAGTTTTCAAGATTCTCCGTCACATCAAATCTTGTGGCACATGCATGAAACATTAAATATAGACGAAAACAAAAACTAATTACACAGTTTAGCTGTAAATCACGAGACGAATCTTTTGATCCTAGTTAGTCCATGATTAGATAATATTTATCACAAACAAACGAAAGTGCTACAGTACCAAAAACTTTTCACTTTTCGGAACTAAACAAGGCCCTAGCCTCATTTAGCACATCGCAGTCTAGTCTCATCAACTTGCCAACTTGGTATGTGGCGTTAATTCCCCTCCAATAATTAGAGTTCAGACATGTGCTCTCATCAACTTGCCAACTTGGTATGTGGCGTTAATTACCCTCCAATAATTAGAGTTCAGACATGTGCTGATATGCACCATCTAGTCTAATCTGCTACAGAGATAAAGGGAGACCATCATTTTTTGCTATCTTGGACACTAATCCCTCTCCCTTTTTAATTGTGGTCATTGATGTATGTACCACATGTTTGACTCGATTTGTAGAAAATATATGCAATATTTGTATCTCCAAATAAATTTGTTAAAAAACTAGATTCAAAGATCTTTCTAATAATACTAATTATATATTATAAATATTAATATTTTTTATTATATAATTGCCGGCAGTTGTTTTCTGGAAGCGCAAGCGACAATTAAAAAGAAACGGAGGGAGTATATCTGTGGCCTTATTTAGTTTGTAAAAATTTTTGGGTTTAGCTACTTTATCGCTTTCGTTTATTGATTTCCAACTATACACTAACTACGCTCAAAAAATCGTCTCTTAATTATAGACAAACTATGTAAATAGTTATTATTTTATCTATATTTAATACTTTATATGTGCGTCTAAAGATTTGATGTTTCGAGAAATCTTAAAAAATTTTGGAAAGTAAACAAGTCACTACTCACCGTAGTACTACAGTTACCCGATAAGGCAATACTGTAACTCAAGAAAGTTGTGTTCTGCGTAGAATTTTTTTTTATTTTTAGCCCATTTTTAAAACAAATTTCAATTTTGACACGCTTTTGAAAAAATTTTCAAAACTAGGCCGTTTGGCCCCGCCACCATACATGGCGGGGCAAAATCACTGCACTCCGCCATGCATGGTGGCGGGGTACACCCTGCCACGTCAGCGCTGCATGTCCCTGTGTGCTGACGTGTAACCCGCCGTGGATCATGGCGGGGTATGGGGACCCCGCCGTGGATCATGGCGGGGTACGCCCGCGCCCTACTTAGTCGGCCGAACGGCCATCTTCCTCTCATTTCTCTCCCTCTCTCACCCCGAGGGTCTCTCTTTCTCTCCCTCTCTCACACCCGAGCTCCGCTCTTCTCCGGTGCCCCTTCGCGTTGTCCTTCACCCCCATTGCCCCGCCTCGGTGCCCCTCTCCGCTGCGTATTCCCCACCTCATCGTTGTTCACGGTTGTATTCCCGGCCACCCCTCGTTTGGAGAAGGTAAATTTCTTACAACCTTTACCTTTTCATTGTTTAGATAACTTCAATTGTTTATTTTTAGTATGTTTAGTAAATCTTTTGTTACGTTACTTTGTTTAGTTATGTGATTTGTGTTTAATTATTTTCGCGTATTTAGATGGAGGACTCGTATCGTGAGTCGATTTGGCGAAAAAAGGGTCGTCCTAGAGAGTTGTACCCCGATGTGTCTTGCAAGGATGCCCCCGTGCCTCCAGAGGAACCTATTCCTAACTGTGATTGTGGACATCCGGCACACGTGAGCCAGTCGACACATCCGGATACTGCGGCACGTTGCTTCTATACTTGTTATAGTTATAGCGTAAGTCACTGTGCCCTTTGTTTTTCTTATTAGTTTTTTATATTTTTATTCCCAATGAGACAATTGATACTCTTTTGTAGCCCTACTTCTGGTGCTTTTTCTTCTAATGGATCGACGGGCCGGACAAGTTTGACCCTAGAATTCTGCTTTTCTATCCCGGCGTTGATCATTGCAAACGTGAGTTGTTTACTCGCTGGGTTTCGCCCCCCCTAACCCTCCTCCTATGACGGATGAAGAGAAGGCCGTCGCCTCTGCACGGCGGCTCGAGGATCCTCCAAAGTGTCATTGCGGAGAACAAGCCGTGATAAATCCACGGAATGAACTAGAGTTCATTTGTCCTCTGCGGCGTGAAGTAAGTTTTAGGGTCAATCTTAAAATTTCAGTTCGTTTATGTGTGTTCTAATGTGTTCTTTTTGTAGGATCGTGGTTTTCGAAAGTGCCGTTTCGCGGAGTGGATCTATGGTCCAAAGAGCCATTGGCCAGAGCCTGAGAAGCAGGAGGAGGTTCCAGAGTGGAAGAAGAAGCGGAGGTCTATTGCGCCTCCCGTGATGTGCAAATGTGGTGTTGAAGCTAGCTACGGCCTAGTTCCTTCAGGTCTTGGGATTGGCCACTTCTGTGGCCACATGATCGACTATGATGAGGTTTGCTATGACTGTGCACATTTAGTACTACTATACTCATATATTTGTTTTTGTACGCTAACTTTGTATTCTTATATTTCCCGTAACAGAGCACTCAGAAATGCAAATGGGAATCATCTGATGATGTGTTTAAGTTCAAAGATGAGTATAAGGCAAGAGTAGCAGTTCGCAAGACGAGAGGTTATCCTGCAAACTACGTCACTGATTTTGTGAAGGACCATAAGAAGAAAATGCTTGCATTCGCGCAGGAGTTGCGTGTTCGTAACCCTGCGAGTATTGCATGGAAGAAGTGGTCCGAGGAGAGGGAAAAGGAGATAGAGGAGTACCGTTCAAGGAAGGCTGAAGAGGATGCAAGGAAGGCTGCGGAGGAGGCTGAGAGAGCTGAGATGCAATGCTTGAACGATACTATTGCCTCATTATGTGCTAGTGAGTCATTTAATTTTTGAAAGTGAAATTGTTTGTTTCTCTGAAATGAATATGTTATTAATTATTTAAATTTTGTACTTACAGAGATTGGATGCACCGGGAACTGGCAAGCAGATGTGGGCCGTGCTAAGTACGCGGAGAATATGATATTAGGGCGGGACGCTGCAGTTGGTGGCACCGCTAGCCGTCCGATTGTGGTCGAAGAGGAGGCCGAGGCGGAGGAAGATGACGACACCGGAAGGATAGGCGACCTCATTCGTCTTGCCGAGGAATTGGGGTACCCTCAGGACGAGCATGACTATGAAATGGGAAGGATAGGCGACCTACTTCGTCTTGCAGAGGAGGGTGAGGCGTCAGGACCGATGCCTCTCGGTGCCTTAGAGGAGGGTGAGGTTGCATACCACAACCAGAAGACATCGGTCTACGAGTCATGGTGGCCAACAGACATGACCGAGGAAGAGGGACAGTTATACTCTCAGGCGGCAGAAGAGGCGGAGGCAGCTTACTACGAGAGACAGGCTAGTGAGGCAAAGGCAGCGGAGGCGAGCATGGGTAAGGAGGCTGTAGTGGACGATTGGGAGTCCGAGGACGAGTTGCTTACGCAGTGGTGCACGCAGTTTGATTGATGTGGTAATGTATGTGAGTTGCTTAGGGATGAGACTTTTGTACTTTGAAACTTGTCATGTAATAATTTGTATTCCGACGTATTTCAATTTAATCGCTCCTCGCCAAAGTCCACAGCTGTCAGAATGTTTAACTAACATAACAATTTAAAAAGATTTTCTAATATGTTAAACTAATATAACATTTAAAAGTTTTGTTTCTTGCATGTTTACTAGCTAGTTATTTGTGTAATATTTAAAAAGAAATAGATGAAGTCTCTTTGAGTAGTACCATGTAAGGTAGATGGGGTTCTGGCCATTTTCTGGCTACCCCACCATGGCTGGGGGCGGGTTAGGGGTACCCCGCCATGGGGCATGGCGGGGTACCCCTAACCCACCCCCAGCCATGGCGGGGTACCCAGAAAATGGCCAGAACCTTTGCTGCACGTTCTTTGTTTGGTTTTTGTTAACCGATTGTCCTGGTTCGCAGCTGGTTTGGCAAGACAGAGATTTTTTCGTAAATACCAAAGATACTTTAGAACGAACAACTAAAATAATTCTCACTAATGCTTAAAAAAGGCACATCAAATATCTAGAAATATGTCACAGTTACCAACGTGCTGGAAATAACAATATGTTGCAGGTACTACATGACAAGTCCCAACTGCTAAACATGTCTAAACTAATCATCGCCAGGGGTGTAGCGGTTTCGCGGCTTCCGTCGCCTCCTAGGATTGGTAGGCACCACGTTGCTTGTCCACCCCACGTCCGTGCGGTCTCGCCGCTGCCTCTCTCGCTGCCGCCTATGGACACGGTCCGTCTCCTGTGTGGACGAAGTACCCTGCAAACAAGTACCCTAATGAGCAATTTTAAATTTTGAATCATGCAAATATAGAAAAGTAAAAGCACAGTATAGGCACCTGGTGCTCGACGTGTCTGTACTCCTCCTGTGTGTACTCCACCCCCTGTGTGTACTCCTCCGGTGTGTACTCCACCCCCTGTGTGCCAATAGGAGCACCGCCTAGCTGTGAGGTACCCATCTCCTCGTGACCGGTGAACTCCCACTGTAACTCGTCGTCGTCGTCGTCGCCACTAGTCGTGGAGTACTGAAGGGCCTCGTCCTCATCGTCCACGTCCGCTGGACCCTTCCCTGTGTACTGCGGAGTACGTACAGAGGAGGAAGCGGCCCTAGCCGAAGTAGCTCTGGTGGACATCGAGGCCGTCTGGCTCCTAGACAACATGGGGTGCAACGGAGGCTCATATGTCGTGTCTGTACAGCTCAGCTTAGCCGCTAACTTCTTGCAGCCCTTTTTGATTTTCTGCAGGATAAAATGACAACATGCATTATTCAGTTGTAATTGCTTTGTAATAATGAATTATTTTATCGAAAGTACCTTGACAAAGCTGCGAAGAGGGTTGCTCTTGTCGTCTCTACTCCGGAATAGTTGCCTACTAGCTTCCTCGGAGTAGTTAGACAACTGTTGTGACTACAACATCACACACAACATTAACTCGATCATTTGGACAACTGTTGTGCCATAAACATCAAATAATACATGAAAGTCCAAGGTACTTACCACATATCTATTTAAGGGGGCCCTAAGAACCTGTTTGTCAACCCTTTGCGCCTCGTCGAACGCATCGGCGATGTCATCCTCAGCACCCTCATCTGCAGGGGTGTTGGTGTACGGCACCATGATATGAGTCCTCGTACTCCGGTGCAGCCACTGTAGGTACTCAATCCATCTGGCCGGGTCGTGCGGTGGTAGTGAGTTGACGAGGGGAACCTGCCTGTGATACCAAGTCTGCAAATGTGCATCGTGCCTGACCGCCCAATCCTTTTGCGTGGACCGAAACCTACGATCAATCCTGCAAAAATATATTGCATTAGCAATGAGCCAGTTAATGGAAACAAATAAAGTGCCATCATACCTATGCAGCTCAGCGTTTGTGGAATACAGCGGTGGAATCCCCTGCAGCCTCCCGAACTGTCTGTAAACCCTGCAAGGGTAGTGCATCTCGACCACGTGGAAGAAGATCAGTGGGCCATCGTAAAGCCAATCGCTATCCTCCTCCTCGCAGCGTGGACTAAGGTACCCCTCTAGCTCCCACCGAGACCACGGTGACCATGTGACCTGCAAAATTTGTAAACTTATTTTTAGTATTTCAAAATAAAACGCATTAATAGTGCATTTAGTACTAAAAGTGAATTGAACTTATGTAGTTGTGTGTCAAAACGTCTAGCTCGTCAGTGTACTGTCTGTACCTCCTGTCTGCCTCGCCCCTGACTACCTTAGCATCTGTCCAGAGAAAAAGGGTGGCGGGTCCAACATCTTCATGCACCCGTACCTGCAAGTATCACAAACATAATGTCACAAATGCCTTAAGTGTTATGAACAAATCGAAATAGCAAATGCACTTACAGGCAAACCCGGAGGTTTAGTGGGCCTTCCAACTGGAAAACGCTCCCAAATCCAAACCTGAAGTAGATATGAGCAGCCACCTAGGTTTCCATTCGATGACTGGCGACGACAGGCCTGGCAAAGCTGACGGTATGTCCATGCAAGCACCGCGGTACCCCAACTGTAGCCGGCAATGTTCTCCAGTGGCTGCATAAGGATCCTCAGGAAGATTCAGCTGATGCTGTCTCCTGAGGAATCAGGGAACAAGAAACCCCCCAAGAAGTGCCACAACCACACCTTTGCATACATCTCCACCTCATGATCTGGAGCATCAGGCGGTGGTCCTGCACCAAAGTTCTGCGTAATCCAAGACGTCGAGACTCCTGAGGTCTTCCTGCAATTACAAGTAAACCAATATTGTATAAGTATAGATGTATCTAAAATGGTTGTATTAGTAATTTCAATGGGACTCAAATATGAACTTACTTGGTGCCTTTAACTTCAGCATCTGATGGCCGCCTGCCACAAAACTCCTGTACCAAGTCTAGCCAAGTAGACTCATCGACGACCCCAGTCACCGGATGACCAGACAAACTCAAACACAATATCATCTTCACATCCTGCAATGTGATAGTCATTTCTCCACAAGGTGTGTGGAAGGTGTGCGTCTCTGGTCTCCACCTGCATCGTTATAATATTGTGTATATCAATTATTTGAGGGCACATATTTAACAAACAAATTAAAGTAATGTAAAATGTTATGTTACCTATCAACAAAAGCAGTAAGAACTGCAGGGTCTAGAGTGGGAAGTCCACTGTTGTAGACCCGGACGATCTCAAGAAAGCCTGCACGACAAATGTACGGCGCGTATCGCTCGTTCCAGCTGTGTACGTGGTGCGTGCGACCACGAAGCACACACAACAGCCTCTGTTGCTCTGACAAGGCCTTGGCCCGGTGGTCCTTGTCGTAGTCCGCCTCAATGAGGCTAAAGCGGGGATGAGGTGCCCGCGCCGCCATCGTAGCCCGCCTGTTTCAAAAATAAAAGAAACAACATTAGTACAATTAATAACATTAGTAATAAGACAAAGCAAGTAAATTTGACGACAAATAACATAAATGCATGTTTACTAAGAATTTTGACAAGCACAAAGATTAATAAACAAACTCTTGTCTACCCCTCCTATGAAATCTAGCGTTATGACCAGGTTTCTTGCAAATGCTGCATAGGTTCTGCGCACGTTCTTCGTTGAAGTCACCGCCACCATACATGTCATCGCCATAACCTTTCATATTGTCCATATCGCCTTTCAGTCGCTTCTTCTTCCTCCTTCCCTTCCCTACCTTTCTTAGGTCCGGATAAGGCACGTAGTCCTCACCATTATATGGAGGCCACTGCGACTCGTCAAGGTACGGCTCGAAGCTATTCTCCCAAACATTTTGGGTGTTGGCACGGAGATACAAGGGTGACATGTATGGTTCAAGTGTATGGTCAAAACCTCTAAGCCGACAAGACGTAATCATGTGTGAGCAAGGGGCATGCATGATCTGAGGTACGTTGCAACTGCATTCTACTTTTTCAAGATCCACACGGTACGTTCGCCCACCAAATCGTTCGCCGCCAAGGTTTGTGCCCCCTCTAGCTCGTACGCTAAAAACAAGTCTATCTCGTCCATAGGCCTCGCCAACCTGTTGCTTGGACAACTCCTCAGCCTCCTGCAAATATTCGTGTGCAGCCTTCCCCCATCTTCCAAGCTCCTCTTCATTCCTCAGGGCTAGGCCATACCGCGTAACAAAATATTCATTGCACTTCTTAAAAGAGAACTCAACAATACCGGACACTGGTAGAGATCGAACGCCTTTGAACACACGATTGAAAGACTCAGAGGAGTTTGTTGTCATTATGCCATACCGAAACCCACCCTCATCATATGCTAATGCCCACTTCGCTTTATTTTCCATCTGCTGATCTAACCATGCCTTGCCCGCTCGGTTCATCATCTTCTGTAGTTCCGCCATTGTCTCCTTAAACTCGTGTTCCGTACGTTTATTACAAAGTTCCTTTAACTTGTCTGCCACCTCCTTCTTCCGTTGACGGCGCCAGAAATTAGCGGCAAAATGCCTCATGCACCAACGGTGCACTAGGGGTGGGTGCCCATCAATGTGTTCACCGGCAGCATTAAGAATTCCAATGTGACGGTCCGATATCAAACAAATGGTGCGAGAAGGACCAAGGACGTGAAGACGGAGCAGACGCATGAACCATGACCACGAATAATTGTTCTCCCCCTCTACCAAAGCAAAAGCCAGTGGCACAATTTGATTCTCCGGGTCTACAGCAGCAGCCATCATCAATGTACCTCTGTATTTGCCGGTGAGGAATGTGCCATCAACTAGAACAACTGGCCGGCAATACTGAAATGCATGCTTACACTGATCAAAATACCAGAACACACGGTACAGAATATGCCTCAACGGGTTCTGAAGATAAAACCCTCCTGTGTATACGAACCATCTCATGCCAGGGTTGAAGTGTTGCATTGCACACAAAATGCGTGGAACCCTGTTATAGGCTTCCTCCCAACTACCCCAACGAATTGCCAGGGCAATTTGCTTTGCCTGCCATGCCTTTCCATATGTTACCTCATACCCAACAAAAGTGGCTATGGTCTCCTGCAAGAAAGACACCGATACGTCGTTGTCCGCATCTACAAGACCCAATATACGGTGAGCAAGGTACCGAGCCGTCAACTGGGGATGGTACCGTTTGCCCTTGTTAGTCTGGCATCTGTGCGGCTGCTCCACTAAAGTTACTTTCCACTTCCCATCACTCGACCGTTTCCGTGCATTCAACTTCCACGTGCACGGGAACCCTGCCTTGCATACTATTTGAAATTTTACCTCCTTGTCGGAATGCCGAACCGTGTACGGCCTATGATGATACACAGCATAGTCCTGAAGGAACAACTTCATCTCAGACATCGTATTGAAAAGGATTCCCTTCCTGAGTATTACATTTTCATGGTTGTACAATGATTCCTTACAAATCTGCAAACCCGTGTCACAAACCACCATATGCGACATGCTGACATCCATATAATTTGGAACACCAGTAAAGGGCAAGCCAGCCTCCCTCAGCTGTGTAAGCTCTGCCGATGTATAAGAGGGTGGTGCAACGTAAGGTTCCGCCTCTCTAACCCGACCCCATCCTTCATATTCCTCTCCATCACCTAGATACCCTGTGGCTAAATTGCCCTGAGTCCGCGTTGCATGAAGTACCTCAAGCGGAACTCCTGAGGCCATGCCACGAACCGGTGCACACATGTCAGGTGAACCTACTTCCTCATTTTCTGATTCCTGAGAATCAGAGCAAACATCATCACCAATCATTTCATCCTCTGCCGCCTCATTCTCCTCTTGTTCAAACTCGTCTACATCAAAATCATTTCTTATTTGACCAACTGGAGGAGATTGAACCCGCTCCTGCGTCCAATTACCATCCAAGTCCATACTCTCCATAGTTTGTTGGACATGCACACCACAATCACCACCGTCGTCGAAGGACGGCTCCTCATTCTCAACAGTCTCCAACACCAACTCAGCCATGCCTACATTCGAACCGTGGATGACCCTATTGTATTGGGACCACTCAGCTTGGTTACACAAGTCCATCATCACATAGTGTGCCCTATTCTTTCCAACATCAAACCTACCCTTTAGTGTGAAAGCATCGCCAAACTTCAAACTCAAACGCTCACATAGATCACTGAAACAAGGGGGACCATCAAACCATTCCAAATCCTCGGACATATCCTCAAACTGACAATCCTCTCTCCTAACACTTCCTCCGTAAAAAACTCTTACACCGTAATCCATCTACAAAACGATTTGATATCCGATCAACAACTAAGAATTATGGTACTACTAAATAATTAATAACTAACTAACTAAATACATTAATACCTAACTTACTAACTAATTAATAACTAACTAAGTACAGTAATACCTAACTTACTAACTAATTAAGACATAAGTAACTTAGTAACTAAATTATTAACTCTAATAATATTAACTAACTAACTAACTACAAAAAGTCTAACTAATAAAAATAACTAACAATACTAAATAAATAAATAATAAATAAATAACTATCAAAAACTAAATTAAGTAACAATATAAAATAAGAAAATTATATACAAAGAAAAAAATTTATACCTTCACTGCCGGCCAGAGGAAGGGGGCACAAGCCCGGGCGACCACCAATGTCGCCGGAGTGAGGGGGCAGAGGGCAGGGCGCCCTCCAAGGCCGCCAAGGCAGGGGGCGTGCCGGGCACGGCCACCCCCACCACCAAAGGGGCGCGCGGCGGCCGCGGTGCGGGGCAGCGCGCGGCGGGCGGGGCGGGCGCGGCGGGCGCGGCGGCGCACGGCGGGCTCGGCACGGGGGCGGGGCGCGGCACGGCTGTGGGCGGGGCGAGGGTGCGGCGCCGGGCGAGTGGAGACTGCGGGCCGAGGGGGGTGCGGGGCTGGGCCCTTTTGTCAGGCCAGGGGTACCCCGCCATGATGCGCGGCGGGGTAGGGTAAACCGCCATGATCCGTGGCGGGGTACCTTTGGCCACGTGCCCCGCCACGTGTCCAACACGTCAGTTTTCGTTCCGTTGACCGTGCCACGTCACCACCCATACCCCGCCACCATGCATGGCGGGGTTCGGTGATTTTGCCCCGCCATGCATGGTGGAGGGGCCAAACGGCCTAGTTTTGAAAAATTTTTCAAAAGCGGACTAAATTTAAAATTTGTTTTAAATTTGGGCTAAAAATAAAAAAATTTCTCTGCGTACTGCATTGGGATGTTTGGAGCTTCGTGATTTCCTTGGTTTCTTGTGTTGAACTTTATTCATGAGAAGCTGGAATATTAATATATTTCTTTTTCTAAAAAAAATACTAAAACTACCATATGTTTGCCAAATATAATTAAGATAATTTTATATTTTCTATTTCCACCTTCTTTTCCAATCTGCTCTTATAAAACGACGTAGAAACCTAACGATCGATTATTATTATCAACATCTTTCCTCCACAGTTTATAAAATGGTCGAAATTTTTTTCTTCATCTTCTTTGTAATCAACAACATAGGCTTAGGTCTTACTAGTATAGAGAAGCTCGCGGTTCGTATAACCTATTTGCACAAGCATTTTTGAGAACCGTCAGTGCTAGACGCCAATAAAAATGGATTTTTCCACTAGCGGTGCGGTTGACTGAGAACTGTGGAAAATGATTTCCACCGTTGTTTCAATTAAGACAACTGCCTGTGGGGATTGATTTCCACAGGCGGTTCAGTTAAGCCAACCGTTAGTGGAAATATTTGTCCAGAAAATATAAACTGAGTTTCAAAAATAAGAAAAAAAAAGTTATTTCCACCACTGCCTGTGGTGATTGATTTCCACAGGCGGTTCAATTAAGCCAACCGTTAGTAGAAATGTTTGTCCAGAAAATATAAACTGAGTTTTAAAAATAAGAAAAAAAGTTAATCATATGGAAGTCCCGGCAACCAATCAAATTTGAACTTGCAACTTTAGCATAGCCTCTTTTACCACTCCACTTATCACTCACTTATGTTTTTATTAAAGTTTGGTTCCCCACATATTATTCTAAATTGAGCATACATTTATTGTTTGAGGTCCTAAACAAATTAAAATGAAAAAGTTGTCAACTATAAAATTTCATAATCTTTCAAGATCTACAACGTTTATATTTGTAATTTCTCTATCCAAGATCGTTTACAAAATTTACATTTCAAATTTGAAAAATTCTAAATACGCCTTCCAACATCTTATAAAACATCCGATGTGACACTCAAAAACTTTTCATTCGTCAACAAGGCCTATATTTAAGATGCAAGGAATATGATGTCTTTCTTGAAAAGATTAGGAACAGCTGGTGCCAGTCACATGGATGTCTGCATCCACACCTTCCAGTCAAAAGCCGACAAGAGACAGATGGATATGGATGCTGAGTCGATTAATTAAAGCAGGATTTTGACACCGTAGCACTTTCGTTTTTATTTGACAAACATTGTTCAATCATGGAGTAACTAGGCTTAAAAGATTCGTCTCGTGATTTACATGTAAACTATATAATTAATTATCTTTTTTATTTATATTTAATGTTGCATATGTATGCCGTAAAATTCGATGTGATAGAGAATCTTGTAAAGTTTTGGATTTTTAGGTGTATCTAAACAAGTCCTGGCCGGTCTCACCCACACCCACACCCACACGCACACAAACACACCACACCCCATTCTAGCCGCGCGGGGGCGTCTCAGAGCTCTGCAGCCATCCATGGCGGAAGTCTTAGCTGGATTGCTCACTTCCGCCGTCGTCGGCGTTGCCAAAGATAAGCTGGCCTCGGTCATCGCGGAGAAGGCCAACTTTCTGTGGAATTTCGAGGACGACCTGGAGGACATGATGGCTGTTCTGGAGACCATCTCAGCGGCTCTCCAGGATGCCGAGAGGCGGTCGGTCAAGGAGAAGCTGGTGCTGCTGTGGCTGAAGCGGCTCAAGAACTCAGCCTTGGACATCTCCGACATGCTCCAAGACTACCAAGACACTAGCAAGCAGTTAACTGCAAAGGTGAGTAGTTACGCATCCTACTACTATCTTCATTTCCTTTGCAACTGAGGACATGGATCGTGGGGGTTAATTAATTATTAATTGGACACTCTTATTTTGGACCGGATCTGGATCTCCAAACACCTGCTAATCGATCTCGAGCGTATTCTGTAGATCAGATCTGTATGAAGAGTGTGTGACACTCTGATTTAGTGTCTTATCAGGTGCACCAAACTTTAGATGAATTAGTTTGGGATTTATTGAAAATAAACTAGCTGCCTTTTTTATTTACAGAAAATGCAAAAACACCTTTATGAGTCCTCAAAGGAAGTCACAGAACTCGATATTTAACAAAGCATGTATAGTATGAAAAATAAAGTTATTATATATTTATGAGTAATTATTTTTCTTCTTTATAATGCAGAAAATATCTGTCAAAGTTTTATTTTTACTTGATATATACCTCGTAGGATATTATCGTATTATTGCCAATATTAACTTACTATATTATATATTATGCAAGTTATGAACATCCAAAAATAAATTGCAGTTTTAAAATTTTCAAAAAGAATAATACATACATATAAATAGGTATGTAACATTCCTCCCTATTTTCCCATAAATATCGAATAGCTTATTTCTCCCATTACACACACGAACATATTTGTTAGTCTGTAATGAAGTTTATAATTTTTTTTCAAAAGTTTTCGTATATGCAATTGGAATCTCTATCATTGCAGCATCTTCATTAATAAAATATAAGTTAGAACTGCTACTGTGAGATATAGATTGCAAATACATATACCAAAAATGTTCGTAAACATTTTATGAGTTTTACACAAGATGGAACAATGTACATGATTTATGAATCCACGAATTCATTCTCAAACTCAACTTAATTAAAAATATTAGAAAAGACAATTTTCTGATATTTTTGGGACAAGCTATGAAAATATCTTTAAGATAGGTGGTTTCAGTATGTGAGATGTCTGTGAGAATCACTTCATTTCGATGTGCATTTAGATAAAATGTGTGCCTAAAATTGATTCATAGCTACAGCACACCCATCGATTATTTAATTAATCCAGTCATATGTCTACAGTTTATACCTCTTATTGTTGAGTTTCTTTAGTCTTAGCCCAACCATGCTCATAGTTTGGGAAGGTGATGCATGACCATGAGGATTACCCAGAAGTTGGAATGATGTTTTGATAACCTAAGACAATAGATTGCAATACTAATTATATTCACCTTTTTCTCTACAAATGTTCTTATTTGTATAAGTTTAAGTTAGAAAGCAGGGCCAATAATGGGCCCCTTAATTTAAAATATCTAGCCAATTCCTACTTCAGTTTATGGTAAGAGACTAGAGAGTAGGTTACACATTTCCAATGAGATACAAGTTATAAGTTTATATTGTTTGTTGCCTCTTTGCTTTGGGTGTAACTTCATACTGAGAAACACATGAAATTCTTACAGGTGCCTGGTGTGCTCTCATGTCTACCCATTGCGTGTAAGAAGACTAATGTGGCTAGTAGGATGAAGAGTATTAGAGAAGAACTGGGGAAAATCAATAAAGAATTTCGTGATTTTAAATTTTCAAATGGTGGGACTACCAATTCTGTTGACCAGTTTGATGACGTTCGCGAAACATCATCATGTCTGCCTAACGAACCAATAATAGGGAGAAATATAGAAAAGCAGGAAATCATAAACTTGCTAGCAGCAGGTACAAATAAGGAAGAGACATTGATTGTTGCTATCTATGGCCTTGGAGGTATGGGCAAGAGTACTTTAGCACAACAAATTTATAATGATGCACATTTCAAGAAGTATGATCATCGTATATGGGTTTATGTGTCCCGGGATTTCAGTTTAAGGAAAATTGGAAGCTCTATAATTTCTCTGCTACCAATAGAAGGAGGCCATCAAAACAGGGACACGCTGGAGGCGATAAATCAGTGCCTTAATACCCAGCTCCATGGCAAGAAGGTTTTGATTGTTTTAGATGACTTATGGGAGGAGAAGGATGCTGAGTTGGGGAAACTGAGAAGAATGCTTCACGTTGGCAAGAAGGACAGTATGATAGATGTCATAGTAACCACACGCAATGAAGACATTGCAAGGAAAGTTTCCACTAGTGAACCGTACAAGCTTCAGCCTCTGAAAGATGCTACATGTTGGGAAATAATTAAGAGAACTAGTAAGTTTGAACAAGAACATAACCAGGAAGGATTCAAGCAGATAGGATTGGATATTGCAAAGAAATGTGGTGGTGTGCCATTAGCAGCTCAAGCAGTTGGCTACCTGCTACAATCCAAGCAACTGTCTAAATGGATAGAAATAAACAACAGTGATATCTGGAATGAATATTCTGAGGATGATGTTAGTGTTCTTCCATCCTTGAAGCTAACTTATGAAAGGATGCCACCACAACTAAAAGTATGTTTTTCCTACTGCGCCATATTCGAAAAAGGCCACAACATCACAGAGGATGATTTGATTCACCAGTGGATTGCTCTTGATTTTATCAAGCCATCCATGGGGAAGAAATACATCAGGCAACTTTTGGGGATGTCCTTCCTTCAGGTTTCAAAGTCGCCCTGGGTATGTATGAGTATATATAACTGCCAAAATAATATTCTCTGCTATTCTTGTACTACTCGCATTTTGCCAAAATAATATTCTCTAGTCGTCTAGGCATTTGACTTACAAGTAATAACCTAGATAAAGTATATATAATTGTTATTAATTAATGTAAATAAATTTTTGAATCATTAGTGCTTGAGTCTTTAAGTAAATATTTTACCAAAACAAAACACATTATTTATCTCTCACACATACATGTGTACATGATCTGTAAGATGTCCCAAGCTGTATTTTTTACTTTAATCAAAATTATATTATATATATATATATATATATATATATATATATATACACACACACACACACGTATAAGTGGTAATCTATAAATATACATATCCTTTATGGTTTTTCAAACATTTTCTTGTAACAGAAAATGTTGACCACTTAAATGTAGATTTGATGGGATATTTTAGATTTCTTTAATATTGACAAAAGTGTTATGTAAATTTAAGGGTTTACATTTATTACCTTTCATAATACCAGGGGTAATTAGATGCAACTTTAGGTTTACATAAGATCAACTTTCTTAATTGAATAGATAAACTAAATGAAATGGCTATATTATTATCAATGGTGATTTTAGTCTACGGAATATATAGATATACTACATGTTTCTAATTCGTTTTATAATTTCTAGGGTTTACCTTTAATGTTTTTCTATGGGCTTCATGAGGATTAGCTTGGAACCTCTATTAATGACTTCTAGTTTGAGTTTCTACGATATAAGCTCTGGTTGCATCATGGTATAATAATCATTTCACACACACACACACACACACACACACACACACACACACACACACACACACACACACATATATATATATATATATATATATATATATATATATATATATAACATACATTTTAGTCAAAATGTATAAATTTATTTATAATTGCAGCATATGAAATTTATTTACGTGGGATATTAATATAGCTTAAAGGGGATTATTAGTGTCATAACTATACAATTTACTAAGTGACCATTTTTCCATGCTTGTTATGCTATTAAAATAAATATTTATTAGAATATATGCATGTTTACTTGGTCTACACAATGGTATATTGTTGGGGGAGCCCATATGGAACATGAGCCAACTCCCTCTTGAAGACGCCCAATAGAATTTATAGTGTAGTAGTTGAAGATAAATCAAAGGCCATGATGAAAATTTAGAGGCTGTGATGAAAAGTTGGAGGGCGAGGCATCATGAAAATTAGTTGGAGGCTATGATGAAAAGTCATAGGTTGAAGTACCATGAAGATCAGTCGAAGGCTGTGATTCAGAGGTCAAGCACTGCGAAGATCAGTCAGGGGCTATGATAAAAAGTCATAGGTCCAGGCACTATGAAGATCAGTCGGAGGTTACGAAACAATGGCGAAGGCAGAGGCACAATCCTCCCGAGCAGAGATTCTGAAGCAACATCACAGGTGGAGGCACGAGCCTCCTAGGCGGAGGTCATGAAGCAACGGCGAAGGCGGAGGCAATCTAAGCAGAGGCCTACATATCTTCGCCAGTTTAGAAAGGGAGTTTCATGGTGCCGCCCCTTTGGGTCAAAGGCGGACCTCCCGTGGGCCTACAGCTAAGGCCCATGAAGCAAGGGTGGTGGAGGAGGAGAGTACCTATATTGCCTCTAGAGATATGTACAAGTATAGGAATATTCTAGGAATGTACCATAGCTGTCAAAGGAAAAAGTGTAATATAGCACCCGAGCGAACAATGCCCTATAAAAGAGATAACTAGGCTCTACATAAGGGAGGATGGCGTGTAATTCAAAACCCCCTAACTATTGCCTCGGTAATTATGTGAACTCCATTTTTGTATCTGTGCCTCCACTAGTTGAAGGTCTCTGCCCCAGAGCGGAGCCTTCGACCACCAGTGTCGCGCTGCTATCTCCTCTCCCACTCTGACTTAGCAAACCCTAACGAGCTTTCTCCTCGGGCTTCACCTTGGGACCTTCTACCTAGGGCCTCTATCGGGATACCTCATCCAACCGGTCTTAGTCCAGGACCTTTGTCTTGGGATCTCCGTCGGAGACCTCCGTTAGGGGACCTCTGCCTCTCACCCTCTATCGGGACCCCTATTTCCCAACAAATATAGCATTATCTTACTCTTAACTTAACAACTATAGAATTTTGTAATTTAAAAATATACATTGTACTTTATGGATAATAAACTATTTGATATGATTTGAGATGTATTTTTGTTTTTATTTATGATGAATGAAGTGGATAATTTAGATACAAATAAAAATGTGTTTCTTTACATTTTCTTTCAAAATGGAATATATAGTTAATTTGAATGCAACATAGGCATTGGATTGTATTAATGACAAAGGTGGGTGATTTATGTATAAATTTAGTGGGTTATTCTTAATTACCCTCGGTAATGCATGGTGGATACATGTGATTTAGATAAAAAAATTACTAGGAGGTCACTCTATGCATTATCTAAAATGGCAGAGTTGGGTAATTTTGTTATATGAAATAGAATAGACTATTATGATTGTAGACTATCAAATTAAATACAAGGTATTTCTAGTAACTGTATAAATTTATAGGATTTATTTTTTTCTAAAGCATCTTCTTAGAATTAACGTGAGGCCTCGGTTGGAGCCACTAATTAGTAATGGTATGATAATATGTTGTCAGTTCTTAACGCACTATTTTTTAGGAAATGCTTCTGTTATAATGGTCTTACGTTGCTTTCTGTCACTAATGGAGTATGTTGAACTTTTAATATCAGGCTTTTGGAGAGCATATGGCACGGTACACCATGCACGACTTGATTCATGATCTAGCAACATTAATCATGGCAGATGAGTTAATTGTTTCAGACGTCGCATCGAAGAGCAATAACACACATGGCCAGAAATATTGTCGCTATGCATTGGTTACAAAGTATGACCAGGCACAGGCGACAAAATTATCATATATTTTGCCGTCCAAGGTGAGAGCACTTCATTTTTCAGATTGCAATAAGCTGGATGTCGCTAATGGGGCATTTTCATTCGCAAAGTGTTTGCGCATTTTGGATTTCAGTGGATGCTCTAGTGTACAGTTGCCAGCCTCTATTGGTAAACTTAAGCAGCTGAAGTATCTCTTTGCTCCAAGAATGCAAAATGATGTTCTCCCGGAATATATCAATGGGCTAGCAAAACTGCAGTACTTAAACTTGAAAGAATCTTCTCGCATTTCTGCACTACCAGAGTCAATTGGCAAGCTCTCCGGGTGTCTGGAATTTCTGGGTTTATCTGGTTGCTCTGGCATATCAGAACTGCCAGCATCATTTGGTGATTTGAAATGTATGATGTATCTTGACATGTCAGGTTGTTCTGCGATAAAAGAACTCCCAGACTCAGTTGGTCATCTCACAAATTTGCAGCGCCTTGAGTTATCTGGATGCAATAGTCTAAAAGCGATACCTGAATCTTTGTGTGGCCTCACACAACTCCAATATTTGAGCTTAGAATTTTGCACATATATTGTACGGCTACCGGAAGCTATAGGCTGCCTGGTTGATCTACAGTATTTAAACTTGTCACATTGTGGCGTCACGGAACTTCCATTGCATCTTGAATTGGCATTGTGCTCTATAAAGAAAGAGTTACCGAGAGCTCTGCGTGGACTGACCAGATTAGAGTATCTGGATATGTCATGGAATGGTCTGGTGGTGGGGAAAATGGAGAAGGATGATCTACTAGACGCTATGAAAAGCCTCACCAGTCTCAAGGTTTTGTATTTGTCAGGTTGCCTCAAAAGATGCTTTGATGTGAAAAAGAATGATGCTTATCTTGATTTCATCGGTACCCTTACCAACCTGGAGCATCTGGACCTATCGTCGAATGGAGAACTTGAGTATCTACCAGAAAGTATTGGTAACCTCAAAAGGTTGCATACGTTGAATCTCAGAAATTGCTCTGGACTCATGTCCCTCCCAGTGAGTATAAGTGGTGCAACTGGGCTGAAGTCTTTAGTGCTGGACGGATGCTCACACGAAGTGATGGACCAGGCCACTTCTCTGTTGCATTATTCATTAACATTACCACTTTTTAAGGTTCGTGCTGATGACATCAGCGGTTACAGCAATCTGCACCAGCTCCAGGGTGAAAGTGACATTGGTGGGTTAAATATTGTTTCCCTTGAAAACGTCAGATTTCTGGAAGAAGCACAGAGACTTAAGCTGTCGGCCAAACAGAATCTTGTGAAGTTGACACTGTCTTGGACCAAGGATGCCCATCGACTTATAGAGGACAAGGATTTATTGGGAGAACTAGTACCACCGATGAGTCTCAAGTCCTTCCGTCTTGAAGGTTATAGCAGTCCTAGCTTTCCGAGCTGGCTCATGGTCATTTCTCACCATCTCTCCAGTCTTACTCAAATTACCCTGGATGGTCTACCTAAATGTAGCAACCTACCACCACTTGGACAGTTACTATGCCTAGAAAGTCTGTTTCTCTCGTGTGCACCTGGCATTACAAAAATTGACAGTGGTTTCTGCGGTGGCGCAGGAGCATTTCCCCGGTTGAAGCGTGTCGATGTATCTGATATGGATGGCTTGGAGGAGTGGAATACAACATACATTGGTGAGGCTGGCGTGGAGGAGTTCATGTTCCCTGTGCTAGAAAGATTAGAGGTATCTTGGTGTCCAAGGTTGAGGTTGAAACCATGCCCACCAAACAGCAAGTCACTCGTAATACGAACAAGCGACCAAGTCATATCGTCACTGGAGGAGATAGAAACCAGCAGCCATTATGTCCGCAACTCTACTCCAACCACTAGACTGCTCATCCATGTAAGCCAGCGCCAGAGTTTCAGGCTGTTTCACCACTTCCCTGCCCTCCAGCACTTGCAGTTGGGGAAATGTCCAAATCTGGGAAGCTTGCCGGAGGGCATACGGCATCTCTCTTCCCTTCAAAGTCTGGCGCTGAGAAGCTGTGACAGTATATCGGCACTGCCAGAATGGCTGAGCGACATCTCCTCTCTTAAAGAACTCCACATCTGTGAATGTACGAGCATCAAGTCTTTGCCTCAATGTATACAGCAGCTCACCAACCTCCAGAAGCTAGTTATTTATGGAAACCAGGAGCTACGTCAGTGGTGTGAGTCAGAAGAGAACAAGGCCAAGCTCGCACACATTAAGGAAATAGTAAGTTCACAATTAAAATGCATTTATCATGTCAATATTATTCATGCTTTCGTTATACATATTACAAACTTCCTGATCCTTTTTGTGTTTCTGCAAGTCAATTATCTTAATTAATTAATTAATCTTATTAGATATATGTGTCTGTCTGTTGCAATTCTCTTGGTATTGTAGAGTGTTTTTTTTTACTTGCTAGGAAATAATAAATAGGGAGAAATCATTGGCTGACCTCTGTCACATTAGTTAGCTAACAAGTCGCTATGGTTTAACAAATATCAGGCAATCCATCTTTCTTCCTTTGGAAACAGAGTGACAACAGATTAGTCTAACAACTCTTTTTGGCTGACCACTTGTGTGTTTGCCAAAAGCAAAAAGAATATTGACAATATATTACAAAATAAGAAAAGTAGAAGGATACATATATAATAGGTATTGAATGAAACTAGTACTGTATTTTCTGTATGTATGTTGTACTCGAGATATGGATATTTTGTTATATTATTGTCTTCATTTCAATGAGAGTATAAACTATTGCTAACCAGTACACACTTCTTTCATATCTGCAGAGATATGACTAATTACTACGGAAAATGGGCATCAGAGTTAAAAGGTTACGGATACAATCCGCTGGAGTTCATTTGGAACCTTCTTCTATATTTTTTTTCTTTACATTTTTTACGTGCACTATACATTTTTTGTATTGTGTAATTATTAAATTATCTAGACACTTCTCAGATGTGTATTACAAGGACTGGGTCTTGTCATACTGTTATCCACTTACTACTGCAGAAAATATTTCGTTCTCCAGCCATTCATTACAAAACATTTATGATAATATATCACCGACGATTTGTAATAGACCTGGTTCTGAAAATATTTTTCACCATTAATTCGTATTATGAACCGTTGGTGAAAATATTTGCGTTACATAAAACGAGAGTAAACTCCAAACTCAAAACAAGGACCGGATCCTATTATTCTGTAATATCCGATTAATTTTAAGAACAAAATCAGATATGTACCATATGTGAGTTTTAAAAGTCAAATCTCATATATAGCTACAAATAAAGGATAATATTAAGAGACAATGCATAAATTATATAACATACATAATAAATCAGAGATAACCTTAAGCAGCAAACAAAGAAAGATAACTCTAACTCCAGGTATTAACTTCACTTTACAGGATCCAACTGACTGGTTGATCACAAGCCTAACACTCCTCTAAGTATGGGAGAAATAGCAAGAGTGAGTCCATGTTGAACTCTACAAGTATAGCAACTAGATTCTATAGATCCCACAATCTCATGATCAATGTGACATAAATAATGTAGAGCATTAAACAATAAATAATGAGTATTTTAACACAGCAAGAATCATCACCCTTAATGCAAGAATTCCCAAGGCCGCTCTTGACCGTACGTGAGCACGGCTAGCATACCAGTTTTAAACACTCTGCAGAGGTTGTACATCTTTACCCATGAGTCATGATTTACCCTTTCGCCCAAGGTGATCAGCTTCTTAACCCACTACCAACGAGGGTCGACAGAGATCACTATGAAGTCTTTCAAAAGTTTGTCTAACCTGTTAGGGCCGCAAGGTTTCCCGGGCGAGCAGATATAGAGCCCCCCTTCCGAATGGCACAATGACGCGCAGCCTATACACATAAGGAGAGAGGCTCGCACTATACCCATGTCGGCAAGCCCCTCTAGCGCCCTTACGGGTAAACCTCTAACAAGCTAGAAAAGGTCTTCATACTGAGCTAAAGACAGAGCCATTATAACCCTCATGGTTGCACTGTTGTCCCGGTTATCACTTACAGGTAAATCATCAAGTGGCTAAAAAGTCATTTTTATTGTTTGTTACTTAACATTAATCTAGTCATAGGATCATGGTCATAGAAATAAAACCCAAATGCTATACTTGCCTTGATCCGGTTGCTCATACTTTCTCAAACATTGCATATGGTCAACACCTTTTGATCTCCAGCGCTTGCAGATAGTCTTTCTTCTACTTGTAGATCGTAGCACACTAAGCACGCGAATAAACATACAAGCAAACAAATAGAAATAACTAAGAATAATACACCACACAAGAGAAAACAACATACTAAAGAGAGCTAATTAATATCGTCATGAGAACGCAAGAGATGCCGAGATCAAAGCTACCAAAAAGTTTATGTCTTAAAAGAAAAAAAAATAAAGACTACAACTTGACTTCCTTTAATTAAATAAAACCACATGAAAGTTATTAACTCAGATTGGCTAAATTATATTTTAGTTCAAACGCCGAGTAACATGATTTATCTACAATTATTGCTATTGTGGATTAAAAAATAGATTAACTTATGAGAACATACATATATGTACACAAATTCATATGTACATGTTTAAACTAAATAAATTTATAATTTTAAAGTATATTAATGTTAGCAATTACTCATATTAATATTCTAATATAAAACACCAAATGTATAAGACTTATGTTGCTTCTAATTATAAAACGTGGTGCATGTATATTAATTAATTTAAATATTTAATTATATAGAAAACATGTGAA